>NC_047055.1:94328453-94628453 GCF_011762595.2 Tursiops truncatus | reverse complement strand
TCCTCGTCTGACTTATCCCTTTCCTCAGATTTCTGCTTTGAGGATGTCACTCTAACAGCATGTCCTCTCTTCCATCTTCACTAAGCAGCTGCTGGAGTAATATCTGAGACGCCCCAGGGAGTGTCAGCCACGGAAAAGGTCTCCCGGGAACACATGTTGTTTAGGCCCCTTCTGGGGGTTCCCACTCCCATTCCATGTGGTTTTCGTCTGGCTCTTGGTCCCATCATCTTACGCCCCCTCCCCAACCCCAGCCACCAGGCAACAAGAGACTTCGTCCTGACCTAGCAATCAGCACAGCCCATTCCCCTGGACACAAGGCTCAGTCTGGGGCTGGGCCTGAGTGCCAAGCACAGGCAAGCAGACTGATTTCCTGGAACGGGTGTGCAGACACCAAAGCAGCAGTGTGCTGGAGCCCTCCTTCCACCAGCTTTTGAGAGCCACAGATGTGCAGCTCTTGAGTACCTTGAAATGGACCGTGGTGGGAACACGTGTACTCTGGAGAAATCAGCAAATGCTACACAATGGAGCTTTTTTATTTGGAGAGTCAATGGTTAAACGTCTACCAACATACAACTGCATGGGAAAGAGAAACTCTGTTTTCATGAGGTGGCAACACTGGAAGGCTTTGAAGGCAGCAACTTCTTGTGCTGAGTGGAGAGAGCTGTTATGTATCAGCAAAGAATGAGGATAGTGCAGAGTCAAGAACAGTGGAAGAGAGAGAGAGAGAGAGAGAGAGAGCTGACGATATGGGGTGTGCTCCTGGATCCAGCCATGCCTGAACTCCAAGTTATTGCAATTATATAAAACAAGAATTGCCCGGTTTGCAGTTGCTAATTTGAACTGGGTTTTTCCCTTGAAGCAGTTTAGGATGAGCCTCCCCAAAATGCGCCACTTTGGCATGTGGACTATTTTGAGCTGAAGATAGTCAAGACCTAAAATACCGAGGAAGAGCTTTTTACTTCCCCCTTTTAACTACCTGAGAGAATTTAGACAGGGGAGCCTTGGCTCATGATGTCATATAAGCCTCAACTGCCCCACTTGCCCTTGGGTCTTATATTTTTATGGGAATCCCTTAGGTACAAAATTAAATTTGTTTTTCTCCTGTTAATCTGTCTTGTGTTTATTTGATTATTAGACCAGCCAAAGAACCCACAAGGGTAGAGGAAAATGTTTTCCTCCCCAACACCCTCATGAACTTTAAGATCCCTGACTGAAATGGAACTTAGGAGAAATTCCTAAAATTGTCACCACGAAAGGGGAAACTTAGTCCAAAAGGAGGTCAGTCATCTCATAGTTCCGGGGTGCAAGGAGATGGAGGCTGATGAGCCCTGCTAAGCAGGACGCAGGGCATCTAGGGTGTGGCTCTCCAGTGTCAGACACACACCTTCAGCCCAGTGGCGGGGGTCCCAGCTTGGAGAATCCCCACCACCATCATCACCATCATGAAGCCGAGGTGGGACCGCTCTGGTTTCTGTTATTGTGAATCTCAGACGCAAATGTTTACAATTGGCCCTGAAGGGAAGTCAAATTTGCCACCCCCAAATATGGCTCTTAGGCATAAGGATGATTTTAGGCTGATTACTTTTAAGAAACAGCAGTCACTGGAGAAGCTCTGAAAACAGAGTACGTTTTGTAAGAGACATTTCCGTGTATAAGGGAAATTTCCATTTGCCAGGGTGTCTCCCTCTCTGTACCAGGAAGAGGAAGATGACTCGAAATCTCTAGAAACTCTTATGAATGAAGCAGGCATGGACTTAAATCTGCATAAAAACCTTACCTTTGTTTCCCGTGCATTTCCGGACAACCTCCCATAAATGGCCCCACCCCCCACCCCCAGCATCTTCCTTTGTCTTTAGCTGGAGATGGGATTTAAGGTGGCGCTTTGAGCTATTTCGGGGAGCTACTCATTTTTCCTGGGGCTCTCCCATGTATACAGACAGTATACACGTTATTAAACTTCCGTTTGTTTTTCTCCTGTTCATCTGTCTTCTATTACAGGGGGTCTTAGCCAAGAACCTAGAAAGGTAGCAGGAGAATTCTATTTCCTCCCCCAGAGCCCCTTTCCAGCCAGAAGGCCTCCAAGTGCAGCCATCCTGGCACAAAGCAGCAGTGCCCACCAGCCCTCTCGGGAGGACCAGAGCCAGGGAGTCACAGGAGACCCCGTTATCCCTGAACTCCGATTCTACGTAGCCAAGAGAGGTCCTTCCAGCACCTTCACCCCAGCGCAACGATGATGTGCTCCAGGCTACCGGCAGCCTCAGCGCCAACACAGGAGAGGCCACAGGTTAAAGCCCTCCATCGAGGGCATCCTGGGCAATCCAGCCTCAAAGGCACCCAGTTGCTCTTAGGCTCTTAAGAAAACCTGACCCTTTCTGAAGCGCCCACTTGTGTTATTTCTGGGCCACCCCCCAATCTTTTTCTCCACCATGAATACCCCTCTCTTAGGCCACAGGGTACTTACCCACCCTGCCCCCACAAGGTGATCAGCTTTGAAACCCTGACACCGGAAGGTTCTGCGGGTGTTCCTTCTAGGAGAGAGAAGAAAGAAGAGGAGAGTTGTGACTCATCCTGCAGCCCAGCCTGGGTCAGGGAAGGAGGGTGCCCCACCATGGTGAGAGGGCAGCGGGCTGAGTCCCAGGTGCCCGAGAGAAGGAGGCAGCCCACGGATGGCCCAGCGCGAACAGCAAGGGGCCCTGCATCAAGAGGAGATGCAGTGGGTTCAGCACGGGGGTGAAGCCTGCCTGGCCTCGGCATGTTCAGGACCCAGCTACATCCACACACACCACACACACACCACACAGAGACACACACCGCAGACACACCGTGCGTAAACATACACCCCACACGCTACACAACCCACACTCGCTCCTGCGCAGACACGAACACACAAAGACGCATACACACGCTCCCGCACGTGCATACACATGCACCGACACACACATATATAAACACACACACTTACAATCGCCTGTGCATAGACAGACACACCCAAATGTGCATGTGCTCACACACACACACACACACACCTGTCTACAACTACTGTGAAATCCCAGCTCACAAAGCAATCTCCGGGACACTTCTGTGATCAAACTCGTTCCCTCCTCACTGACCCCAGGCCATCTTTCCCCTCCCCGCTGCTGCCCTTGCCCCCCCTCCCCCTCCCGAGGAGCTGGACCACTTTACCCACTCCTCCCCCACACCCCCCAGCTTATTTTCTTTTCCTGAGCGATTTTAAGTTTCCATCTGTCATCTGAGGTCATTAATCCCAAGACAGAAGGCCAAAGAAGCCTACCCCACACAGCCAAGCCATTAACTAATTGCAAAAGGTGCGCACATCCCATCATATTAATCCCCCTGCAGCAACCCATCGCCCGCGCCTCGCTTCCGTAGTTGTGCTGATCAAAAGGACAAGCCGCCTGCTACCATCCTGGATGGCGTTGCCATGATGGATGGTCCGTGTCCGGAAAGGGTGTGGGTCAGCCTCGGGGACTCATGTGTCAGGCTGAGGAGGGGGGGAGAGGTAGCTGGGCAGGAACAGGTGGCCGGGTGCCAGGGTGATTTTTTTTTCCTCCAGCTGAGAAGGGAGCCGAGACTTCCTGTGTCCCCAGGCCTTGCCAGACCTAGACCACTGCCCCAGGATGGCCAGGCCTCTGAGGACAAGCACAGGTGAGAAGACCTGAAAGGTCCCCAGCGCCCTCCTTCCAGCAACTCTTCTCTCGCTAAGTCGGCAACTTCAAGGAGACTGGCTTTCAATGGACCGCCCACGGTCTGCGGACACAAACCTTCTTTCGGACGGTGCTCCTGGAGGGCAGGTGGTCTCCCCAAGCTTCCCCTCGCCTCCACTGAGGGCTGGCAGGCCACGCCAGCAACGTGCAGGAACTGTCTGATGACCTATTTCCCAGCGGGAATTATTGGCGAGTCTGCGAGCGTGCGTGCGTGCGTGCGTGCGTGCGCATCCGGCTTCTCTACTTCCAGGATGGGAATAAATTGCCTGATTGACAGACCTCCACTGTAGTTCATGCACACTGTGCCCGTGGGTCGGCCGTGGCTACAGTTGCAGTCAGCTGACCTAATCCATTTATCTTATTTATACTGTGTTCCATTTTCCATATGCGGAGTTGGGGCCTCCTGGATCTGGTATGCAAATGAGACACAGTGATTTGCAAATGAGCAGAGGCCTGACACTTTTAAAAATTATCATTAAGAACCTTGCCACCCTGCCACTGGGTAGGAGGAGAGAGGCTGGAACCGAGAGCGGGTGATATGCAGCCTCCTTCCCTACGTGCTGGTCTGCACTCTCCTGCTCCCAGACTTCCTGAAGCCTCACTGGCCCCTGGCCCCTTCCACAGCCACTCTATTGTTGGGGGGTGATGGGCACAGGCATCCCTGAGGACAAAAAGGCTGGCAGGACATTCACAGAGAGCTAAACAAGGCCAGACGGGGATTCCAACTGGCACTTCGCATCCGGGTCCTGGAGTCCCACAGCCCACTGCTTCAACGAACAAAAGATAGAGTTTCGCTGACCCAGTTTTTTCTTTTATGGGGGGCTCCACGGATGGTGATTTCTCCTGGGCTTTCTTTAGAGCAAGCCGATACGTGTAAGCCACGTAATAAGATAATCATGGATCAAACAGCCCTCGAGCAAGCTCTGAATTTACTACATTATAACGCACGACCATGCAACTTTACAGAACCTTCCTTCTCCTTCTTCCTCCCCTCCAAACCCCCTTCAGGCAGATGTGTTTGTTCAAAATAGGCAAGTGTGGCCCAGCTTAGTCTTTTATCGAGAGCCCCCTACCTCGGAAGCCAGCACGTGGATGAGGCCACATGGGAACATCAAGTCTGAATCTTCCTCGGGAGCTCCAAGGAGTACGTTCACTGTGACGCGCCCGACGTGGTCCCACAATGCATCCTGGAGAGTGAGTGAGTCACCTCTAGTGGGCTGGATGGAGGCCAGCCGGGGAACCCAGTTTTGAGAAATAGGAAGGCACGTCCATCCCAAGCTCCTCCGTGCAGTAACTCTGCCCCTTCTGGTCTCCCCCCCCCCCCCCCGCCCCCGCCTCCCGCTCCATCTTCTGGCAGCCTGCTGTGTTATTCTCTAGTGTGGTATTCTAGAAAGGAACCTCATTTTAGTTCAAAGTTCTGTGGATTCATTTGAAGCCAGCGTCTTACTTTTTTAAAAAACACTGGAGAAAAGAACATGTAATCCCAGCTTTTCCAAAGGCGGAGCGAGAGACCTCAATAACAAAGTTGTATTTCACTTGGCAATCAGGGAAAGCCGCCCTTTTTTTCCAAGTGTCCTTGTTTATTGTTCTGTTTCTAAGAATACGAAGAAGAGACATCTCCGGGGCAGTAGGAACTCTTCCATCAGGAATTTCAAAAATGGCATTCAAAACATTTGGCCAACGGTTAGGCGCATGTGAGCCCGTTTCCAAGATGCAAATCATGGTACCTGACATCAGGAGCTGTACGGCAAGTTGTCTCTGACAAATAAGACAACATTCGCAGAGGTTTTAGTAAAATTAAGTACGAGATCCTGAAGAAGATAATGCCAGATTTAACCCCAAAGCGCCCGGTTTGCAGTAAGCATGTACTCAACCCCCTTTGCTATCTCTCAACGCAAACCTACGTGTCCTTTGGATTTGTCTTAATATGATTCATTGAGGACAAGCCGCATTGGTGACCAGGCGATGTTTTTAATTACCGTGTTCCCGTTCCCGTCTGCATGGCCTTGTTATCGTTCCAGCAGATATTTACAAATATGACTTCTATGGGGGTTCCCTGTGATCTCCACAAGGACTACAGCTGCTAATGAGAGCCAGGCAGGCCCCCAGCCAAGGGGCGCTGCTGATTATCGAGCCAAGAAACTAATGAGCTGGCAGAGAGACCAAAACAGACTCAGAACGTGTAGCACAGCACTGGCGAGAGAGGTCACGGAGACAGCCTTAGGAGTGGGACAGAGCAGAGAGAGAAACTTTCATTCTAGCCGAATCTTTGCAGTTGCTAACAGCCGGGACAGCTGTGTTGGCAAAAGCAGAGAGAGCTGTTTATTTGGAGGTTCTTGGAGACATGGCTGAGGCCCACCAGGGAAAGAACGTGTGGACCAGTAGGTTTGTTCCCGGAAGCCTCTGCTTACTCGGAGAGCCGACGTTTGAAAATCAGCTCTCGCCATTATTCTCTCTGCCTGGGAGGATGCTCCCAGCCCGCCCTCCACCCCTCTGCAAGTCTGCTCCACCATTCCAAGGCCAAGCGCGCATTCCATCCCCTCTGCTGGACCGCCCCGATTAACAGTGCTTTTATTCACCAAACATTTATCAACTTCCTTCTGTGTGCCTCGCATTGGGCTAGGTGCTGGGGAGATGATTCCGTCATGGTTGCCGTCCTGGAAGAAGCGCTGGGAAGGCCGACAGGGAAAGGATTACCACAAATATGTAGGAGCCCCAAGGGCTGTTCCACTCATGGAGAAAGTAATCATGTTCTGCCTTGTGACCTGCTCTCTCCGTGGTATCATCCGGATCTGAGATTTCACTCTGGAATGGCTTCAGACACATGCCTTGGGGCAGAGATGGCCCAGATGCTCAATAAAACTGTTTCCTCTTCCTGGGCACGCAGTTAAACTAATTTCGAAGCCCCTTTTAATCTTGATGAGAGACTAGCTTTCACCAATCAAATGTGGGCAAAGGGATGCGGTACTGGAGACTGAGGGTGGCTTCTCTCTCCCTTGCTCCCGTCTGCTTGCTGGGTGATGCCAGAGCGACCTTGAAGGCACATTTTGAAGGTGGCTACAGCATGTTAGAAGCTGGGTCGGGCTCCCCAAAGGCGGAGCTTGTAATGCGGATTCCTATGCAAGGGATCGAATGATAGAACGCTCCCAGGTGAAACCTACAAAGACAGAAGCAGGATAAGTCAAGGGAAGAATCTCAGCAAACAGGTAGTTTGAGATGAAGTTGAGCCTCTGATCCCCCAGGGAGCTCTGGAAGCTGAATGGCTCCATGGAGTTGTGTCCACTTGAGGCCACGGAGCCAGGCATCTGTACTGTGGGTCAGTCAGTCACTGGCTATGGGCTACCTCCCGGGGCTGCCTGTCCTCTCCGGCATTTCTGGGTGGAGTGGCTGCCTGCGGACTCAGGGCAAACAGCTGGATAATGGTGTGACTGGGAGCAATCAGTATCCGACTTTTACAACAGCTGCTGGAAGGGGGTACCAGCCTGATGAAGGGGAACTGAGAAGAGACCTAGTGGCCTCTACTACGATGGGTTCCCTCAATGCCCCCACCTGCATTCGACTGTGACATGAACAGGAAGTGACCCTTTATGGCTGGAAGTGTTAAGCCACTGAGATCTTGGGTTTGTTTTTACAGTAGCCGGCGTCAGACTAGTTGCACACCTAGCCTCCTAAACCAGAAGTTGGTAAACTTTCTCTGTAGGGGACCAGACTGTAAATATTTTCAGCTTCTTGGGCCACATTGACCTCCGTCGCTACCGTTGGCCAGATTTGTCTTGTGGGCCACAGTTTGCCAACCCCTCTCCTAAGCTACAACCGTCGAGAGTAGAGAGTATGTCTTGGGGTTCTTTCTTTTTCAGCTAAGGCCTAGGACAGAACTTTACGTGTATTATACAACCCATTAAGTAAAGCCCAGGTGATCGATTTGAAAATGAAAAAAAAAAAAAAGTACGGTTTGGGTTACGGTTGTTTTCTGATTTGATTTCATCTTGAGTGACCACAGAAGGGCTGACTTTCTGGGTCTGTTGGAGATGGTTCTGGACTCTGTGTGGGCTCCTTATGAGTTTCTATTGGAGATGGCTGGCTGCAGCTCCCCGTGCCTTGGAACCTCCTGTCTCAAATCTCTCTCACCAGTGAGAACAGAAGTTGGTGGAAGAGGTCAGCCAAGTCTGGCATGCCAGCTGGGGCAGTGTGCTCACCGTGGAGGACCCAAGGTGTGCAGAAAGACCAGCATCATCATGTCCTAGAATCTTAGGGTTGATCCATGTAGCACTTCAGTCCTATTGGCTACAATCTCATCTTGGTGCTCCCACATCCAATTTTAATGGTAAATAGGCAAATATGGCAACCATAGTCTGAGGAGAGCATGGTAACCGGAGGCCCAGACCCGTATGCAATGAGAGTCTAACTCACCCCACCAGGAAAGCTGCCTAGAATTAGCAGAGGTGCTACCCAGGCGTGAGGGGATCCTTGAACGGATGCTAGAGGTGGGGGGTGGTGAACATCAGTTATGGCCACAAGATCGATGAACTCTTCTTTTGTAAGTTTCCCGGGAAATAAGACCATTCAGAATCCTGGAGAAGGTCTTCCCAAATGGGACAAGCTTACCTAAGAGGCAAGTAAATCAGAACAGCACAGGGGCAGACTTAGGGGACACTGAGAACATGAGACAGTCCGTGTCAGGGCCAACACACCTATCCCCCAGTGGCTGAAAATATCAGCTGTTGACCACTCACAGCTGGGTCCTTCACTGGGCATTGCCCTCAGTCACAAGAAACTGCCCCACCCAAGTTTATGCTCCCCTCCCAGGAGACAGCCCTCAGCCATCCCTGGCTGATACAGGGGTACAAAGGCCTGGCCCCCTCACCTCAATTTGGAACAATTCTGAAGGGCCACCTCAGCTCCAATGCCCCCGTATCTGCTGAGGCCTCAGTTGCAACTGCTTTATGCGTCAGCTTCCCCATCCTGCATCCCTCACTCCCTTGCAGGTGCCTCTCTAGAGCCACTCCCAATAAACCTGCACGCAGCAACTGAGCTGATCCTAGTATGTATATGAAGCTGTAAAGGAACCAGAAGAGCCGAAACAATTTTGAAAAGAAGAATAAAATTGGAGGACTTATACTTCCTGATTTAAAATATACTACAAAGCTATAGTAATCAAGATAGTGTGTTACTGGTGTAAGGATAGACATATAAACCAACGGAGCAGAATTGACAGTCCGGAAAGAAACCCTTACATTTATGGTCAATTAATTTTCAACACAGGTGCCAAGACTATTCAATGGGAAAGGATAATCCTTTCAATAAATGATGCTGGGACTACTGGGGACTTATGGAAAAAGATGAGTTTAAACCCTTATCTCTCATCATATACAAAAATTAACTCAAAATGGATGATAGATCTAAATGTTAGAGCTAAAACTATAAAACTTCTAGAAGAAAACATACGACAAAATCTTTGTGGACTTGGATTAGTCTTCACCAAAAGCATAATCCATAAAATTTAAAAAATTATAAATTGGACTACATCAAATTTTATAACTTTTGTACTTCAAAAGACACCATTAAGAAAATGAAAAGACATGCCACAGACTGGGAAAAAATATTTGCAAATCATATAACTGATAAAGGTCTTGCATCCAAAAAAAAATTTTTCTTTAAACTCTTAAAACTCAATCATGAGGAAAAAAAGAACCCAATTTTTTTAAATGAGTAAAGACATTTGAATAGCTGTTTCATCGAAGACGATATATTGTACAAATGGCTAATACGCATATGAAAAGATGCTCAACATCATTAGTCATTAGGGAAATGCAAATCAAACCCACGATGAGATATCACTTCACACCACTAGGATGGCTAGAATCAAAAAGACAGTAGCAAGTGTCAGTGAGGATGTGGAGCAACTGGGGCTCTCACACTCTGCTGGTGGAAATGCACATGCAGCAGCCACGTCAAAAACAATTTGGCGGTTCCTTAAAAAGTTAACCATAAATATACCACACGATCCAGCAATTCCACTCCTAGGTAAATACCCAAGAAAAAATGAAAACTTATGTCTGTCCACACAAAGACTTGTGCACAAGTGTTCATAGCAGCATTACTCATAATAGCCAAAAAGTGCAAACAACACAGATGTCCATCAACAGATGAACAGATAAATAAAATGTGGTCTACCCATACAATGGAATATTATTCGGCTCTAAAAAGGAACAGAGCATGGATACATGTTAAAACGTGAATGAAGCTTGAAAACATTATGCCTAATAAAAGAAGCCAGACATGAATACCACATACTGTGTAATTCTATTCACATGAAATATCCAGAAAAGGCAAATTTATAGAGACAGAAAGTAGATTAACGATTGCCTGGGGCTGGGGGTGGAAATGGACAATGTTTTAAAGTTGGATTGTGGTGACGGTTGCACAACTGGGTCAATTTACTAAAAAATCTTTGAAAGGTATGCTTCAAACAGGTGAATTTTGCAGTATGTAAATCATGGTTCAATAAAGCCGTTTGGCTTTTTTTAAAAACCTTCTGCCCACGTATCTCTAGCTCAAACTCCATTTCCAGGGAGCCCAACTGAAGACAACATACATTGCATTTTAATAGGAATGCCTGTTACTTTGTACCTCTGGTCAAATTTGAGAAAATTGCAGTTTCAAGACGAAAAGCCCCAAAGGATGCCCAATCACACAGACACACACACACACACACGTACATCTTTCAAGCTTTAGGCATCGACACCACAGCTACCATCACCATCACCTTCACTGACACGAGGTCTAGGACCCAACACTGGAATCCCTTCCCATGAAGAAAATAACTTGATCGCTGCCCACATGAAACAGAGTCACAGTGGCCCATCCTACCATTCCTCATCATTTTTAACTGTGAATTCCTTTTTTTTTTTTTTTTTTTTGCGGTACACAGGCCTCTCACTGTTGTGGCCTCTCCCGCCGCGGAGCACAGACTCTGGACGTGCAGGCTCAGCGGCCATGGCTCACGAGCCCAGCCGCTCCGTGGCATGTGGGATCCTCCCGGACAGGGGCACGAACCCGCGTCCCCTGCATCGGCAGGCGGACTCTCACCCACTGCGCCACCAGGGAAGCCCCTGAATCCCTATTTTTAATAGCTGTTTCTGCTCTGTGCTATTTGCCATAATTCTTTGGCCTGAAAAGCTCTGCTACCCTGAGGTGTAAACAGTGGTGGTATGAATTGCCTGTGTTTGGTGGGGAGCGAGGGTCAATGGGTTGGCAGGAAGGAGCCCCTGAGACAGACTAGGAAACAGAGAAGGGCAGGGGAAAAAAAAAGACGAGTTGATAAATAAGGACTTTGAGTCCATCCCCACAAGGCTGACCAGTCATTGCTCAATGTTGCGAGACACTGACTTCTTAGAGGTTTGCAGTAACAGCTCGCTCGACTTGGAAGTTGCCGTGAATGTGCGTTCCACCTGAGGCTGAGCCTGTGGAAAGAGTTCTCGTGCATCCCTGCCTCGCTGACAGGTCTGGGACATCAGGTGCTCCTTGGAGGGTGGCCGAGTCTGAGCCCCAGAAAGTCTGCCCCCAAGCTCTTGACCACTGGACTGATCAGCAATGACCTTGTGCCACCACTCCATCTGTCCCCTGGCTCTTGCTTCTGCCGTAGGTCCCAGCCACAGTACCACGCCCTTCCTACTGCCTGGAATACCAGACGCCCACTCAGTCACTCCCCAAACATTTATAGAGCATCTACCATGTGCCCAGGGAGCTACCTCTGGGCTAAGTTCCAGTTCAAACAAGCCATGAATAACAGCCTCCACCCACAAGAAGCTCGCAGGTGTCAGAATTAGGTGTTCTTTGTGCCGTGATGGGTGTGGAAGGGGGAAATATCGGAGACAGAGAGGTGGCTTTGGACAAGTCCACCTAGAAGGAGATGCCTGGGGAGACTTCCAAGAAGAGAGGACGCATAGATGGTCTCTTCAAAGAAGGGTGGCCGCTTGCAGACAAGGTGTTAGATTTCTTCAAAAGGAGAGAGCGTGTCAGTTGAACTAAAACCCCAGAGCCACGCTGTCCATTAGAACTTTCTTCAATGACGAAAATGTTTGTATCTGCTCCATCCAAAACGGTAGCCACTCACTAATGAGCACGTGAAATGCGGCTAGTGCCGCTGAGGAAGGGAATTTTTAATTTTATTTCATTTTGGTTTACTATAACTTAAATTTAAATATGCACACGTGACTGGAGGCTAGCGAAGTGGACAGCACATCTCCCAGGATACAAAACAGCAGGGCCCATTCCCAGAAGTGCCAGTGGTCATAGGAGACAGACGATTCGGGTGCCCGGAAGTGGCTACTAGAAACACAGCCAGCGAAAAAGAGGCCAGGTCACCAAGGAGCTCGTGGGCGTGTCTGTCACGCTCCTCGACAGTGACACATAGATACCGCCCTACCCAGTGAAGGAATGCATCCACTTCTGCCCCTCCACTCAAATGCTGACAGCTGCCAGAGGGAGATGGGCTGAGAAAGGGCACATATGCCCGTTGTGGGCGTTCTGGTCACGGTGACCAGCTGGACAAGTGCAAACCTCATTAAAAGGGAGCAGCCACTACTCAGCATCACTTGTGCTCTTGTTGCCTCCAAACACAGGCCCCCAACTGCCTGATCTTCAAATGATTCAAGAAGAGCCCAAAGTCATGAATTATTTTGTGAAATCATTCAGTATCTAAATGTTGGCTCCATTTCTTTTTAACTCTCTGCGGTCCAAGGAAAGCCAACCTTGGGGCTGGGATTTGGTCCTTGAAACTACAAATTTGCCACCAAGACTCCTTTCTCTACCTCTTTTGTAGCACCTGTCATGCTTCTAGCATGAACCTGTGTTTATAATGCTCATCTCTCCCCACTAGGCTCCCCATTCCTCAAGGACGGTCTTATTCATCCATCATTCCCAGAACCTAGTACAATGCCTGTACATGGTCTCTGTTTCGTAGATGTTTGCTGAACGAATGAAGGAAGGAAGGAAGGAACGACCTTATTCATGGGTGGAATGATTTTGCCAGCCAAGGCAGTGGCTCGAAGAGACAGCAGCAAAGGAGTTAAAAGGCAGGTAGCTTGAGGCCTCACGACAGTCTCGTGCTGTTAAATCTTGCTGAAAACTGGGTTGAGACCACTAGGTCTCTTGTGAAAATTACCAGACCTGTGGACGGCTGGTGTAGGATTCCGCAAGATACCTCTGCCCCCTGTCACCAGGGGGAGCCCAGCCACGAAGAGGCACCTCAGGAGAATCTCTGACCTCCCTCGGGTGACTCCCAGAGCTGTGAGGAGGGGTGGGGGCGGGGATCGGAGGTGGCATCCCAAAGTGGCGAATCCAGGTCCACAGCCCCCTTGCTTGTTCTTGTGGTGGATGTTAGGGGAAGTCATGCTTCAGTTGCTCCAAGCGATGCCTGGGAGTAGATGTGCTCCGCGGCACGGCAGCTTCCTAGAGCCAGGTGGATCTTCGTGCAGCGATTTCAAACTTGTGGCAAGAACGAGAGCTGAGCCAAGAAAACGCACAGAGAAACTTCTAAAAGGGGTGGGAGGGTGTGCCGCGGCAGACACAGAAAAGCCTGCTCCCGACAGAGCCACACCCGGCCTCCCGTTAGAAGCGAGAGACTGCCTTCTTGTGATTTTCTTCCTTTGGGGCCATTTTGGAGAGATTCTGAATGCCTAAAATTTATCCTGGGAGAATCAAGAGTGAAAGGCACCCAGAGGACTTTGAGTTGACCCTCCCTCCCCCGCTTCCCGTACAGATGAGGAAACCGAGGCTCCCGTTTCTTACGCGCTTAGTTCAAGGGCACGTGGATAGACTCCCAGTGCCAAGCCCAGCGCTCTCTGTCTTTTGTGGCACCACGGTGCCCCTTGCTAATCCGCACATCTGCACACACCATGGAGTCCTCTCCCAGTCACTCGTGACAAAGGCCATTTTTCACAAGAGGGTATAATCTGCTAAAATCTTCTCCTGCATTCCAGGGCAAGAGCTCCCATATTTCACCAAGCAGGTTAATCACAAACATCAAGTGATGAAGCAAGAAGAACGAGAGAAGAAAAGGAGCCCTCGCAGTTCGTGGAAACTTCTGGAATGGGACCCGTTTTGCTTCCCCTGTTCATATAGTACACACTTCCTAAAAGCCTGTAACATTTAGCAAAACTCTTTGCAATACCTGGACACAAAATCTTACTCTCTTTAAACCAATGGACAATTTATTTAGGAAAGATAATTGATGAGTTATTTATATTAGTCTCCAGTGCCCAGCGCCACCATCACTGAGATGAAGTACTCAGGACAGAGTGAAATCCCTTAATTACTCTCACATGTGTTGCTTGTTGCCGAGAAAGAAAACATAATGCAAAGGGCTTATATATTTCAGCAGCATAATAGCTTGATGAAGATTTCTAAATTTTTCAAAATGTCATTTCTTTCCAAAAGATGGATTATTTCTGTTGGGGTTTAGTCTACCTAATTACTCCTGCCTTGATTACTTAACTACTCCAGATATTTCATCCCTCCAATCTCTTATCATGTTCGGGGTGTTAGAAGAACCAAGGCAGCTTATTAGCACAAAGTAGACAATCGTGTTTCCTGGCAGTAAGTGTGGGAGGGTGGGTGACAAACTGGAACGCCAGGAACCGCTCCCGTGAAGCGGCGGCCTTACTGCAGCTTCTGCCCACTAGCAGCTCCCAGGGCTGGTCTGCATGCGGCATCTTCTAGACCTGTGTCCCCCTTCCCCGCATCCCAGGAGACAGCATGTTAATTCCCCTCTGCTCTCCAGGTCTCTGCCCTGTCCATTACATGGGCCTTGAGTCTGGGCTCTGTATTTCTTTCTTTAGAGGAGTGCTTCTCCAACTTCAGCCTGGAGGACTTATTAAAACCGAGATGGCCAGGCCGCACTCCCAGAGCGGCTGGTTTGGCACGTCTGCGGTGAGGGTCAGAGAACCTGCGTTTCTAACAAATTCCCAGGCCATGCTGATGCTTCTGGTCCTGGGGCCACACCTTGAGGACACTGCTTTACAGTTTTCGTCTTTCTTAAAAAAAATTTCTTTTTACCAATTAAATCTGCGATTACTGTCTGTATTAGGTTGGAAATTGGGAGCTCATGGCATCTGTGTTTTTGATTTTAGAAATATCTGTCCAGTATCCAGCTCTGGATTGAATGAGCAGAATAACTATTTAGGTGAAAGGTAAGGACCTCAAAGTGAGAGAGGGGAAGGAAGGGAGGGAGGAGTGACGGACGGAAGGAAGGAAGATGGTTGGAAATGGCAGCTTCCAGAACATCTCTGGAAGGTGTGATTCTGCATCTTTGCTCTGAAGAAACAGGGAGTGGGCACAGCTCCACGGCTGGACTAAAAGGAATATGGCTTTTCTCCGTGTTTTCCTATCACATGGGGATGGCGGGGGGGGGGGGGTTACCCTACCAACCGCGGGTCCATTTTCACTCACGCGGGGCGCTGGGCAATAGGCAAGCCCGGATTCCAGAGCCTGCCTCCGGCACACCTGTCACGCTGAGGGAAGGAGGCCCGCGCCCTTTGGCTGATCCCAGAGCCTGGAAAATTTCCAGACTCCGCTGCCTTTGAAAGCCTGTTCCTTGGAGCAATCCTGGCTCGCTAGGTTTAATTGTTTCGTCTCTTTTTTTTCTGGTTTATGAAGCCGCCTCGCCTGGAGTCCGCCCCTTGCGCAGCGGCCCGGAAAGGTGGGAGGAGCGCATTCAGCGTTCGCGGCTTGGGCCAGAGCGGGTTTCTATTTCCCGATTATAAAGAAGCATTTGTTGGGAGCTGATGAATTGCGGCGGGGCTGGGGCCGGCCGGATGCGCACCTGTGATGCTCTGCCTCTGCTGGATTCTGTTTATCCAGTGCAGCCCCTTTCCATCCCCCCTCCACAAGCGTGAAAGCCTCTGAGACGTGGCTACTCAAAATGTGGTCCACGGACCTGCAGCACCACCCGGGAGCTTGTTAGAAGTGCAGATCTCGGGCCCCACCCAGACCCGCTGAATCAGAATCTGCATTTTAATGAGAGCCTGCAGTAATTCCCTATTGCGGTTAAGCAAGACACTGGGGGGTCCGTGGCACAGAAAAGGTTAAGAGCTCCTTCTCTCAGACAAGGAAAGGGAAGGGAGGGGGGAAAGTTCAGTCCCGGATTTGCAAAGGAGTAGGGGGTTAACCCTGAGGTTTGCCCGCTGGAGTGGAAGACGGAGAAATTAACATACGGAGTGAGTTACTGGGAAAGTGGCGGAAGCTGGAAGTGAACATGAGTTGGGGGACAGCCCAATTCGTCTGGGGGGAGGGGTGGAAAGAAAGGAGATGGGGTAAGTGGGTGCCGCCCACACTCCCAGGAAAGCTGGGTATGTTGCAGGCTGGGACCTTCTCCTCTGCCTGCTGCGCGTTTTCTGAGACCCAACTGAGGCGTTTCGGCACGTATAAGGCGTAATAGATGAGAAAACAGTAGCGGCCCGAGCTGATGGCAGGCGCGCAGCTGAGGTAAGAGCACCTGGGAACTTCTTAATAAGCAGGCTGACATGTGGTGAATAAAATTTTAATGCTGGAAGAAAGAGAAAACAGTGTCGTAAAAAGTATGCCCGGCATCGCTGCATCGTAACCAAGAGGACACGCCTGGCAGGGAGCTCCGGTGGAGCGGACAGTGGCGAGAGTCACCCCCCCGCCTCGGACCTAGCGGTAACTCATGTCTGGGCCCGAGAACCAGCCTGGCTCCATTTTCTGCACTAGTGGAGGGGAGAAGAGGCACTGAGCGCGTTCAACAGGACCTAATCCAAAAGGAAATGATTTGGATTTGGTGTAAGGACAGGAACTGATACACACAAGCCTTTCTGGGTTCCCATCTGACCATCTCTTGCCCTCACATACTATCAGCCCTGCGGGAACCATGTGTCGGTAGGGAAAAGTGGCCGGGTCGGGGGGGGGGGGGCGAGGGGGGGGAAGGCTTCAGTTAAATCGCATAAAATCCAAAGTAGCTGATACACTTTCAGACTCCCCTCCAGGCCTCTTTTGTCAGCGCTGTTCAACAATTTTATGCATGGAGCCAGTGGGCCTCAGGAAGACACACACCTATCAAATTCCCGATTGCCCCAAGTTGGTAGAGTAGCTAATCTACCAAGAAGATAATCTATTTGTGTAACCAAGCAGAACCCTATGGGGCCTTCCCGGGATAGGCCTTCCCCCATATCCTCTGCTTTAGCTCCTCTCTGAAGTACCCAGATAATTGTATTTGATGCACATTTCCTGAGTTGTTTTGCAGACTTGAAAACCCCACCACCAAATGGAACATGTTAACTCCTTGATGACCATGAGCACAGAGCCCCAGGCCTCCTGGAGCCTAAGGACTGGTAATGTTAACCCCTGTGACGCCACCCTGCTGCCTCACCATCAGCCAATCAGAGAACTGTGCACAAGCCGATCCCATACCCTGAGACTCGCCCCGCCTCCCCTCACCTGGCCTTTAAAAATGCTTTGCCGAAACCCTTCAGGGGGCTCGAGGCTTTTTAGGTCATGAGCCACCGCTCTCTTCGCATGGCCCTGCAATAAACCTTTCTCTGCTCCAAACTCCGACGTTTCAGTTTGTTTGGCCTCACTGTGCATCGGGTACACGAACTTGCATTCACACTTGGACTCCAATCATGTTTCAACGGACTGTTACAATAAAGCGAGTCTATCAAAACGGTATTCACTTATTCATATGCCTCCTCATCCTCTTTCATAAAGGTTTTGAGATGATTTGCAGAAATCGTAGTAAATTAAATTAAAATATTAAAATTAAAATGTAAAACTCAAGTTCAGTTCTGGTATAAATTAGCATTGGAGGTCAGGACTGGTGTGAATGGTGACATTTAATAGGAAAAAATATAAAGTTCTGTCCTCCATCTAGAAAGAGAAAGCCCAGGTATAGGATGTGAGCAATGCGGTTTAGCAACGCCTCAGATAAAAAAGAAACTGTAATGAATGGTAAGCTCAGTCTGAGTGACGAGTGGCATACGGTGGCTGGAAAAATTAAAAAGAACGCTGCCCCTAGGGTATAGTTACAGATGGAAATGTTTCTAAAAAAGGAAGGGATGGTCCCACACTGCCCCACTCTTGTTAAGACCACTCCTAGAACATTCAGCTCAGTTCTGAAAGTCACACTTTGAAAAAGTCATTGGCAAACTGGATACATTCCAAAGAGAGTAATCTGGAGCGTGAAAGATCATGAAACACAGAAGTGGGCTACGTGCCGGCCCCTGTGTGAGGTACCAAAGGGACAAAGTCATAGAAGACATGGTCTTGTCCTTCAGAAACTTACAGCCCATGAGAAAATCAGATAAGTAAACCACAAAAAGAAAGAAGGCTAAATCAGGCTGTGGAATCTTGGAAGAAATTATGAAATATTTGGACTGGGTGACATCCGGCACTCAACACTCCCAGCAGCTGGGGAAAGGAGTGCCTCCGTGTTAAAGGGAGAATCCAAGTGGTGCATCTCCGAGGTACTACATGTATCAAAAAAACCTGACTGCAGAGGCTTCAACAAATAAGGTGTATTTTGCTTGCACCACAAGAAAAGAGGAGGTAGGCAAATATCAGGCCAAGAATTTCAGCCCCTTGGACTCTTGCGATTCTCTTGGCCCTTCCCTCATGGTTACAAAGTGGTTGCTACTGCTCTTGCCTTCAAGTCTGCATTCCAGCAGGAAGAATGGGAAGGGGCAACACTTGTATCAGGAAGACAAAAGCCTTCCCAGGAACCCACAGCAGACGCCTGCTTACAGCTCATCAGCCAGAACTGTGGCCCCTGGTCCCACAGTGGGGTTCATGATCAGGAATGGGGATTGGGTCAGGCAACTAGTGGATGGTGGTTCCATCCACAGAGACAAGAAATACAGAGGAGGAACAGGTTAGCTGGGTGCAGGGGTGGCGGTTAATGAGTTCAGTCTTGGACATGTGAAGTTGAAAAGCCTGTGACGTATCCCAAAACAGAGATGTTAAGTGGAGAAATTCGATGTGAGGGTTTGGATTGCAACTGCAAGTACTGTGCTTCAGACATGGATTTGGGAGTCAGCAGCAAAGTGGGGATCGCAGCCCTGGTTGTAGGCGAGCTCCCTCAGGGAGGAAGTGCCGAGTGAGAGGCCCAGCCAGGCTCCAGCTGGGTACCAGTTTCACATTTAGGCATGAAGTTGGGAGGAAGAGAGGAGTCTGAAAATGTGCTGGGAAGAAAAAGCCAGAGAGACGGGAAACCAGGAGAGAGTGGTTCACAGAGGCTGTGGGAAGAGAGACTTTGAAGTGGGGGAGAGAGACAGGCACCGCCCACACTGTCGACGCCCCTCCCCTTATCCCTTTAGCCCTCCTCTGATGCACCTGCAGCCGGGGGCCACGCCTTCCTGGGCATGCTGCCAGCTTCTGCCTTGAGTGCTCATGTCTCCCTGTGTCATGGGACTTTCTCTGGCCCCATGGGGGATTGTTGAGCCAAGTGCAGGCACAGCTTGGAAGGTAGGGAGTTAACCCCCGAGTCTGGAGGGGGTTGGGGAAAGCAGGAGCCATCGGGTAAATCCCCCAACCTTCCCAGTTCCAAGCTGGATCCCACAAGGTTCTTCGAGGACCCACAGAGGGGATTGAGCTCTGGTTGCCCACTGCAGTGACCCGCTTTACTGGCTCTGCTCTCTTCTCCGTCTCATTCTCCCTATGCATTGAAGTGTGCATGACTCGGGAGCCCCCGCGGAGGTGACAGGGAGCCACCCACCCACTGGTATCATCTTGTTTTGATCCTTTTTATGGTTTGGTTGTTACTTTAGAAGGAAACCAAACTAAAAGCAACCTTGAACCAGGTCCCAGTCATCATTTTCTCCCATCCTTGAACGAGGACCAGACTCTGAACTGACCCAACACAGAGGTCAAAATGCATGGGAGAAGGACAGAAAAGTGAAGCTTGGCTTTGGCAAAGGGGGTCAACGTTGACCTTGGACCAAGCAATTTCAGAGATGTGGCAGTGGCTGGGGCCAGGTGTCAGTGAGATGAGAAGTAAATAAAAGAGAAGGAAGTAGAGTCAGCCGGTGTGGACCACACTTTCAAGACTCTTGACACCGAGGGGCAGGAGAGACCCAGGATCATAGCTAGCGTGTGATGCAGTCAAGGGAAGCTGTTGTTGTTTTGAATTGTCTTGTTTTGCTTTGTTTGTTATTTGAGATGGAGGAATGGCCCCTCAGAGGGTCTAAGGTGAGAACAAGGCTACTGACAGCCACAGCAAAGACTCCCAAGCTCTGAGCACCACACAAGGCAGCAGAGAGACCCCAAACTAACAGGACCATGGGAGCAGGGATAAGGACCAAGGTCTGGTCCAGCGGGAAGATGGGAACTGATGGCTGGGGTCATTCGCATCCCACCTCTACCTCCTGCCCTGTTACTGCGTAAGATCCTGAAACTGTGGCGTGACCCTGGGGAGGGAGAGGTCCCCTGGAAGGTCTGTGGTTCAGTTTTCCACCAGTCCAGTGAAATGGGGGCTCTGAGTCAGAGTTCCACCGGACTTGTAGGAAATAACAAATACATGGCATGTAACCCCAAGTGAAGTAATGAATCATATTCATTGGCTGCTAATGATATCAATGGCTGCTAAGATCACAAAAAGAGGGATGACCAGACGTCATGTGCCTGCTAAAGGAATGAACAAATATTGAGCTCAATCCCTTCAGCCCCTGGATCCATTTACCAAACCACAGTAAGTACACAGAACGGAGAAGCAAGTGAAACTCTACCACAGAGATGCAATCGCCAAAGCCCACACTATGTGATACTCCACAGGACAAATGACGAGCTTCCCTCAACAAGTAAGAGAGAGAGAGAGGAGAAATCTACGGATTAAGAGACTTTAAAAGACAAATCAATAATCCCGATGTGTAGAAACTATTTGAATCCCAAGCCAAAGAGACTTAAAAAAAACCTTTGAGATGCATGACGCAATTAAAATTTGAACACTGACGAGATTTGATAATATTAATAGGTAATTGTTAAATAATATGGTTACCTTAGGAAAAGAGTCTTTATCTTTGAGAGATATATACTGAGATATTTACATATAAGTGATAGGATGTTTGGGATTTGCTTCAGAACAGTGCAGTGGATAGAAATGAAACCAAACTGGCATGAGTTCATCATTGTTGCAGCTGGATAATGGGTCCATGGAGGTTAGTGATCCTACTCTGTCTAATTTGGTATGTGTTTGAAATTCTTTTTTTTTAATATTTTTTAAAATATTTATTTATTTATTTAGGCTGCACCGGGTCCTGGTTTCAGCATGCAGGCTCTTAGTTGTAGCATTCGAACTCTTAGTTGCGGCATGCGGACTTCTTCTTAGCTGTGGCACGCGCACTCTTAGTTGCGGCATGCATGTGGGATCCAGTTCCCTGACCAGGGATCGAACCTGGGCCCCCTGCATTGGGAGCGCGGAGTGTTACCCATTGGACCACCAGGGAAGTCCCTATGTTTGAAATTAAAAGGTGGGTAGGAGGGAGAGAAGGAAGGAAGGTGGGATGGAGAAAGGGGGTAGGAAAGGGGAGGGGAGGGGAATCACACAGTTTTCTCCCCAACCTAAAACAATCAAAAAGTAAAAAGCCGGTGGCACGGCGTGCGCTCCTGCATTGGGGGAGGGGGGGAGGGATATTCAGAGCCACCACAGCGGTGGAAGGAAGGGTTTTTACTTGCTCACAGCTACATTTGGTTCCACCACTAACTCACTGCCCCAACAGCCCCTGATGCTCTCCAGACCTTTTCAAATGCCCCCTTGTTAAGCCTTATCTCTCCATCCTGTTACTTGGGCTGGAAAGTGACTCCTCGCACCAGAATTGAAAATAAGGGAAATAAGTTTGCCCGTAGGAAGTAATGTAAAGCATCAACACTGAATGTGTCAGAGTGAAGTCACCTTGAAGGAGTGGAATGCCCGGGCCAGCGAGACTTGGCAGGCAGCAGCCTGATTTAAGTGGTTAGGAAATTAATATGTGTCCATCACGTGGCAGGCTGGGGGCAGGCAGGGTCGGGTGGACACCTTGCTTTTCCCCTCCGGAATCATTCTCCTCCCTCCCCAACCTGCGCTGGCTCCGGCAGGCTGACCTATATGGCTTCCACTGTGCTTTGATGGAGTTTGGCTAATGGGAAGTCACAGAAGGTGGTCGGGGGGGAGGGGATTGCGGTCAACTTACTTCTTCTCCTGGCTCCCCCCTGCCACCAAGGATCCCCCAGATCCCCCAGAATCCCTCAGTTCTTCGTAAGGGTCCTTCTCCAGCTAGGTTTTGCTAACCATTCTGTTGCTTTGGGCTTAGGGATGCTTCAAGCCATTCCTCTGTAAGTAGCACCTTTGACATTTGAATTATATGCACTCTTGAAGCCGAATCCGGCCTCTGGAGCCCAACACCGAATTAAATCTCGGAGACAGAGTTTTGGGTGAAATAGAAAAGAATAGCTTTATTGCTTTGCCGGACAAAGGGGGGCCACAGTGGGCTAATGCCCTCAAAACTGTGTGTCCCAACCTGGAGGGGGTAGTGAAACATTTTTTAGTAATGGTTCAAAGAGGGCGTGATCAGCTGGTGGACATTCTTCTGATTGGTTGGTGGTGAGGTAAGTGGGAGTCGGCATCATCAACCTTCTGGTTCCAACCCGTCTGCGGTCTTGTGGGCAGCAGACAGTTAACTTCTCCCACCTGGTGCGAGTTTCAGTGTCTGCAAAACAGCTCAAGGATATTGTTTGTGTGTCCCTTGAGGGGGAACCAGGAACCTGCCCCAAGGCTGCACTATAGGTTCTCTCGACTGTTCCTCCCTTGTCTCTGCATCCCCTCCCTTCCCTAATGAACATCCGTTTGAACCTGCCCCATTGGAACTCAGGGAATGTCCCGGTGGCTGAATGAAGCCTATTTCCTATAATCAATAAATGGGGGACACGGAAAGGCTTTTGTGCCCAGGAGCCCCACTGGCTACTACTCAGTATCACTCTCAACATCACATAAAATCATAGACTTGTAGGGCTGGAATGGTCTTAGACATGAGATGGCCTGGTCCCGGCTCCTCATTTGGGGCGTGAGAGATTTGGAGATCAGAGAGGCTGAATAACTTGCCCAGGGGTGTTCAGAGAGTGAATGGGTCAGGGCAAGGACCACCCCCCCCAAGGCAGTGTCCTTTTTATTTTTTAATCTCAGCTTTATTGAGTATACTGACAAACAAAATTTGAATTACCATACCCACCACCTCACATATCTATCTCTTTTTTTCTTTTTTTTTTTGGTGAGAACATCTGAGTTCCATCCTCCCAGCTAACCTCAACCGTATAACACAGTGTTATCAACAATGGTCACCGTGCTTTACATCAGATCCTCAGACCTTATTCATCTTATAACTGAAAGTTTGTACCCTTTTACCAACCTTTCCCTATCTCCCCTCTCCCTAGCCCCTGGCAACTACTTTTCTACTCTCTGTTTCTATGAGGTAGACTTTTTTTTTCGTTCAGATTCCATATATAAGTGCAGTATTTGTCTTTCTCTGTCTGGATTATTTCACTTAGCACGACGCCCTCAAGGTCCATCCATGTTGTCGCAAGTGGCAAGATTTCCTTTTTTTTATGGCTGGATAATGTTCCATTGTGTGTATAGACCACATCTTCTTTATCCATGTATCGGTTGAGGGACACTTAGGTTTCTTCCATATCTTGGTTATTGGGAATAATGCTCCAGTGAACGTTGGGGTGCAGCTCAGTATCGCTTCGAGATCCCGTTTTCATTTCCTTTGGATAAATACCCAGAAGTGGGATTGCTGGATCATAGGGTAGTTCTAGTCTTAAGTTTTTAAGGAAACTCCACAGTGTTCACTGCCTGCGCCAGTTTACTGCCCCGAGGGCAGTGCCTTTTGACCACACCCAGCACTGCCCATCTACAAGGGCATATCTGGATTTGGGGGTCCTGGGCCTATCAGCCAGTGGGACCTCCCAGCCCTCCCAGTTCTAAGCCACCCTCAGCGCAGGTAAAGGATGGATTTGTCGGGGTTGTGGGAGAGCCCTAGACTCACGAAGACAAGCAGCACACTGGGCCTGTGTGACCCTCTGGAAGCGTCTTAACCTCTCTGAATCTTTTCCTCATCTGCAAAATCGTACCTAATAATACCTTCTTTGACAAGGTTGTCATGAGAGCCAGAATGTGGTATTGCAGAGAACTCCTAACTCAGTGCCTGGCGTGAAGCGGGGACTCATAACTAAATATTACTCATAACTAACTAAGGGTCTGAAATTGCTTACTGGGTCCCAGCCTAGGACTGCACCCTCCATCCCGACCTTACGCCTTCCTCCAGGTCAACATCTACACCTTCCCCAACACCTTTTCAAGTAAAGGCAAATGTCACAGATGCTGCCAGCACCTCGCCTGGATCCCCTCAGCTTATCCTGGGGGTCCCAAACTAGCTGCTTTTTCCATCCCTCTGCCTGAGAGCCATCTCTGGCTGCAGCACGTGCTGAGCCCAGGTCTGGGCAGGCCGGAAGCGCCGGGGACTTAGTATCATCCCGGATAGCCCTCCAACAATGTGGGCCGGGGGTGGGGGTGCGGGGTTGAAGAAATGCCTGGCCCCCTCGCCTCTCAGTAGGACAGTTACGAGCCACATTTCAGACAGTCTCTGAGAAGGTCCCCAACGGGACTGCGCCCCTGTGCCTAAAGTGGAAACCCGCTCAGTGAAACGCCCGTCACCGGCTTTCCCTCCTTCCTTGTCTCATTTCTGAGCTTCTTGGACTCACCTCCCAAATCCTTATCTCAAGTCTGCTTTGAGGGGATACCAAGGTAAGACCCAAAATAATAGGTGCAAGGAAATCTCACTGAGCTTTGCTGGGTCCACCCCAGTGTTCCCCCCGCCAGAGCAGCCTGGGAAGTTGGAGAACTCACCCCCAGGTGCCGGGGTGCTTCCTGGAGAGAATCAGCCTCGGGAAAGAGAGAATTAAGCAGCAGGCTGGCCCCGTGCCAGCGCGCAGAGCCGCATTTGAGGACAGAGCAATCTGTCACGAAAATCCCCCTCCTCCCCAACCCAGTGGGGTTCCGTCTGCACCCACGAGCAAAGGGATTTAGAGAAAGCGCGAGGAAAATCTCAACCACGGAGACAATGAAGCCCCTCACTCCCGCAGCGTCGATGGCTGGAAAGAAGACAGAAGTGGGGCCCCGGGCCCGCGACCTGAACACCATCAGGCTCCTCCAAGGGGCAGGGCCAAGCCTGGCCCCCCCATCCCAGCAGCCACTGCAGAGGGAGGAGGGGAAGTGCCTGTCTTCTGCCTCCAAACATGCCTCCACTTCACACCCATTAGGATGCCTGTTATAATGAAAACCACCGACAAATAGAAGAAAGACAACTGGTACAGAGAATGCCTGCCTTTGCGAGGTTGCTGTGAGGATTAAATGAAGCAATATCTGCACAGAGAGGTGTCTGATAATGGTCATTGTCATTTGTCAAAGCCAAATAGGGGTGCGAGCCACTTCCTCTGTCATGTGCGAAGGGCAGCTCATCAGACCCCCAAGCAGTGAGCAGACGTCCTTCTCTTCACCTTCCTACCCAGAATTTTAAGAAGCCCTCGCAGATGCCCTGGCATGGTTTAAGGCTCAGTTCACGCTTTAACCTTCCTGACACCACTCATGCTGTTCCCTGCAACTGTTTTTGTGCTCCTCGTTGGCTATCCGCCGGCTCTTTGGCATGATCGACAAAACTGAGGTCCCTGGGGCTCCCTGAAGAGCAGCAGCTCTTGGTCAAGTCCATCATTTCTTCCTCCTCGTACTCCTTTGTGGTGGTTGATTTGGAATTTCACTTTTGCGTCCTTCCAACATTCCAGATAGCCTCTATAACATCTCAAGCCATGAGTTCCTACCTCTGTTTTCCCCAAAGTGCCCTCTGGGGCTCCCTTGCAACGAGAACAGAGATTCCTGGCCCCGCTCCCAACAGACCCAATCAGAATCTTGGAGGCAGAGCCTGGCAGGGTGGAGGTGGGGTTGTATCAGCCCTTGATGGTGTGTATGGCCCTCCAGCCTTGGAGGACTGCGGCTCCGAGCCTTTTGAAATCTGAACAGCCCATTCCCCATGACTCTTATTCCGAGAGGACAGACTCACCTTCTCCCGAGGTCTCATCCCGCTCGCTCACCAAACGGTTCCTCCTTCTTGGTTTGAATTAACTCAAGAATAGCAATTCTGGGCTTCCCTGGTGGCACAGTGGTTGAGAGTCCGCCTGCCGATGCGGGGGACGCGGGTTCGTGCCCCGGTCCGGGAAGATCCCGCGTGCCACGGAGCAGCTGGGCCCGTGAGCCATGGCCGCTGAGCCTGCGCGTCCGGAGCCTGTGCTCCGCAACGGGAGAGGCCACGACGGTGAGAGGCCCGTGTACCGCAAAAAAAAAAAAAAAAAAAAGAATAGCAATTCTCCTTGTCAATGCTCAATCGTAACAGGAGGTGAAATTGTCAGGAAGGCAAGCCAAGCGTTTGTTCAGAGGCTCTGCTTTCAGCTGATGGCGGCTCTGAGCAGCTGTCCAGCTGGTGCTGTGACTCCCCATCGCCCCCCATCGGAAGGTATCTCACGCCAGCCAGTTGTGTGGTCTCAGTCAGGAACCCATCATCAGTTTTCCCCATCTGGTCTGGCAGCCTGTAATACGCTCCCACAACAATAGGACTTCTGCTCCGCTTGCCTTTGATCTCCACCCACGTGGTTTCCTACATAGCTCCACCCCCAGGACTATGGATTTCCATGTGGGTGTAAATCTTTTTATCATGTACTGATGCTCCACCTCCCCTTCTAAAAGTTTCTTTTTAATAAGATCAACCTTCCTATATCTGCCCCACCCATAGTTCCATTTCTTTATGAGAGGTGTTGCCTCAATCCTTCAGCCCACTGTGACAGTGCCTAAGAGGTGTTCGGTCCCAATTCTGATATGGGGAGGGAATTTCCCCCCACACCACCAGGCAATACTTCGGACACCAGCAGCACATCCTACAATTTAACTCAATTCTGACATTATGTACTCAGAGATAGCTTCAGATCCCACATGCCAAGGGCTCAGTCCCACAAGACTGCCCCACCCCTTACTCCAGATGCCAGTTGAAAGTCCAGGTTGTCACCTGTGCTTCTGACCAACCAGTTATAGATCCAAGGTTCCAACAACCCCCTCCTTCGGTTTGATTAACTTGCGAGAGCAGCTCACAGGACTCAGAGAAACATTTTACTTGCTGGATCACTGGTTTATTATACAAGGATATAACTCAGGAACAGGCAGATGGAAGAGATGCATTGGACAAGGTGTGGGGAAAGGGCATGGAGCTTCCATGCCCTCCCTGGGCTCACCACTCTCCCCACATCTCCACGTGTTTGCCAACTCAGAAACCCTCCGAACCCTGTCATTTTTGGTGTTCACAGGGGCTTCTTTATATAGACACGATTGATTAAATCATTGGCCATTGGTGATTGGTTCAACTTCCAGCCCCACTCCCCTTTCCTGAGGTCAAGGTGTGGGACTGAAAGTTCCAGTCCTCCAATCACATGGTTGGTTTCCCTGGCAGCCCCCATCTTTAAGTGTTTTCCAAAACTCACCTCATTAACATAATCCTAGTTGTGATGGAAAGGGTTTTGTTATGAATAACAAGGCACCCATTTCACCTTTATGGCTCTGAAGGGGTTTCAGGAACTGAGGACAAGAGACCAAATTTTATAGCAAAAGATGTTCCTATTGTTCTTATCACTCAGGCAATTCTAAGAGTTTTGGGATCTGTGAGCCAGGAACTGTGGACAAAACCAAATACAAACGTGAAGTGTATTTGGGTCATCTGAATGATGAGATATATATTTCTTATAAATCATAATATCTAAGCACCTTAAGCCAACATACTCATCACATTATGTATTGTATGTGAGAAATCCATTATGAACCCTGATCCTGGAATTTTTCCACGGCCTGAACTGAGGGTCAGTTTCCCACTGCCTCTTTGCAGCAAGTGTGTTACAAGTACACAGATGACATGATCATTATGGTCATGTGGTTAGCCAGACCCCAGGAGAACCGGAGAGGGCCCTAGCGACTTTCCCACAGGCTCTTTACTGCATTGGTTTGATGGATTCTGGGACTCAAAACCAAAGGTGACACTCCGCAGCCTATGGGTAACCAGGCCCTGGTAACCAGCCTCATGTCTGAATAGCAGCTAGATGCCAGCTATCCAAGGCGTGGGTCCTTTTCATTCTGGTTAAACATCTTCACTTCCCAGTTCAGACACCCCGATCCTAGTTGTTGTTTTTTGTTGTTGTTTTTTTTTTACTCTTTATTACTATTATTTTTTGATTTTATTGAAGTAGAGTTGATTTACAATGTGTTCACTTCTGCTGTACAGCAAAGTTATACATATATACTCTTTTAGGTACTTTTTCCCATTATGGTTTATCACAGGATATTGAATATAGTTCCCTGTGCTATACAGTAGGACCTTGTTGTTTATTTGATCCTAGTTTTAATTCAAACTCGGTTCAGTGGGTCTGAGCTGGAAGGCCTCAATGAAGTCAGATTTTTGTGGTGCTTTATTTTTCGAACTTGCAAATGTAGTGCTATGGTAATACAAGGTCTTTTTTTTTTTAAGATGTTGGGGGTAGGAGTTTATTAATTAATTTATTTATTTTTGCTGTGTTGGGTCTTCGTTTCTGTGCGTGGGCCTTCTCTAGTTGTGGCAAGCGGGGGCCACTCTTCATCGCGGTGCGCGGGCCTCTCACTATCGCGGCCTCTCTTGTTGCGGAGCACAGGCTCCAGACGCGCAGACTCAGTAGTTGTGGCTCACGGGCCTAGTTGCTCCGCGGCACGTGGGATCTTCCCAGACCAGGGCTCGAACCCGTGTCCCGTGCATTAGCAGGCAGATTCTCAACCACTGAGCCACCAGGGAAGCCCACGAGGTCTTTTATTTAGCCAGAAATTCTGCCTTAGCAGCGTTTAATTAACGCATTACCTTAGGAGTTTCAAATATTTCTTGGAAGTAGGTGAGAAATTAATACAAAACTAAATAAATAAGCATTTTCTTTCTTTAAAGCCAGTATTTTTGACATGCAGCAAATGCTTACCAGATTAAAAACTCAATTCACTGGTGCCTACACTGATGAAAGTCCTAAAAAAATGGGATGTATTTTGGACATTGAACTTTTAGGTAAAAAAAAAAGTACAAATGAAACACACAGCACAGTTCCTTGGTCTAGGCTGGTACTCTTGAACCATTTGGTGATGGACTTTTATTTTTTTAATTTTAGTATCTTTTTAATTATAAAATTAGCAGGTAATCATGGTAAAAAAAAATTCAAAATATAAACAACAAGTAAAAGTTCTTCCTACCCCTATCCCAGGCCCAGAGATATTTTTGATTAACAGTTTCTTCAGTGTTCTTTTAGAATTTTCCATGTATACACATACAGCACAAATTTAGTCTAATGGAATCATACTTAGCATACTATTCTAGCATTTGCATTTTAAACATGATAATATGTAGATGAGCCTTTTTTTAGAAAAGCAAATAAGGTATATGTTGGACTAGGTATAAATCCAGCCTCTGTCTTTTAAATCTATAGTTCTAAAGAATCAATGTTCAGTCTATGACCCCAAGAATTACAAAATGCCAATTCACCAAACATTCCAGTATGTTTAGTATCCTGTAGCAGTTAGCTTTTTCTGCGTAACAAATTACTCTATACCTCAGTAGCTTAAAACAATAACCATTTATTTAGCTCAAGAGTAAGTGGACTACGGGCTTCCCTGGTGACGTAGTGGTTAAGAATCCGCCTGCCAATGCAGGAGACACGGATTCGAGCCCTGGTCCGGAAAGATCCCACATGCCGCGGAGCAACTAGGCCCGTGCACCACAACGACTGAACCTGCGCTCTAGAGTCCGCAAGCCACAGCTACTGAGCCCATGTGCCTATGCTCCGAAACGGGAGAAGCCACCATAATGAGAAGCCTGCGCACCGCAACGAAGAATAGCCCCCACTCACCACAACTAGAGAAAGCCTGCGCACAGCAACGAAGACCCAACGCAGCCAAAAATAAAAATAAATTAATTAATTTCGAAAAAAAAGAGTAAGTGGACTAGCAATTTGGGCTGGGCATGACTGAGCCGTTCTGCTGGCCTTAGGCAGTCTTATTCACGCATCTGTGATCAGCTGCGAGGTCAGCTGAGGTCACAGGGGCCTAGTCAGGCCACAGGTCTGCCATCATCCAGCAGACTAGCCCAGGGCTATTCACATGGTGGTGGGGGCAGGGCCCTCAAGAACACGAGAAGGTGACCCCCAGTGCACAAGAACTGTGTTTGTCCCATTGGCTAAAGCAAATCACACAGTCAAGGTCAGAGTCAACAGGTGAAGAAAGTGTCTCTACCTCTTGATGGGAAGGGAAGAATTTGTGGCCATTTTTGCAATCTACTATATATATGGCAGCAGAAGGGGGGAAACAGGACCTCATTTAAAAAGAAATTCAACACTACCATATATAAAATAGATAAACAATAAGGACCTACTGTATAGCACCGGGAACTATATACAATATCTTGTAATAACCTATAATGGAAAAGAATCTGAAGAAGAATACACACACACAGACACACACATATAACTGAATCACTTTGGTGTACACCTGAAGCTAACACAACATTGTAAATCAACTACAATTTTTTAAAAAAGAAATTCAAATTAACCAAAATCTCACTGTCACCCTAAAGGTTTTGAATTCTTCAAATATCATATGAGAAGTAGGAATAAGAATGCAGACTGTTTTACAGAGCTAGTCCAGTGCAGTACCAGAGTGAGCTGTGCTCTCGCTTGTGTTAGCAACCATGGACGATGTACACATTAGAAACAGGAAAGGCAGCAAAGCACCGGGGTCTTCTAGCAGGTTCTTCCTTATGGCCACAGAAAAAGGAGTACAGTAAACAGAGACCACCTAGAAACAGCACCCACAAGACACTTTCTTTTGACATTTGGTCATCTGGTTGATAATTAGAAAAGAACCCCATTGCCGTGGTATAATGTCTTGAAATAATAACAGAATTTTCTTTCCTACATTTTTCCTCTTGCCTCTACAAGCCTTTGGTGCGTGATGTCAGTGGCATTCATGGGGGTGGGGAGGGAGGAAGGGGTGAGAATACAGCTGAAAACAAAGAAGCCATTTGAGTTTCAGCACAGATTTTTAGAAACTCAAAGCAGAGGCCAAAGTTTGAAAGACAGGGCTTTCAATGATAAGCACGGAGCTCTTGAGAGAGCAAAGGTTTCTGAGTGCCAAGAGAAGTAGCTAGGGGCCTGGAACAGACGCTGCAGCTGCAAATAACAGAGCGAGAAAGAGCCTCAAGGTAGATCAAGGTTAGGCCAGCTGGCCAGAGGAGAGAACTGGAGAGAGGAGAGTCAAGCTTAGATGCTCAGGTGCTGGTGAGTCCACCATCCGAAGGAACCCCCTAGCTCATCCCCAACTAAGCCTGGCTGGTCCCTGGGACCAGGACAAGAGGAACGCCAGAGGAGAGGGCAGATGAGTCTGGGTAAATCCCTGAGCAGAGGAGCCTTTTGCTCTAGGTCAAACCAAGACGATGCCCAAGGGGCAGAGTGCGTGTGTTGGTAGCGCGTCTGGAGGCGTGAAATGAGAAGGATCTCAGAGAGGTGCTCACAGCTCAGCTTGGCCCAGAGTGGCTGAGATGTGGCCAGAAAGGCATGGAGAGTTTCCACAGCCAGACAAGGAAGCTGCCAGGTATTAGCAAGTACCCTGCAAGGTGGAGGCAGAAAGGATACAGGTGTTTTCCATGCGCTGCCAGTATGGTGGGTGCTAATGACCAAGTATGAATGGATCCCACATCTTGGCCAACAACCGGGGCAGGACAGAAATCAGCCTCGTACAAGAGCCCTCAGTCCCATGCCAGGACAATGGTCAGCCCACCAGAACTTAGAAGCACTGGAAGTTGGGGGCAAGACCCTGAACTGGCCGAGCTTTTTACAATCTCTAAGTGACTGTTTACGTGGAAGCATAGGTCAAGTTTTCTGCAATTTGGTAGAATGGAGTGCCAGGCCAATTTCAGTTTAATTTCATAGAAACAAAAGATGTTATATACCTAACTCAGTGATTGTTAAACTTGTACTAACATCCCTTCATTCCCTAATTCCCCATCCACTGTTAGACTTGGGCAAGGACCCATTTGCTAATTCCTGGGGAATACACAGGTATTTACAAACTATAATTGAGATTATAAATAATTGAACTAAAAATCATTTGTATTACTAACATTGTGGGCATGTTTGGCTGCTGCTTCAAGAAGAACGCTCATGCAGATAGTATCCTTATACTCCAGGCAGAATGTAGCATCTTGTAATTTGGGGTAATGATGCACTCAGCAGGACCCTGGAGACCAGATGGCCAGAGCAAAGCAGTAAATCAGGAATACGGCACACTTGTACAGCTGGGCTTGCTCTTATGCATTTGCCATCTCCACGAGAAGAACATTCTGGTCCTAGGAAGGGATGAAAGGCACATGACACAAACTGAATAGGCCCAGCTAAACCTAAGTCCGTTAACACCAGAAATGTGAGTGCAGTCAAGATCAGCAAGATTGCCCAGCCAAGCCCAGCCTAAATGAGCTAGGCTCCAGCCAATCCAGAGACTCATGAGTGAAATAAATGCTTATTGTTGTACGCTGATGGGATTGTTGTGGTTGGTTGTTACGCAGCACTAGCTAGCTGAAACAAGAACTGCGTGCCGTTCTGAGGGTCATACTTGGTGAGGGACATTGACAAACTAGAATGCATCCAGAGGAGGGCAGTGGGAACCATGAAGGGTCAGAAGGCCACGGGATGTAAGGAACAATTGATGACATTGATATCTTTTATGCTGGAAGAGAGGATCCATATGGAGAACGTGAACTTGGCCACCAAATATGTGAAAAGCTGTCATATGAAAGAGGGGGTGGATTTATTCTTCATAATACTTAAACACCTAAGACAGGTTGAGAGAAAGTACAAAGGTAGATCCCTCCATCAGAGCTGTCTGGGATTGGAACCAGTTTTCAGAAGTCACGAGTTCCTCTTTACTAAAATATCCAAGTAGAGGCAATAGAATCCCTTGGCAGGTTTATTGTGGAGGACACTTGACAGTAGAGAGACCTCTGAGGATCCTTCCAATCTTGCAATACTTTGAGACCACCACCTGGCCCACAAAACCTTTGTCTCATTGCTGTCCTCAGTCAAGTGTTCATGCTGCCATGGCTTCCTGTCTGCTCCCCAGCACCCCTCCCCAGCCCCCTCTTAGGCTGTTTCACTTCCTCATCAGCACCCCTCCCCACTGCCACATCTGAGGTTTATGTTCTCAATTTCAATGATGAAAGCAGAATGCTACTCACCACATCTGGATGCACATCAGGGAGTGGCTCCTATAGGTTTCCTGGGCCTGTGTTCACACTAGAGAGGACCCCAGCTTTGTGCCCACCTCTCTCCCACTGCCTAAGGAGTGATGCTCTCCCCCCCCCCACATGACGCCCCATCCTTGGTGGGCCAGAACCCTCACATAGGCCATCCTTCCTCAATCAAAACGTGGCTGAGAATGACTTTCTAATATTAGTGATTTACGACATAGCATGAATTGAAGCCCAGGTCCTACCCCCTCTCCCAGGAGCACTTGGATTTGAAGTGCTACGTCTTGCTATGGAACAAAGCGTGGTCAACCTTGCATCTTGTTCAACGAATTTACAACAGCCTCGTGGTTTTCCTTTGGGAGCCAGCCTCACCTGGCCTCCTCCAGACCCTGTCTTTACATTCATAAATAAGGATTTAAATAGAGTGGGACTCTCCATGGGTGAGGTACTGCCTCTGACACCAGCCCAAGCAGGCAGCTGAGAACAGAAAGGAGTAGTCAACGATCTGATATTTCCAAGTAATCCCACCTACTTAGTGGTCGGTAGAAATCATCTTCAGCCTGGGTCTTTTCAAAGGTCATTTTTTTCAAAATGCACTAACAGCGGGGAAAAGTCAGGGGAGAGAGAGAGACTTAGTGCCCCAAATTAGCAGCACAGTTCCTGTCAAGCATGTTTCTGTGAGAAGCAGAACCCAGTGGTCACTGGCAAGTGTGTGGCCCCGGCTTGTCAGAGCTATTGACTGACTGCTCGCAATATTGCAGGTGATTTAAAGAGTTCCCCGCCACCTTGTTTGTTTAATGTCACCTCCGTATGAGAATGTCAGCCTCTGACATGTTTGACTTCTCCACAGGACAAATGCCAAGCCACGTGCAGTTGTCCCACTGACATAGATGGTTCCTGCTCTCCATAACCACGACGATGACAATTTCGAAACGCTTAATTTAAAAGAAGCACTAACAGTCCTTGGCCCTCTCTTTATCGGTGGCATAACGGGATTCTGGCATCGGGCTGAGGAAACCTATCCCGTTCGCTTTTCTTATCTGTACGTCTCTATCTTCCAAATCTTTGTCACCCTTTAGTGCTCCTCGGGAGCCGCTGCTGGCTGATGTGGCTGGTCGGGGCCGGGAGCGGCCGAGTCGGAGCTGAGACTGTCTGGGGCCAGAGGCCAAACTTGGCCAGCCCAAGACAAACACAGACTGGAGATAAAAGAGGGAAAGCAGGAAACAGAGCCAGAACCGGCAGAGACAACAATAGAGAAGAAACAGCACAGGGGACTAGGAAAGTGAGGATCTGTGTTGTGGGGAGAGGAGGGATGCAGCGGAGGAGGGGACGCGGGGAGGGAGGCGGAGAGGCTTACGGTGTGGAGAGAAACGGACAGAAGAGCGAAAGATGGGGAACAGAAGCCCAGCAAGGAGGTAGGGAAGAGTTTGGAAGACAAAAAGGGCAACAAGGGGGCTTCCCTGGTGGCGCAGTGGTTGCGAGTCCGCCTGCCGATACAGGGGACGCGGGTTCGTGCCCCGGTCCGGGAAGATCCCACATGCCGCGGAGCGGCTGGGCCCGTGAGCCATGGCCGCTGAGCCTGCGCATCCGGAGCCTGTGCTCCGTCCGCAACGGGAGAGGTCACAACAGTGAGAGGCCCGCGTACCGCAAAAAAAAAAAAAAAAAAAAAAAAAAAAGGGCAACAAGGGAAGGAAAGGAGAAAGACTAGGAGGGAGAAAATAGAAGAGGGAGGGGAAGAAGAAGAGAAAAGTGGGGTGCAGCCTGACCATTTAGTGCCCAGTGAATACCCAGCCATAAACACACTGATTATTTTTGATGGAAAAAAAAAATCCAACCTAGGCTGTTGTTGAAACATAGTAAGTTTTTTGGCACTTTTAGAGCAGATGTAAGAAGAAATTCAGTTCAGATTTAAATTCAAGATAGTTGTCTTTTTTTAATGTAATATGTTCAAACTCTGATGTCAAAAAAAAGAGGTCTTTGTTTATGTCTAGACCAGTGGTTCTTGACTAGGGGTGGATTTTGCTCCTCAGGGGACACTGACCTTGTCTGGAGACACTTGTGGTTGTCACAACTGATGGTGGGACGGTCTTGGGTGCTACTGGCATCGAGTAGGTAGAGGCCAGAATCATGCACGGGACAGTTCCTGCAACAAAAAGTGTATCTGGCCCCTGATGGCAGCAATGTCGAGGTTGAGAAAGGACCAGAACCAGCAGAATCAGCTGGGCCCACCCCGGATCTCTGGAACCAGAAACTCTGGGGGTACCCAGCACTCTGTGCTTTAAGCAGCCCTCCATGTGATTCTGATGCCCGCTAAAGGTTCTGGAACTTTGCCCTAGAGCTACACTCTCCAGTGCACCAGTCATAAATATGTAATTATTTAAATAATTGAATTAAAACAAAATAAAACTCAAAATTAGCTCCTCAGCCCCACTAAGACAATTGCAAGTGCTCAGTAGCTACCTGTGGCTAGTGGCTGCCATATTGGACAGTGCAGACATAGACTATGCCTATCACCACAGAAAGTTCTAGAGCTCTGTTCAGCAAGATTTTCTCACGAACAGGAAAAGCCGACAAACACACAGGCTGAGGAAGCTTTCTTACCACACCACCTCTGCACAGAAGTATTCTGAGGCTGAGTTTCGGAAAAGATAGGACCATGTGGGGTGCCTGAAAGAACCCTGGACTGAGGTCAAGAAAACAAGGTTTGAATCTCAGTGTCATTTTTACAAATGTGTGACACTGGACAAGCCACCTGCCACATGTGAGCTTCAGTTCTCCATCCATACAGTGGGATAGCCGGCCACCCTGCCTGGTGGGTCGGTCAGAGTAGGGAATACTGGATGCCTTAACGAACACTTCCTAAATGTCTCTGGTACAGCCTGATAAAAGGTTTGTCACTCATTCACATTAGGGTCATGGTGCCAGGATTTCTGTCCATTGGTGCCGTGGGCTCCTTTGGCAGTCTGGTGAAGTCTACGGGGTGCTTCTCAGAAGAAGTTTTGTAAATGCATAAAAGAAAATAAAATTATGAAGGAAACCAATTACATTGAAATGTAGTTATCAAAATAAAAAAAAACCACAGTCGTGATATGTGATATATATACCTCTTTATTAACGCAGTAATTAATAAGGTAGAGTGGCAGGTCTAATAACTTGCAATTTCAAAGAAGTGATAAGTGAAAATGATATTTTGCGATATGCATAACAATGGTAATATGATATGAAGTGTCTATGATTTCTATTGGAGACAAGGTCTCAGGGACCGCTAGTACCACCACGGTTTGTTGCCTACGTTCATAATTGAAGGAAATGCTAAATCTCATTAGAAAGTTAGTGGAAATAAAGATGTCATTTTTTTTTTCCCATCCAAGTTCACAGCCTGACAGGTTTGGAACCTCTGGTGCAGTGGCTCCACGGTCCCCCGAGGGCCTCCAGTCCTCTCAAAGACGTCCTCCCCTGCGGATAGACGCTGAGCAAAGACAGAATGAGGGGAGGCTGACGAGGGACATTTTAGGGACCAGGCCTGGAAGTGGCAGTGCGCATGTCACTCTGCCCTCGCTCCATTGGCCAGAATTACTACCACACCCACCTGGATGCCAGGGGGCTGAGAAGTGGTCTCTGGCACTGTGCCAGGAAGGAGGGCCCCCCCCCCGCCCCCCGAGATGGGTGGGTACATGGGGTCTCTGTGACAGCTAGCTACCTCCAAGATCAAATATGAAAATGCATATGAAAGCACTCTATCAAACCAGAAAAGAGTTCGATTTTCTGAGGCAAACTCATTACGAGAACCAGAAACAATATGATGGGGGTGCTTCTCCCTCCAGCAGAGAGCTGGACAGACCAGTGAGGGGAAGAGTTTAAGTATGATTCCAAGACGTGAGGTCCCAGCTTTAACACCTAGGCCACTCCTGCACCATTTCCATCCCAGACCGCACCTCCCTACCCCCGTGCCACTCCAAAAACACCCAGAAAAGTTCCAGGACTTTAGGCCTGGTGTGGCCCACCTCCCTCGGTCATTCACATCCCGGCCTGCTAGGCCCCCAGGAGGGAGGTAACAAAATTAAAAATAGCCTCTCCTCCAAGGAAAAAAATTAAAAATAGATTCCAACCCGCAAGAAAATTTGGGTGGAAAGAAAGGAAAGGAAAACAAAATGAATCATCTTTATGTGTTTTGCTGAGCGAAAGCCCGTTGCCATGGCTACGGGGCCCTGTGTGCAGGCCTGGTCTTTTCCAGCAAGTTCAAGGCCCGCCGAGGAGCCAATGGGGGCGGCCCCATCACCAATATGTTATAAACATCAGATCTGTGATCCTCCAACACTGTCGCTGCCACCGAGCAGGTCATGTTAATGACTGTCATAGTTAATTTAGTGTTTCCTTCCATTGTGATCTGTCTATCGCTGTAACTGAGCAAATGAGAGGACTTGTGCAGGTCTCCTGGGATTTTAGGGAAATCTGGCCTGGTTTTGCAATCTAGATAGTCAAGAGAGGTTATGCGAACTTGTGTAGGAGCCGGGTCTTAAATCACAGAGTGGGAAGGTCGGTGTTCCAGCCAGCCACTGCCTGCCTTCCTGGTGGGCTCTCTGGCGTGTACAGGAAAGTCCCCAAGAAGGCAAAGAAAGAGGGGAGGATGGATCGACCGGCCTCATGGCCTCGGTAGCTGGTGAAACACACGGGACTGTGGCCCCATCCCTCCAGCAGGTGATCCACTCCGAGAACAGTCTCCCAGATTAGGAAGGGCTGGAATGATGAGGTCCCTTCTCAGAACTGGAGTTTGAGGCCTTATCCCCAAACTGGAAGGAGACACCTTAGGGCTTTGGTGAGGACTCTTGTCTCACATCCACTTTTGTAAAACAACAGCGTTCTGTCTTTAAAAAAAAAAAACCCAATCTATTAAAAATCAAACTTTACAAAATAAATAAGTTAGAGGTGGGAGGAAAAGGAGCCTCACTTCATAAAGAATTCTTCACTTGAAAATAATTAGCCTGGAAATTTTCCACATAGGAGAAGAGAGAGACATGGTAATTCAATGCAATATCTGATCCTAGACTAGACCCTATCCCGGAGGGGGAAATGCTATTAGAAACGTGATTGGGGCAATCGACAAAATGAGAATATGAATGGTAGATTAGGTAAAAAGATTGTATTGATAAACTTACTGAAGCTGGTAACTCTACTGTTGGTAACTGTACTGTGGTTATGTAAGAAAATATTCTTACTCTTAAGAAATACTGATGTATTTCAGAGTGAAGGGCTGGGATGTATGCAACCTATCCAAAAAGAGTATAGAAAAAACTATATATGTGTATGTGCGTAGATAGAGTGATTGATACAGAGAGAGAGAGGGTGCACAAGTGATAAAGCAGATGTGGTAAAATGTTAAATGTTAAAAATAGGTGAATATGGATAAAGGGTGTATGGCTGTTCTTTGTACTATAATCATTCTTGTAACATTTCTGTTAAGTTGGAAATTCTTTCCAATTAAAATTTTTTTAAAAGTTGGCTTCAATTTCCTTTTAAGTAGTCAGCCTTCCCAGTGTGTTTAAGCATCATTTAATTCTGCAAAATTCTATTTAAACTCAACTTTTCAGGGACAACTCTGGTACGTGAAACTCAAGTACATCTGGGATTATATTCCTTCCATCTTTCAGATATAACAAATGTACTCTAGGCCAGGGCTGTCCAGTAGAAGTTTCTATGATGATGGAAATGTCCTATACCTGCATTGCTCAATACCATGGCCAATAAGCCACATGTGGCTACTGAGCTTTTGAAATGAAGCTAGTCCTAATGGAGATGTGCTATAAATGTAAATACACAACAGATCTCAAAGACTTGGTGTGACAAAACAACAGAGTATATTTTTTGGGTATAGCAGTTTCACAATATTAATAAAATTAATTTCACCTGTTTCTTTTTACTCTCTTTAATGTGGTGATTAGAAAATTTTACATTACTTACATGGCTCACATTTGTGGCTTACTTTATATTTCTATTGGACTGCATTGTTCTAGAAAGTCATGGAAGATGGGCTGGTTCTGACATGGGGAATAGTCTTGGGGAATCATGGCTGATTTCAGGGTCTTCAGGGAGCTAGATCTTTTAGAGTCTGAGAACTGAATATGTAGGCAAGGGAAGGGCTTGGTGGAGAAGTGCTCTAAGTTGAGGCACCATTTTGTAGAGGTGATGTTTTATTCAAAGCTCATAGGCAAGAAAAGGCACGGTAGGCTTGAGATACAAAGTGGAATCCAGAGTGGGAAGAGAATGAGTAGTAAGAGAGAAGACCGAAGAGGTAGGCCTTGTAAGTCCCACTGAGAAGCATGCATTTTCCCCTAAGGCCAATGGGGAAGCATCAAAAGTGTTTTAAGCAGTCATTACGTGCTGAATGTTTATGTCCATCCTCCCTCCCCCCACCCCAAAATCATAGGTTGAAAGCTAATCTCCAGTGTGGTGGTATTAGGAGGTGGAGCCTTTGGGAGGTAATTAGGTCATGAGGGTGGAGCCCTCATGAGTGGGATTAGTGCCCTTATGGGAAGAGACCAGAGAGCTAGCTTGCCCTGTCTCACCATGTGAAGATACAAAGAGAAGCTGGCATTCTGCAACCCAGAAAATGGCCCTTGCCAGAACCCAACCATGCTGACATCCTGATCTTGGACTTCCAGCCTCCAGAACTGTGAGAGAGAAAATTCTGTTCTTTATAAACCGCCCAGTCTATGATACTTTGTTCCAGCTACCTGAACTGCCTAAGCCAGCAGGGCAGTGCCCTAATCCATCGAGTTGGTAAACGATCATTCTGGTAGTGTGTCTGGCTAGGTGGCTGGGATCCACATGTCTACCACTGTTGAATGTTACTGAAGCAATCACTCAGGTCTCTGCTCCTTCCAGCCAGAAGACCATGACCAACAGCTCTCAACCAGAGGAGAGGACAGGACCTCACCAAGGACAGTCCCAGTGTGGCCAACTGTATTTTCAAAACATGCCCATATTACGGTCCCGTGTATTCTTCCAGTACCTTGCACTTCCTATCAGAGGTGGAGCCTGTGTCCTGTGATTGCTCTCATCAACTGTGTCCGGCAGAAGTGACATGTGACTTCTAAGGTTAGGTCCTAAAAGGATACAGCTTCCACCTGGCTCTCTCTTGGGACACTAGTCCCTGGAACCCAGTCGCCGTGCTGTAAGGAAGCGCAGGCTACACGGAGAGGCCGCAGCCAGCTAAGATCTCAGCCAACAGCCAGCATCAACCACCAGACACGTGAGTGCACAAGCTTCCAGATGATTCCAGCCCCCAGACTTTGAGTCGTCTAGCTAAGACTCCAGATATTATGAAGCAGAGACAAGTCATTTCTGCTATGCTCTGTCAGAATTCCTCACCCACAGAATCTGTGAGCGTAATAAATGGTTGTTTTAGGCCACTACGTTTGAGGGGAATTTGTTTTGCAGCCCCGGTACCTGGAATACCCAGAATGTGGCCAAAAGCATCCAAGCTTTACAGAAGGAAGGCGGCAGGTGCAATGCATGCTGGGGCCTGGGGGTGGGGCCTAAGCAGTAGCCACTTGCGACCAGCCTCTCACACAACACGGAGCACATACCAGCTGGTATCCTGCTGTGAGCTTAGCATTTAGCAGCTGGTAGATAGCTCTCAACTGGGTTTTCTAGAATTATCAGTGGCATGGGCAACTTTGTAGACGAAAGAGTCAAATAAAATGCCGAGCAGATTTAAAAGCACTAAGTTTGACATTAAATAGGTGTTACAATGTGTGTCATCTATACGGCCTTTCAGCTCTAGAGAACTCCAATCATGACAATAATTAATATAATGACTTGATTTATTGCTACTCTTCTTCAGGATAGTATTTATTTCATTATTTTAAAATGTTTGAATCACCCAGGCAGGCTGGCTAAGGTGAAAGATTGTGAGGAATGTTCTCCCAGGGAAAAAAAAGGGAGAGAGAGAGGAAACCACACGATTTATAAAATTAGTAACATCAAGTAAAAGCGACTGTCCATGTACTTTAAAAATAAACTGGCTCTAGGCAATCTTGGCGGTGAGGTAAATTTAAAAAAAAAAAACAGAAGAAATCAAAACTGAATCACGTAGGTGGTCAGATGGTGTGCTCTTAGGAACTCATAGCTGGTATCTCCGGACCTGGCCTCTGTTTGCTAAAATGCCTGAGAATGCCCCACTAAAGTGAGTCACTGGGTTAGGAGGGGAACAGGGGAGCAGAGAGAAACGTGCCCTCCCAGAGAAGGGTAAGTCTGGAAAGACAGGACAGGAAAAGCCTCATCCTCCTGAGGCTGGAGTGTGTGTGTGTTGGGGGGGGATGCTGGGAACTCACCTGGGTGTTCTGACCCCAGCATCATTTCATTGAATCCTCACGACAAGCGTAGGAAGGAGATCCTTGTAATCCCCATACTACAGACCAGAAAACAGAAGCTCTAGGTTGAATTTCCCAAGACCACAAAAATTAGAAAATAATAATAATCAGATATTAATAACGAATACTTTTGGAGCCCTTACTATGGTCCCAGAAAGTATTCCCAACAATTTCACTTGTATAACATGGCTATTATGACATGCATCGTGCAGACGAGAAGAGTGAAGCTGAGATCATTTGCCAAAAAACATAAGACCCACCTTCCCCCACCAAATTATTCCCAGATTGTTTTTTCAGCCCAGAGAAATGGGAGGGCTGCACCAAGGGTCTAAATGAGGCAGCCCCGGGCGAGGCACCTGGGGGAGGCAGATCGCACTAATGGGTATAATGCAGAGAGTATGTCCCCATGGAGGCAGAAGCGGCAGCAGCATCTCTGAGGATGGTAGGGCCCAGGGATTCACAGCCTAATGAACTAGATCATGAAATCTCATTTGCCTGTTCGATAGCTTCTGTGATGCGCTCAGGTTCACTTAGGACGAAAAGAAAAGGGGGGCTGAGAAAGGGCTCATTTTGCGCACTTTCAAAGTGTGGGAAGATTGACGGGGAGAGGGGTCCCAGAGGGTCCACCCAGGAGGCAGGCGTGGCCAGCAAGGCTGAGAGAGCAGGGAGGTCTGAGCGTCCACATCAACAGCCCAGTGGATGTCCTACACAAGCCGTTGCCAGCACAGCCGCTGGCGCAGAGCAGGGCTCTCTGTCGTTAATTCATAATTTAATTTACTGAGAAAGCAGCTCTGCACATCCTCCTACGATCTCCCATCAGGAGGTTGCTGTAGGAGAGTGGCCATGGGACCCCACAGAGCCGTGCCTCTCAGACTATCTGCAGTGAGGGACCAGTTGTTTTTCATTTGTTTGTTTTCCCAATCTGTCACAGACAAATCTTTGTTAAAATACAACAAAAATGAATTACTCTGGAAAAAAAAAAGAAATTTAAAAAGCCCCAAGTTTTAGTATTTGGATTCAACCAATGTAAAATTACTTTGTCACAGTGTTAAGTTTCTAAATTCTCGTTCTCAGTTTCTGTCACTTACAGGTTAACAAACCCTTCCCCGGTTGGCAGTGGTCTGAGGACCACTCTTTGAGTCGCACTGCCGCAAAGGACTCTGGGATGATTGGCCTGAGCCTCCCAGGGGATGAGGTGTCCGTGAGGAGGAGATCTCTGGGCAAAGGGTTTGGCAGGACAGGAATACATGACTGCTCCTAGTCGAGTATAAAATTCTACAAACGTTGACGCTTGTCACACTTTTTACTCAGGACACATTCCTGAGGGAAGGAGCCTGGACAAATATTACATTTTTTCTTCCCTAAGGGGGGAAACCAAGGCTCAGGGCAGTATGGGACTTATCTCATTCTGATGAGGGAACACCATTGTCTACGCAGGTGCACCCCAAAGAAAATCTTCTCCTCTGCAGGGGTCCCTCCTTTCTGCTGTTGCTAATGGTTTTAGTGGGAGTCTCTCAGAGTCTTCCTAACTCTCTTACCTGCCTTCCTAACCCCCTCTTCAATAAGGAATGAGAGTCCCAGCCCCTCCCAAAGGAGAGAGCAGAACAGGATGCCCAAGTCAGAGAACCTCTTCTGGTTGGCATCAGGAACCCTGAGATCCACTTTAGATGTTTCCTCTCACCCACTGGCAAATTGTACCTCCTGAAATGGAAAGGGCATCCAGAACCATTGGAATCTGGACCTTCTAAGCCCTTAGTCCCGCTCCCTGCTGGCTGGGCCTGTCTTCCATATCACACTCAAAAGGGGCTGTGCGACCCTCTTTCCCAACCACGCCATCCACAAGCCCACAGTAAATGTAGAAGGACCACTATCTCCTGGCCCGGCAGCCGCCAGCAACAGAAAAACGTGCTTTGGCCAGTGACACTTTTGCCAGCAGATGTCACTGCAGCCTGACCTCAGGTTACCAAAAACAAACCATTAATTTTGGTTTTGAAGCTCTAGGAGGACCACGGACAAACAGGCACCCAGAAGACACACTCCTTTGGCTCTTTTTCTTCTCTTCCCATGTGTCACACTTGCTATCTGACTGCCGGAAAGGTGCCTTTTATACCTCTGTTTCACCATCTGTAAAATGGGTTTCTTTCCACATGTTCCTTTCCTTCCCTACAGAGATGCTGTGGGATTCTGGAATGGCTGTGACGTTACAGAGCTAATTGGTTCCCCTCCTCACAGAACCGTGGTTATTTCCTCAAACAGAGGTTATATGGGAGCACCCCGATGACAACTGACTTACTTTGTATTTGCCTTAACAGGTATCCTGGAACCGCCTCCACCTACTCTCGTTTCCATAGTAACAGAAGGGTCTAACAAAATAAGACATCTAAGAGGTATAAACAAAATATGTGATGGTGTGGGAGGCTGTAAAGTTTTTATGGCCACCTGTTTGGGAAGACCTGCATAATTCAATCGTGCTCCTGGCATTTGCGAGGGAAGCAATCACCCCAAAGTTGTCGCAATAAAGCCTTTATGGCCCCCCCATGCTGGCACGCCCGCTTTCGAGGTACAAAGCCCCAGTTTGATAAACTTCCGCTTCTTGCATTTGCATAATGGAAACGGACGAGATTTTAAACCCGGGCTGTTGGGAGGCATAACTCGCAGCTCTCCTGGAAGTGAATCATGAGCTTGTCTGGGTGGAGGTGGCTACGGGTGGGGAGGCACCAAGCCCCGGGGACAGGACCACACTGCTGGGCAGGGGTACCGGAGAAGACCCTCCCCCTCCCTCCGACCTGGGGCCGGGCCGGGTTCTGGTTGAAGGTCACAATACCCTGCATCAGAGAATCATAAAAGCAATGTGCCTTCCTGGTGAGCCCACTGGCTCAGAGAGCCTGTCTAGTGGCAGTTTGGGGTAGAAAAGGGAGTTCCGACCCAAGCGCGCATCTGATGTGCCTTTCCATCAGCCCCCCACCCTGCTCTCTTGGAGCCCTCACATTTTCTGGCACCCCCCCCCTCTCTCATCTGCCATCCATCACCCACCACTCCCACGATTTTTTGCAGAGTCTACCCGTCGGGGGCAGGGGCGGGAGCCGGGAAGTAGCAGCGGCAGCTCTCGGTGCCTCCCCCTCTCAGGAGATTACCGCAGCCCTGCCGGCACTCAGTGGTAAAAGTTTGAACGTGTCTGCAGAGCTTAATCAAATGCTAATTCCATGTGGTGAAAGAATTTGCTGGAATCTGCAAGGGAGCTCCTGGCAGCAAGAAAATGCGTTGATTCACTCCCAAATCTGCTTTGCCCAAGCCGGGTGCGATTTAGACTGTAAAGCTGCCTTAAATCACAAAGTGCTGTGTGGATCACACAGCCATCCTTTGTGTCGTTAATGAAGGGAAAAACAGGGCTTTATTCTGAAGCTTTGTGTCTAATCAGATGCCATGTTGTAAAGCTCTGGAAAACACACCAGAAATCATAATTGGGAGGAAATAAAAGGGTTAGTCCAAAACAGCATATGATTTAAATAAGAAGGAAAAAAAAACTGCCCCCAAGATTTGTGCGTTTCAAGAATCAACTTTTAATTCATTCGCAGGGAGATTACAGAAGGGGGAGGAGCAGCCTTTAAAATAGTATGAAAAGCTAGTTTAGATGTAAATGAGAGATAATGGGCTTTCGCCGGGAAATAAGCAAGGGGGCCAAGTTTGTGCCCAGGGCGGGGGAGGAGGGGAACACATGTTGTTAGGCCCGGCTCCGAAGGCCTCGAGACCCAGACACGGCGCAGAACACGGAGTTTGCGTCCTGGTGGGAGAGGGGCGGTTTCGTGGCACAGGGTCTGGTAACCAGCGTATTCAGAGCAAAACGAAGGTGCTGGCTGTCCTCGGTGGTCCCCTAGGAGTCTGGGGTTTGGCCAGGTTGGAGCAGAAGGAGAGCTTGATGGTTTGCTGCTCTAACACAGAAAATCTCGGTGTGAGCATTTTGAGGTCGCTAAGGAAGGGGGTTGGGGCTCTTACGCTTGTCTTACAGCTGGAGTTAAGGAGCGCTGCGTCGAGCCCTCCCCAGCCCTAATTCTCTAATGATTTGCTTATTAGTTCGGATCAGGGAGCCAGCTTCTGGAGAGATGTGAATTGGCATTGATTTAATCCTCTTCCCAGCACGCGCTCCCAGCCCAGGGTGAGGCTGGGAGGGGAGAGGGGGGCTGCCAGCCCGTTCAAGAGCAAGTCGCTGCTTCTCCTGCCTGGCTTTGTCTGCTCTCCTTACCGTCTGCTCTCAGGCACAGAGGAACCGCGGGATGCAGCCCGGGGTCTCTTGTGTTGGCTGAGCTCGGCAGCCCCCCTAGGGAAAGGAGGGGTGTGGACGAGATGCTGGGGAAGGTCCCTCGGCTCTAGCTTCTCTAATTAGATGGACCGGGGCCTTTGGAAAGTTTCGGTGGGGGATAATTCCGCCCAACGTGTATTCAGTATTCTGTAAGTCGGGTGCTGTCCCATGTCACTTAAACCACCCAACAGCCTCTCAGGTAGATCTCGTCATTATCCACACTTAACAAGAGAGGAAGCTGAGCCTCAGAGAGGTTAAGTAACTTGCCTAAGGTTGCACAGGTAAAAGGACGAGTCTTCAGTCTTTACCACCGTGTTTACTCACGGGCTTCCTCTGAGCTGCTTCACCTTGCACGTGCCTTCCTTGTCTTTGACGATCCATCCCTTTGTAAACTGTCATCGAGAGCATTTCTCTCCATCCTTCCTCTAACTAGATAACTTAGTGATAGTCAAGGACTTGGTGTTCTAGAGTTTGCTGCCCAGGCTTCATCCTAGTGACTAGGTGCCCTTTTCTGAACATGGCAAGAAGCACAACCCAGTTATTGTTTATTCCAACCCAACTGACCTAATTATAGTTCCAGCTCCACACCTGTGCTCAGGCGGCCCCCATGACCTACACTACCCATTCTTCTCATGCCCACTTATCTAAGGCCTAGCAATACCGCAAGGTTTCCTTTAATCTATTGGCAAGTTGAACGTCATCTTGACCACACGCTGACCTCTCCTATGGAAGTCCTCTATTTTGGACAGCCACTGGGCCCTGTGTGTGCTTACTCTTCTTGTCCCCCATTAGACTAAGTGTTTGAGAATTGGAACTCTTTTTTTTTTCTTCATAGCAAAACGTTTATTGCCACTTACAGGATTGCAATTTTAAATAATGCTATTTGTTTTCTTTTTTTTAAACATCTTTATTGGGGTATAATTGCTTAACAATGGTGTGTTAGTTTCTGCTTTATGACAAAGTGAATCAGCTATACATATACGTATACCCCCATATCCCCTCCCTCTTGCGTCTCCCTCCCACCCTCCCTATCCCACCCCTCTAGGTGGTCACAAAGCACCGAGCTGATCTCCCTGTGCAATGCAGCTGCTCCCCACTAGCTATCTATTTTACGTTTGGTAGTGTATATATGTCCATGCCACTCTCTCACTTCGTCCCAGCTTACCCTTCCCCCTCCCCGTGTCCTCAAGTCCATTCTCTACATCTGCGTCTTTATTCCTGTCCTGCCCCTAGGTTCTTCAGAACCATTTTTTTTTTAGATTCCATATACATGTGTTAGCGTACGGTATTTGTTTTTCTCTTTCTGACTTACTTCACTCTGTATGACAGATTCTAGGTCCATCCACCTCACTACAAATAACTGAATTTTGTTTCTTTTTACGGCTGAGTAATATTGCATTGTATATATGTGCCACATCTTCTTTATCCATTCATCTGTCGATGGACACTTAGGTTGCTTCCATGTCCTGGCTATTATAAATAGAGCTGCAAGGAACATTGTGGTACATGACTCTTTTTTTTTTTTTTTTTTTTTTTTTTTTTTGCGGTACACGGGCCTCTCAACGCCGCGGCCTCTGCCGTTGCGGAGCACAGGCTCAGCGGCCATGGCTCCCGGGCCTAGCTGCTCCACGGCATGTGGGATCCTCCCGGACTGGGGCACAAACCCGTGTCCCCTGCATCGGCAGGCAGACTCTCAACCACTGAGCCACCAGGGAAGCCCCATGACTCTTTTCTTTTTTTTTTTTTTTTTTGCGGTACGGGGGCCTCTCACTGTCGTGGCCTCTCCCGTTGCGGAGCACAGGCTCCGGACGTGCAGGCTCAGCGGCCATGGCTCACGGGCCCAGACGCTCCGTGGCATGTGGGATCTTCCCGGACCGGGGCACGAACCCGTGTGCCCTGCATCGGCAGGCGGACTCTCAACCACTGCGCCACCAGGGAAGCCCCCCATGACTCTTTTTGAACTATGGCTTTCTCAGGGTATATGCCCAGTAGTGGGATTGCTGGATCGTATGGTAGTTCTATTTTTAATTTTTTAAGGAACCTCCATACCGTTCTCCAGAGTGGCTGTATCAATTTACATTCCCACCAACAGTGCAAGAGGGTTCCCTTTTCTCCACACCCTCTCCAGCATTTATTGTTTCTAGATTTTTTGATGATGGCCATTCTGACTGGTGTGAGGTGATACCTCATTGTAGTTTTGATTTGCATTTCTCTAATGATTAGTGATGTTGAGCATCCTTTCGTGTGTTTGTTGGCAATCTGTATATCTTCTTTGGAGAAATGTCTAGTTAGGTCTTCTGCCCATTTTTGGATTGGGTTGTTTGTTTTTTTGATATTGAGCTGCATGTGCTGCTTGTAAATTTTGAAGATGAATCCTTTGTCAGTTGCTTCATTTGCAAATATTTTCTCCCATTCTGAGGGTTGTCTTTTCGTCTTGTTCATGGTTTCCTTTGCTGTGCAAAACCTTTTAAGTTTCATTAGGTCCCATTTGTTTATTTTTGTTTTTATTTTCATTTCTCTAGGAGGTGGGTCAAAAAGGATCTTGCTGTGATTTATGTCATAGAGTGTTCTGCCTATGTTTTCCTCTAAGAGTTTGATAGTGTCTGGACTTACATTTAGGTCTTTAATCCATTTCGAGTTTATTTTTGTGTATGGTGTTAGGGAGTGTTCTAATTTCATTCTTTTACATGTAGCTGTCCAGTTTTCCCAGCACCACTTATTGAAGAGGCTGTCTTTTCTCCATTGTATATTCTTGCCTCCTTTATCAAAAATAAGGTGACCATTTGTGCGTGGGTTTATCTCTGGGCTTTCTCTCCTGTTCCATTGATCTATATTCTGTTTTTGTGCCAGTACCATACTGTCTTGATTACTGTAGCTTTGTAGTACAGTCTGAAGTCCAGGAGCCTGATTCCTCCAGCTCCATTTTTCTTTCTCAAAATTGCTTTGGCTATTAGGGGTCTTTTGTGTTTCCATACAAATTGTGAAATTTTTTGTTCTAGTTCTGTGAAAAATGCCACTGGTAATTTGATAGGGATTGCATTGAATCTGTAGATTGCTTTGGGTAGTAGAGTCATTTTCACAATGTTGATTCTTCCAATCCAAGAACATGGCATATCTCTCCATCTGTTTGTGTCATCTTTAACTTCTTTCATCAGTGTCTTACAGTTTTCTGCAAACAGGTCTTTTGTCTCCTTAGGTAGGTTTATTCCTAGATATTTTATTCTTTTTGTTGCAGTGGTAAATGGGAGTGTTTTCTTGATTTCACTTTCAGATTTTTCATCATTAGTGTATAGGAATGCCAGAGATTTCTGTGCATTAATTTTGTATCCTGCTACTTTACCAAATTCATTGATTAGCTCTAGTCGTTTTCTGGTAGCATCTTTAGGATTCTCTATGTATAGTATCATGTCATCTGCAAACAGTGACAGCTTTCCTTCTTCTTTTCCGTTTTGGATTCCTTTTGTTTCTTTTTCTTCTCTGAGTGCTGTAGCTTGGAACTGACTCTTACACTTCTGTACATTTCTAATTCGACAGTGTCTTGAACATAGTAGGCCCTGGGATAATATTTGCCAGTTGACTGATTAACAGAACCTGGGACTATACTTGTGGTTTCTTTGAAAAATCTCTGGTGGATATCTTTTCAATCCCCATAAGCCCTGCCACTCGTCAAAAGAGATCCATTACAGATTTCACCTGCCAAGGACTCAGCTTCAGAATGCTATTAAGGGTCCGAATAAAGTAAGAGTTTCCAAGAAATCCCTAGAGTTGGCTGGTCCTAAAGTCAGTTCTGGAAGGGTCCAACCAGCATATGTTAAGCTCCTACTGTGTACCCAGGCACTGTGCTAGGCCTTGAGGATACCAAAATGAATAAGATAGAGGGTCTGCCTCTCCATCTGGAGGACTGTAACCTGAACTGGATGCCCTTGTGTGGCTCTCCCCCACTAAATGGTAAACTTGGTGAGAACCGGGATGGTGCACTACTTGTGTTCACCATTTTATCTCCAGCGTGTAGCACAGTGGAAGGCATACTTCGGAAATCCATGCTGAATAAGAACATGAAGAGAACTTTGCCATATTGCCTTGTCTAATCTTTACCCCAACACAGTGAAATTAGTACTATGATTTTTCATTCTAATGATGAGAAAACAGGCTGAATGACTTCACATAAATTTCTGGAGATCACATTTCGGATGGAGATGGGGGGTTCAGGTCCATGTCTGTATGACTCCCAACTCACCTACGACACCCTTCACCAGGGACTCCCAGGATGCCCTCCTGAGTTAGCAGATGATGGGTCAGAAAGCCATGAGCCTGTTCTGATTAAGTGTAAGTTGCCATTGTCTCCTCCACAGCCAATTCACATCCAGGCTTAAAAGGAATCTTTCAGAATGAGCCCACATAGCCCTTGGTTTCTAAATACCATTTTTCCCATCAAAAGCAACCAGCCTCCTTGGAGAAATAGATGAAAAGAAACTAAAGAGACATGATGACTAAATGCAATATTGATCCTAGATTGGATTCTGGATCAGGAAAAGAACGTGATACGGAGTACCATAGAGGGACTTTTGACAAAATTTGAATATGGACTCTACATTGGATAATGTTTGTATCAGCATAAATTCCTTGGGTGTTAAAAATTGTCTTGTGGTTATGTAGGAGAATGCCCTTGTTCTTAGGAAAGAGGGGCTGAAATTTTTGGGGTGAAGTGTCACTATGCCCATGAATTACTTTCAAATGATTGGGGAAAAAGATATATAGATAGATAATAGAAAAACAAATAGGCAAAATAATAATTAGTGAATCAAGATGGAGGGTAGTAGGGTATACAGGTGCTGATTGTACTGTTCCTTCTATTTTTCTGAAGGTTTGACATTTTTCAAAATAAGAATTAGAAGGAGAGAGAATTATGCAGAAATGGCCCTGAAAATTTTGCCCACGTCCACCAGGAAGGTCTGGGATGGAGGACGGGGGCCACAAATGCAGCCACCCTGGTCACAAGAAGTAGATAGCAGCCGTGAGAATGGATGCATTGACTGAAGTACATTCTTATAAGAACGCTCGCAAGAAGCTTCTGTAGCAACCGACCATTTTTACAGGCATTTTCAAACGTAAAACCAAATTAACTACTACATACCATTAAATACAGAGCTGTACGTGTGAAAACCCTTGAGTGGTAACCCAGGACAAGAAGGGAGCGGGATGGAGGTATCCCATCTCCACTTCAGAGACTAAAATCTGGGCCACTTATTACCTCGGGTAACACCTAAATGTCAAAAGGCACGGACGGAGCCAGAGAGCAAAGCTTGCCTGTGAATACAAATGGGAACAGGCTTTAAAAATAAAGCCGGGGTTCAGGTTCCAATACTCCAAATGCCAATCAAAAGACTCATTTATTTTTTAAATATGTGGGTGAGAGTTGAGAATTATGTCTGAAACGCCGCTATCCAGGAATAAGTACAGAGATCATCCTGTAGATTTCAGAAGTTCTGTTTGTCCGCCCCAGCTTTAGTTTAGATTTTTTTTTTTTTACTGATGGGGGGGTGGGTCTTTTGAAGTTTTTAAAACAAGCATATATTTGTGAATTTTTTTTTAATTAAATTGAGTGAATGAAAAAAAAATCTGCTCAGACCTGGCTCTGGAAATATCTGTCCCAGGTAGGTCTGGGGAGTGGGGATGGAGAGAATCATTGTAATTAAAGAAAAGCTGAGATGAAGTAAGTCAGACAGATAAAGAAAAATACCATATGATATCACTCATATGTGGAATCTAATTTTTTAAAAATGATACAAATGAACTTATTTACAAAACAGACACAGACTCACAGATATCGAAAACAAGCTTATGGTTACCAAAGGGGAAACGTTGGGGGGAGGGATAAATCAGGAGCTTGGGATTAGCATACACATGCTGCTATATATAAAACAGATAATCAACAAGGACCTACTGTATAGCACAGAGAACTCTACTCAGTATTTTGCAATAACCTGTAAGGGAAAAGAATCTGAAAAAGAATATATATATATATATATATATATATATATATATATATAACTGAATTACTGTGCTGTACACCTGAAACTAAGACAACATTGTAAGTCAACTATACGTCAATAAAATTTTTTAAAAAAGAAAGAAAAGCAGAGAAACATAGGGCCTATGATTAGCGATACTGCGTTGTATACTTAAAGATATGCTAAGAACGTAGATCTTACGTTAAGTGCTCTTACCACAAAAGGAAAAAAAAAAAGTGGCTGGAAGGAAACTTTTGCAGGTGATAGATATGTTTATGGCATTGACGGTGGTGATAGTCTCATGAGTGTATACTCACCTCCAAACACATCACGTTGTATACATTAAATATTTACAGCTTTCTGTGTGTCAAACATACCTCAATAGAGCACTTTTTTAAAAAAAAGAAAGAAAAGGGGGGGATACATTTTAGATCTAAAATTTTGCCCTAGATGGAAAAATATTTGACAACAAGGATGAATTTTGACGTCGACACTTTGAGGAAGTCGCCAAACCCAGGAAGCCTTTCTGAAGACAGCTTATTTACTTAACATTGCCTCTTGCATCACACACTTACCTTCTAGGATCATTTTCCTTTTTTCTGGAGTACATCCTTTAGGAGTCTTTTCAGTGACAGTATGTCAGTGGTAGACAGTTTTCGTTTATAGGAAAATGTCTTTGTTTCACCTTCATTCCTGATTAATAATTTAACAGAGGTGGTTGGGAACTCCCTGGCAGTCCAGTGGTTAGGACTCTGCACTTTCACTGCCAAGGGCACAGGTTCAATCCCTGGTTGGGGAGCTAAGATCCTGCAAGCCATGTGTGGTGGCCAAAAATAATAATAATAATAATTTAACAAAGTATGGAATTCTAGATACTGTTTTCACTCAGCATTTTGAAGATATTATTCCACTGTCTTCTGGTTTTTATTGTTGCTGGTGAGAAATCTGCTGCCAGTCTCAATATTCTTCCTTAGTAGGTAATCTGTCTCTCCTCTCTGATTGCTTTTAAGATGCTCTTTCTCTTTAGCATTTTATGATAATGTGGCTCAGTTTTACTTCTATTTATTTTGCTGAGGATTTATTGTGCATTCTGAATCCATCTTTTATCAGTTCTGGAAAGTTCCTAGCTATTATGTCATTGAATATTGCTTCTCCCACGTTCTCTCTGTTCTTCCTTCTAAAACTATTAGTTGCATATGGGACTTCTCTTCATCCTATTTTCCATATGTTTTTACTGCCCTTTCGTATTTTTATTTATTCTGTGCTGCATCCTGGGTAATTATCTGTCATTACTCTCTGGTTCAATAATTTCCCGTATCTCAGGTCCAACTCTTGCCTCACAGGACCCAAGGCATTAGTTCCCGGCCCCTCCCCCCAAGTGGGCATTAAATTGTCCAAGACCCTAGAGTACTGAGACAATGTCTCTCCCCCTTCCCTTCTACCCTAAGGCAGTCACATCATCATTCCCAAGCTTGCTGCCCTAGTTTTCAGTACCCTTTTCATTCACAGCCCCTGTCAACTTCCCATGTGCACATCTATTCATTCAAATAAATATTCGTTTCTTTCTAGATAACTGTGGAATATGGGTTTTCAGGTTGTCTTTATCCTAGTATTGCCAGAACTAGAAGTTGAAATTTATTTATATAAGCAAATATGAAATCCACCATTTGCTTAGATTTCTGGCTGTGATATTGATATTCTTTCCTTAAGTATCTCTGACAGATAAATATACTGGTTTACGTCTTTTGCACATTCTAATATTGAAAGCATACAGGCTCACCACTGCCCTAAGTTTCACTATATAGTGAGTTAAGACCCCTGGAATATTTGCCCTGCTGCCTGGAATTGCTCCTTGATAACGGGGATTGTGTCTTGGTACCTCTTCCGTTGATCTTTACATAAAAATACTCTTGCTTTTATGTTTTAGTAATACTATTAAGTCATTAACAAGAGAGGCAGGGCAGCGTATGAGAAAAAATGTACATAAGCTTTGTTATTTTCCAGCTGGGTCTCCTTGGGAAAAATAGTTCTATTTGCACCTCAAGTTCTGCCACCTGTAAAATGGGGATGATGAATACCTCCTTTGCAGGGATGAAGTTAAAATGAAAAATAATGTTTATAAAGCATCCAGCACAAAATTCGTCCTTAAATTATTAATTAATCTACCTTTGAGGCCTTTTCTTTTAACTACATAAGTATGCCCCTTGGCTAAAGTGGCTAAAAGGGTGTTCCTTCAATTACGAGTTCCTTTATCTCCCTAGTCACCAACTATTTCCTTTTCTTAACATTAACAAAATTTCTCTTTTTATATGCTTCTGGTCATTTAGGGAGCAGTCACCTTAACTTTAATTGCCTTTACTAAACCTCTATACCCAATAAATGTGCATTCTTTCAGACATAAAATTAATCATGGCTTTACCTGCATGTTCTTAGCTGGGATGATATAAGTAGGAAAGGTGAGGTCATTTGTAAGTTTCTAGTTGGAATACACCTGATCCAGAGGATGTCAGAGCTGGAACAGACCATAGAAATCCTCAACATGAGGCCTAAGGGCCAACAAGGAAAGATGACCTACCCAAGCTCATGCGACCAGTGACTGACAGAGCCGAGATCAAAAGCCCGGCTTTCTGATGCCAGGAGCAAGGCTCTAACCGGAAGTCATCCTCACTGAACAAACTACAAAGTTGCAACTAACCTTCAGGAATAATCAGTTGGTAATCTGGAAGCAAGCCAAGTTGTCATTCTTAATAATTTCCCTTCTACTCTATTTCTGTGGCCCTATGAACCTATCAATTGTAGCTTTCCAGGGAGCGTTATGACTCAGCGTTCACGGTAGATGTTGAATAACTGTGTGTTCAATGAAATAATGAAGGAATGTCTTGCCATTATCTAACATTATGGGCCACGAATTTTAAGCCTGAATTGAACCCTTTCACATTCCGGATTCATGTTAGAAGTGGCCCTTATTGTTCTCCTGCCATTGCTATTTTTATGTTTTTAATATTTTCCCCTCACAGAAACTGAAAATACGCCTTTCTTTCATTCCTGAGTAGTTAATCTCTCTCAGGCGCAGGAAGCTGGCAACCTTTCCATGAAGTGGTCGTCTCCAGGCGGTGCTCTGTGCAGTGAGCACCCAGCTGAGTGGTGGATGCCAGGCTGGGGCAGGAAGGGGAGGGGGAGACTCAGTGGAGGTCCATTACTTCCATGAGAAAATTCAAATGTTGCGTCTTACCAACAGTGGGTTGGGAATGTGGTGGCTCTAGACAGAGCTGGGAGGGTCTTGAGAAGAATGGGAGGCAGAGGGTGAGTGAAAGCATGTGTCCTAGACTGTGGGAACAGCGTCACCCATCATCATCACCAAACATGGCAGCAGGAGAGCAGGAGGCCCAGCAGCTCCAGTGATCTGGGTGGGCAACACTGATGTGTTTCAGGTCTGACTGGTCCATTGGGCTGGCCCTTGGTTTGGTGGTTGTGTCCTGAAATCAAGTGGACCTTCCTCTGACGTGAAGAAAAGTATGCCCTTCAACACTGAGAGTGGAAGTAAGGGATCTCATAGGACTGGGCTGTGTGTGGCAACTTACAGTCAGAATACATCCCATGCAAATAGCTGTGCCTGGAGATCCCTGGCACAAAACAGATTGTTCCGTTCTTAAGCCCTGACAGCGTCCACTTGAGTCTTTTGGGCCAATCAATTCAAAACAGTCCTAACTTGGGAGGTACTACAGAGACAGCCCAAACGTGTGTCCCCATCCCCCCTCGCAGGGTACAGAGTTGCCACCGATACACAGTTGTGCAGCCAGAGACTACGTTTCTCAACTACCCTTGTATCCTGGTGCGGCCATGTGACTGGTTCTCTTATCTACGGAATGAAAGAGGACATGTTTACCATTTCCAGACTAAGGCGTTTAAGAAGTATGCATGCCTGCCTCCTCTGTGTTCTCTCTTTCCCCTTCCTATAGACTGGAACCTGAGGATACCTGAGTCCTAGAGCCGTGGCTCTCAGTGTGACCAGCAGCACCTGCATCCTTTGGGAACTCATTAGAATGCACAGTCTCAGTGCCCGCCCCAGACTCACTAAATCAAACGCTCTGGAGGTGGAGCCCAGCAATCTGGAGCCCTCCGGAAGATTCTGAAGCTCACTAAATCAAACGCTCTGGAGGTGGAGCCCAGCAATCTGGAGCCCTCCGGAAGATTCTGAAGCTCACTAAATCAAACGCTCTGGAGGTGGAGCCCAGCAATCTGGAGCCCTCCGGAAGATTCTGATGCTCACTAAATCACACGCTCTGGAGGTGGAGCCCAGCAATCTGGAGCCCTCCGGAAGATTCTGATGCTCACTAAATCAAACGCTCTGGAGGTGGAGCCCAGCAATCTGGAGCCCTCCGGAAGATTCTGAAGCTCACTAAATCAAACGCTCTGGAGGTGGAGCCCAGCAATCTGGAGCCCTCCGGAAGATTCTGATGCTCACTAAATCACACGCTCTGGAGGTGGAGCCCAGCAATCTGGAGCCCTCCGGAAGATTCTGAAGCTCACTAAATCACACGCTCTGGAGGTGGAGCCCAGCAATCTGGAGCCCTCCGGAAGATTCTGAAGCTCACTAAATCAAATGCTCTGGAGGTGGAGCCCAGCAATCTGGAGCCCTCCGGAAGATTCTGAAGCTCACTAAATCAAACGCTCTGGAGGTGGAGCCCAGCAATCTGGAGCCCTCCGGAGGATTCTGAAGCTCACTAAAGTTTGAGAACCATCGTCCCTAAAAGATGGTAGAGCCACAAGATAGAAGAGCCCTGGGTTCCCGAATCCCCACATGGAGGAGAACCAGCCGCCAACCAGAAACATACGCGTCAGACTAGCCTATGAGATAGAAATAAACTTCGGTTGTGTCAGCCACTGAGATTGGACGGTTGATTTGTTACAACAGCTAGTGTTACACTACTACAGATGGGAAGTCCAACTCCATACCAACCCCGGTCACAGTGAGGGGGAGTGGGTCTTAGGGGGAGAAGGGTACTAAATGTCACTGGATTCCTGGCACTGAGAAGGGAGTACAGAGGGGGGCTAACACAGCTAGTTAGCGGTGGCAGCCGTGGGAGTAAAGGGTCCAGGTCTAGAGGCCTCAAGTAACGGTGGGTCACGCTGCTCAAACTGGTAGGCTTCAAGAATCACCAGGAAGCGGGGAGGGGCAAGATAAGGGGAGGGGATTGAGAGGTACCAACTATTATATATAAAATGAGTTACAAGGATATATTGTACAACGCAAGGAGTAGAGCCGATATTCTATAATAACTATAGATGGAGTATAACCTTTAAAAATTGTGAATCACTATATGGTACACCTGTAACTTCCATAATATTATACAGTAACTCTACTTCAATTAAAAAAAAGAAAAAGAATCATCAGGGATAGTAAGAGACATGGGCGATGCGGAATGACTATATCTCCCGGGAACCCTCTGCCAATCTCACATAGGTGGTTTTCTCAGGAAACAAGGGAGATACAAGGATCATCTGCCCATTGTCAGCTGACTATCTAACTATAGAACCACTGTTGCTGGCAGGACAGGACAAGGCCCAGGAATCTTCCAGAGCCCATGAATCTACCAACACCTGGCCTTGAAACAGCTATATAATCGTGCTACTGAGCTCGCTGGATTCGCTTCAGGAATAGCTACAAGGATGTGGGGTTTAGTAGGCAGAATTCTAAGATGACACCCCCGCCAGTGACTCTTGCCCCTGTATGATGCCCTCCCCTTTGAGTGCGGGCAGAACCTGTCAATGTGATGAAATATCACTCCCATAATTATGGCAAAAGTGAGATCATCCTGGGTGGGCCTGACTTAATCAGGTGAGCCCTTAAGAAACAGAGGGTTTTCTCTGGCTGGTCGAGAGAAAGGAAGGCAGAATGACACACTCTAAATGGCCTAGGAGAAAGCAAACATCCATGTGAACTGCCTATAAGGGCCACATAGCCAGGAACTACTGGAGGCCTCTGGAAGCTGAGAATGGTCCCCAGCCAGCAGCTTCTAAGAAGATGGGGCCCCAGCCCTACAACCCCAAAGAACAAAATTCTGTCAAGTTCCAGTGAGCCTGGAAGAGGACCCCAAGCCTCAGAGGAGAATCACAGCCCCGGATGACACCTTGATGTTAGCCCAGTGCAAAAAATTCGGTCACATCAATGACAGGACTTCAGACCTACAGAACGATGAGATAGTGCCTTGGAGTTGTTTTGAGTTTCTGCATTTGTGGCAACTTGTTACGCAGTAATAGAAAACTAATCCACGGGGGGACCATGGGTCCACCAGGGTAGGGGACACGGACAGGCTTGGCTCAGATCCCTCAGGTGCCTTTGACCGTGTCTGTGGGCCCTCTCCATCTAACTGTGCTCTCAGTTCCAACAGCTCATACCTGTAATTCTCCTTTGCTGGCTGGCCCGGAGCTTCTGGAGTTGCATTACGCAGCTTATGCAGAGCTAGAAGTGCCCGGGAGTTTCTGTTGCCCCAGAGATACACTTAGTCTAAGACCGACTGCCATGGGAGCATACACCCCAGCTCCCTTGCCTCGAGTTGGAAGAAACTCGGAGGATAACTCACACTCCAGAGCTCCCCTGCTGGATCAGGCTGAGCTAAGACTTGGTCTGAGATGCTACTTTGCCCAATAAGGTAGCCTCCCCCCCCCCCAGGCCTCCTTGGTCTCCCCTGGGAGCCTGTCCTTAATAAATCACTCGCACCCCACTCCTCGTTTCAGATTCTCCTCCTGGGTTACCCGGCCTCAAATGATGCGTTATCCCTTTTCCTCTCTCCCCAGCCTCAAGTGAGATGGTGTCTGTGACCGCACTTTGCAAGTGCTAAGCAGACTCCTGTGACTGTCCTGTGCTGTTTTTCCTCGGCCCTCCCCCTTCAGTGTTGGTGTGTCAGGGTGATATCATTATTTTAGCGCCTGGCAACGGAGTTCTTTTCCGCGAGGAAGGAGTCTTGCTTTAGGTAAAGACCTTGATGGGACAGTGGAGGCACTAAGAGTACTCTTTAGAGAGAGACCACTAAATCATGTAGATAAAACACTGTGCATAACGAAGAAACAGGAAGTCGGGAGGAGAAGGGAGCAAAGGCGAAGGTTGGCAGGGAGAGGAGGAAGGTGTCTGGATTGGTGGCTGGATGCGAATCCACAATGGCGTGAAGACAGAACTTGGTTCTTAAAAGTTGAGTTGTTGATGTGACTCTCCACGCCCCCTCCCAGCCCCCAGCATAGCCTGGAACCTCAATAAAGCCGGCCGTGTTCACAGTCGCCTTAGAAGAGTGGTTTTTAGGAAACCAGGTTCGTGTTCTTGGTCCTCACAGAGCAGGGAAGAGGACAGCCCAGATCTGGCTCCAGGCTCTGGCCACACATGCCAACTGCCGACTGAAGGGCTCCACGGACCCACCATCAGTCTGAACGTGGCCCCGCCTGAACTCACCACCTTCCCTCCCAAACCCCATCCTTCTACGGTCCCCCAGCACTCCAGCGCTCTTATTGCCCTGTGACAGGCTGTATTAGTTTTGTTCCTCCCAAAGCAAACCCTGAGACAAGGACGTGGGTGATGCCAAGGGACGAGGTGGGGACGTGAGACAGGGAAGAAAGAGCCAGTAAAGGGTGTGGACGCTGATGCTCCGTCCTGCTGGGGGCCCTCTGAGGAAGTGTGTACAACACGTTTCCAAATTTTCCAACCAAAGCATGGGGAAGCTGACGTTTTTTCCAGTGGTCCTCATTGGTTGAGAATTGCTCTGGGTGATTAAATTCCTGGAACTTCTGGGCTGCCCAGTGCCTGGGCTGAGCAGCTCCCATGGTGCCAGAGAAAGGCGTCGGAAAGAGCACCAGGGAAGTGTGGGTACCCGAGGCGGAAGCTGCCCACCGCCACTGCAGGTGAACCCAGAGATGGGTGGAGGGGTGTGGGGCGCCACATTTACAGCATCCATAGAAAACCCTTGAGCTCCCGCCAGCCCCCCTCTCTATCCTCTCACCCCATCACTCATGTCTAATTCCTGGTCACCTGCTATAACTGCTCTTTTATCCCATTCTCCGCCACTACTGAAGCTCAGGCCCACATCATTTCTCTCCTAGAAATCATAACTTACTGCCTGACTGAACTGTGTGTCCCCCAAATTCCTATGTTGAAGCCCAACCCCCAAGGCAAATGTATCTGGAGATGAGGCCTTTAAGGAGGGAATTAAGGTTAAATGAGGTCATAAGGGTGGGGCCCTAATCCCACAGGACTGGTGTCCTTATAAGAATAAGAAATACTAGAGCAGATCACTGGAGCTGAGCACTGGAGCTTGTGCACGCCCTTGCTCTCTCTGTCCTGCAAGCACAGAGGAAAGGCCATGTGAGGACACAGTGAGAAAGTGGCCATCTATAAACCAGGAAGAGAGGCCTCAGGAGAAATCAACTCTGCCAGCACCTTGATCTCAGAATTCCAGCCTCCAGAACTGTGAGAAAATAAATGTCTGCTGTTTAAGCCTCCCAGTCGATGGTATTTTGTTATAGCAGTCCCAGCCTACTAAGATGCTTACCCACTCAACCTTCTTCCTCCCATCTCATTCCTTCCCTTTGTGATTCAGGTGACCTTTCTGGAAGGCAAATCTGGCCCTGTCACTCCCCAGTGCAAACATTTTTGACAGCTCCCCGGTGCCTCCAGGATCTAACAGGTAGCCCTTGACATTGGCCCCAAGGCCCCACACACTCTATGGAGGAGTCCAGCCTTGTCCCTGATACTTCCTGGCTTGCTTTAGATATTCCAGCCACCCCGAATTATTTTTAGTTCCCCAATGTCGCCATGTCCCTGAGCTGCAACACTGTTCCTACTGCCTAAAGTGCCTTTCTCCCCCTTGTCTCCCTGACAAACCTGTGCTCTTTCTACAAGGATGCCTGGCTCTCCCCTGACGCCTCCAGCCAGAGTCCCACACGCCATGGCCTTCCCCTGGCTTCTAACACCCGCGGGTACGGAGTTTGTTCCCCTACCTGTCTGCCTGCCCTCCTACATATCCTGAGCATGAAGACCAGCATCTGGCACACAGTAGATGCTCACGTATTTACTCAATCAAAGGAGGAAGGGGACTTCCCTGGTGGCACAGTGGTTAAGAATCCGCCTGCCAATGTAGGGGCCACAGGTTCGAGCCCTGGTCCGGGAAGAGCCCCCATGCCACGGAGCAACGAAGCCCATGTGCCACAAGTACTGAGCCTGCGCTCTAGAGCCCGTGAGCCACAACTACTGAGCCTACGCGCCACTACTACTGAAGCCCGTGCGCCTAGAGCCCGTGCTCCACAGCAAGAGAAGCCACTGAAGTGAGAAGCCCATGCACCGCAACGAAGAGTAGCTCCCACTCGCTGCAACTAGAGAAAGCCCGTGAGCAGCAACAAAGACCCAACGCAGCCACATAAATAAATTTGTTAAAATAAATAAATAAAAATAAAGGAGGAAGGAATAAAGAATTGCTCATTCATAGGTCACTGGGTATCACAAGGGAAAGGAACTTTAAAGACGCCATGGTGCAAGTCCCATATTTTGCAGCAAGGAAAGCATAGCGGTAGTCAATGCCACCCCCACTTACGCTCTTTGGCTTTCCTGTTCTGGTGGAGTCCAGCCTGTGTTGCCACTGCCTGGGCCTCATCTCTGCCCATACTTTCAGCAGACCAGGAATGCCAGGAAGGAATGCCTACCACCACCCACGAGCAGCCCTCAAGCAATGAGTGACAGGACTTAGTGGATAAATACCCCAGCTCCCTCCCCCCTCAGTCTGGCCATCACTGAGGCATGTTCTATACCATCTCCCAGAGGTCCCAGGAGGACTGAGCTGCCCACAGGAGTGACTAGTCTGAAGACCCCACTTGACTGATTTCCTTCTCCTCCAGGTCTTACTTCCCTGCCAGTGATTAGTTCCAAATAAATTATTTGCACTTGAATCTTTGTTTCTAAGTCTATTCTGGGGGAACCCAAGCTAAGGCAGAGACTGAGGCCCAGAGAGGACGAGGAACATGGCCAAGGTCACACTGCTGTTCAATGTCAAAGCGGGGTCTACGTGTATGCTTCCTGGCTACGCCTGCCTGCAGCTCATCTTACCACCCAGCACGTAGGACTTTCACAGGAACAAAGGGCTCCAAGGCCTGAAGTGTAAACCTCTCCCTGAGTGAACCAAGGAAAGACCTCCTCGCCCTTAGTGAGTGGTGAACCCAAGCCTGTGACTCAGGTGCCAGGACTAGGGCCCTGTTCTCTTCCTTTACCACCCGGCCCTCTGCTGTCACTTCTAAACCACTTCTCACCTCCTCTCTTTGGGGTCCCAAACTCTCACCTCCCAGTTTAGACAGTTCCAGCTGGAAGAGACTTTCTTTGGAGAACCTTAAAATGTTCAAGCTTCGCCCCACCCCAGTCCTCATTCCCGCTCATCTTGATTCAGACTGAAGTGGGTGAGAACGCGCCATTGATTTTAAGCTGAAGATGCCAACTTCCAAGTCAAATACAACGAATCTTATATTCGAAAGCCCATTTCAAGCCCCTCGAGCTCTGGGGAATTGATGCTAAAAAAAATCTCTCATTCACACACACAGACACACACAGACACACACACACACAACAGACGATGCAGACGTGGAACGTATACAACACACAACACATAATACATATGATATAGATGACACACAACCCACATGACAACAACACACGCACACATGCCACAGGTGTGCACACACATACACACACCACCTCATTCCTTCCAGTCCCTTGTGCACCTGGCCAGGAGGCGACATCTGGGATAGGCATGACACCAGCTCCCATCTCGTCAGCACATCTAGGCTGCTCTGAGGGCCACGCCGAAGAGAAGGTTACGCCAGTTCATTCCCACCAGGCATTTTACCCGACTTTGCTCATTTCTTTCTCATGCCTCGGTATTAATTAGTCCCAGGATTTAAATCTGATGCATTAGGCAAAAACAATTCTAAATGCTTTGGAGAAACAAGTTCCAAATTAGCTGTAGCTGAACGTGCATCTATTTGAAAGGCAGGCAGCATGAACACTGACAGCATAAAAAATAGAAACAAAACCCTCTAAGAGGGGAGGCTAAGATCAGTGGTGTTTGCTGACTGCCTGCTTCACAGCCCGGCCTTGGCACGGGCTGTGGGGTACAGGTTCCCGGGCCACTGGAGGGTAGAAAAGAAAAACTGCCTTTACATCTAGGTTACAGGTAAGGAGAGGGCAGTGACAGCCACCCTCTCTCCTTCCTGCTTTCCCACCCCCAGCCCTCTCCTGTCTTCGGAACACACAGCCTTGCCTGGAAGTCTAGAAAGATCGATTCTCCTAAGGCGGCTACAAGTAAAATCCATCTCCAATTTCTCCCCGCTCCAAGCAGCCATTTTCATCACCTGCCTTGTCCTCCTCTGAATGGCCCACAGGGTGTAGGGCGGGGATGGCCCACCTGGGGACCTTTCAACCTAGCCCTGTGGTGCCTAACCCCTCCCACCAGTCTCTGACCCACAGATCAAGCTGAGTCTTTCCCCCTCAGGAAGACTTGAAGTTCCTTAAACGCAGGTATGTGGCACCTTTGTGGTTAGGGACCCCAGGCTTGCAAACGTTTTCTGTGTACAGTTGTCTAACTGGTTGTATCAGCTGGAGTTGATCGGGGAAGCAGAACCGCTCTGAGCGACTAGAGAAGGGGGAGTTATGATAGAGATCAGCCCGGATGCGGTGGAGGGAGCCGGTTAAGCAGTCTCTACCCCGGCTACCGCTTCTGTGCCTGGTAATGGCTCGGAAGCCAGCAGTCAGGGAGGAAAGATGGATGTGAAGTGGGGGAGGCCAAGGGCAGGCTGAACCTGCCAGGACAAGTGGGGACTCGCATCTATCTCTCACCACATCCAACCTCAAAGATACAGGATGACCTGCAGGCCAGACGGGCGGCCTCTAGCCGGAAGCCACACGCACGCACGCACGCACGCCCCAGGGCTCAGGGGAGCTGGGGGAGGAGGCCTGGCGTGCGCTGCAGAGGCCAAGGCTCACAAGAGCCCCAGAAATGGCTGCCCCTTCACCCCCACCTTCCAAATCACATGCACGTTTCTCCCGTGAGCAACCTTAACCCAGAAACACAGAGGAAAGTGAATTCTGGAACACATTACTCAGTCTCGTTAGGTGGACCCAAAGCCGTCAACTGGAAAATTACTTCCTGGTGTACTCAGTGCCCTCCACTCACTCACTTTTGCACCAGATCGTTTATAAGCTGCGTGGGTTATTGGTGTATCACCCAACTACTGCTGTGTAACCATCTCCAAATCATAACAGCATCCAACAACGAGCATTTCTTACTCACAAGTTCTTGGGTCAGCTGGGGGCTCACCTCCACAAGTCTCTCCCCCTCCTCCCAGGATGGGTACAGGCTGGGGTGCGTTCTTCTAGTGGCAACGGCAGAAGCCCAAGAGGACAAGCAGAGCCGCGTGAGGCCTCTTGGAGCCTAGGCTCAGGCCCGAATGCTGTCCCTTCCATGCCAGCCCCTTGGCCAAGCAAGTCACATGGCCAAGCCCAAAGTCAAGGGCAGGAGCGTACACTCCACCCATGACGAAGCCACGGCAAGGACGTGGATGCAGGGAGGGAGAAGAATTGGGGCCAGTGATTCAATCCACCACAAGGGGACAACTCCCTCCATCTGGTCATATCTCTCCCACCATTTCGGTCACCAACCCAAGGAGAGTTCATGTCTCCTGTAACCTCTCTTTCATCGACTTTGCTCAGTCAACGAGTCGCGGGCTACTTCTGTCTCCCTTTCACCCCTATTCTTCCACTCCCCTCTTCCAAATCTTGTCTGGTGATCCCAGGCAGAAAAAAAAATCTCTTTTTCTTTTTCTTCATTCCATACCTGAGCTAAAAAGCCATGCGATGGCCATGCAAACTTCTGCAACAGATACGACTGAATGGAGGAAAAGAAGGGTTATCCGTTTTGAAGTGAAACTAGACAAAATAAAGAGTCAATGTCATCAATCTCTAACAACCCTTGACATTGTCTAGAAGTGCTATCCATCATCACTGCGATGTCTCCGTGTGCTTCCTAAGACCCAGTTAATTCATGCCTGTTTTGCTTCAAGCCCCAGTACTGAGCTGTAAGAAACTTTGTCCGTTTCAAGTCACTGTTTGTTGTATTTGTACTTAATGACTTAGATTACTTTCTACTAGTTTCTAGTAGAGGAACAAACGAGTTAATCCACAGCGCCTGGCATACCGTAAGCCCTAAATAACTGGGGGCCAGTTAGCAGTGGCCCGTAGTCTTCATTAGAAAGGCGCAGTGCTTTGAACAACTATTTCTGTGTAACAAATTACCCCAAAATATAGTGGCAAAAAAAACCCCAAAAGCCACTGTATTAAGCTCACAGATGTCATCCATCAGGAATTCAAACAGGGCACCCTGGGGTGGCTTGTCTCTTCTCCATGATGACTGGGGTCTCAGCTGGCAAGACTCGAATGGTTAAGAATGACTCGAATGACTGTGGGCTCATCAGGCATCTCTCGTCTCTCTCTCTCTCTCTCTCCCCAACATGGTGGCCTCAGGGTAGCCAGGCACCTTACGTGGCAGCTGTAAGGACTAGCGTTCTAGCAAACAAGGGAGAAGCTGCACGGTCTTTTGTGACCAGCCTCTGAGCCACGTTACGTTACTTCTGCCACACTCTTGATTAAAGCAGTCACAAGCCCAAGGGACTCAAGGGGAGGGGACAGAGACCCCATCTCTCAATGGGAAGAGTATGAAAGAATTTTCTGCCATGTTTTAAAGCCACCACTCAGCTATTTCTGGTACATTGACAGTTGAATCGGCTTTTGTGGGTTAACCGGGAGACTCACGACTCTTCTTCGCAGTGTTTCTATGGGAACCATATTTTGAGGTCCAAATTACAGACTTACAAGTTAACTTTGGGACCCAATTTATTGATAAAGTGGGACTTTCCGAGTTCTCATTCCTCGGCCCCCTCCAATGTCTAACACTGTGTACATAGCTACTGGTATTATTTATTAATTATCAATGCTTATTGAGCACGTCCTATGTACTGGGCTCTATGCTCAGCACTCTACATGGATTATGTCATTCGATCCTCCCAACAATCCTATAGTTGCTATAGTTCTTTCCATTTTACAGATGGGGAAACTGAGGCTTAGAGAAGGCAAGTGACAAGCCAAAGGTCACTCAGCTAGGACTGTGACACGGATTTTGAAACCAGGTCTGTCTGATCTTTAAGCCCATGCCTGACTACCACAGTGCTCTGACTCCATAAATACTCTCTGAGTAAAGGAAAACTTCTGAAGATGTGTAAAGGCCAGAGGCCCCGGAGAGCCAGGAGAGTGGACCTAACAGGGAAACTGCCCCATATGTGGCCATCAGTCCCCACCATGGGTGACCTGTTCTTGTGCCACCACGTCAAGGGGCACTAAAGGGATGGCCCTCCTTCCTGAGTGGATCTGGGTCACGCAGTCCCTTCACGTGGTCACATCCAATTTGCATCCCTGCCTTTGCCCCTGAGCTGCCAGCCTTCTCCCTCCGTCCTCACCAGCTCCATCTTTCCTGAACCAGAGCAAACCGGACCACACTCAGCTTTTTGTCCCCAGGCACGGTTGGGGAATGAACGGCCGTTTTGTCCCTGGTTGTACAAAGCCATTTGTGCTGGGGCAGCCCCCGGGGGTGGGGGCGGGGGGGTTGGGCAGCAGGCAAGGCAAACACAACCCCATTCTCCCAGGATGGTTAACAGACTTCAACTACACGTGGCCAGGAGGCAGGGCTCAGGCTGGAACCCGTGGCCCCAGGAGCTGCTCCAGAGGAAAAGAAGTTATTGCTGCTGGGCCCATCCCCGGAGGTTTCACAGTCAAGTGTGTGTGTCAGCCTCCCCCCGACTCCCTGTTTCCCCAGCACCCCTCCTCTGCCCCCCATCCTGCAGTTTGGGATGAGAAAACCCCCTTGTATGGGGTCTTTGAAACAACGATGAAAGCCTTTTTTTTTTTTTCCTTTTTAAGAATTCATCCCTGCATTCCAAAGGGGGCATTTATCACCCCGTGCCCAGGCTGCAGACATCTCCCTGCTTCAGATTCTCCTGTCCAGAAAGGCGGCCTTGTCAGACACATGAAACCAGCCCCTCTGGACATCTGGACAAAGAGAAGCTGAGCACGAGGCCGTCCTGAATGCCACAGTGAAAGGAGAGCCCTTGTTCCTGGTCCAAATAGCCTGGCTAAATGCATGCAGCTGGACACAGTTGGGGCAGCTCTGGGGCTGGGGGAGCCAGGCCCTCTTGGCGGCCGCCCCAGGCACCTCCACGGGGCAATCTGAAAGGCAAGTTTGCTTTCGGAAGAAGCTCCTGGAGCTGCCTTAATAACACTGTTTCCGCCAATCATTAAGAAAGTTCAACGGGTAACTGTGGCTTTGGCCTGCCCAGCACCCTCATCTTCTAGAAACAGAATCTTTCTTTCTTTCTTGTGGGCAACCAGTTCCAATAGAGGGTCTGAGCCTGCCACCACTCTCTATACCCACCTGAGCCTATACCCACCACGTCTCACGCTCTTCCCCTAATGACCACACTTACTAAGAAAATAACCGGGAGCCTTCTTCATGCCAGACTCTTGACTGTTTCTGGTACTTCTAAGTAGGTGTTGCCATGCCCATTTTACAGAAGAGGAAAACTGAACCTCAGAGGGTTAAGTTGCCCCAAACCACTCAGCAGAGTTGAGATTTGAACCCAGGTCTGAGGGGACAGCAGCACCTGCGATCTTCCATTGGACTCGACCGCCTCCAGTAGTCACGTGCGGAAAAAGCTCCCTTCAGTGCGGCCAACTATTCGGAACCGCTCTGAAAACGGCTTGGCTCTCCTGCCGCACCTGGGCTGTAAAGCCCACGAGCTTTAACAGTCTTTCTCTGTGCTTTAGGGCCCGTCTTCCTCCAGCGCTGACATTACTCCAGCACTCAATCAATATTGATTAAATCGAATATCGTAAGATGTACAGAAGTAAGTCATGCAGCTGGGGGGGCAGCAAATCTTTTTACAGTAGGGAGCTCTGGGCCACGTTCCTTATCATCTTTAGTCTATAAAGGGGGGAATCGTAGTAGTACCTATTTCATAGGGTTGTTGTCAGGTTCAAAAGCAAAAAAAAGAGGGGCAGCATAGGGCTGGCACACAGTAAGTGCTCAATAAGTATGAGATAATATTCTTGTTGTTATTACTTCCACCCAATGGTCCAAGCCTGAAGCAAGGTTCTTAATTCCCTTTACTCCACGACGGCTCTGCCAATATGCTTCGTCCAGTGAGGGAGATGCCCAAGAAGAGAGATGTATGTGTCCCAGTAACCGTCTGCCGGTGGTGTGGGTTATGGGGGGCTCCCAGGGCAGGATGCAAGCTGCTTTTAAGGTTCCTCATAAATGCACTGCTCTACCGAGACTCTCAGATGACAGAAGGAGGGCTGGCCGAGTGAGCCATTTTGTGTCTTATTTAGAAGCAGTCTTGCGGGCTGGTGTAAAGGTCACTGTCATGCCACCAAGTGACTGAGCCTGTGCCCGGCCAAAGCTGCGCCCCAGGACCCGCTGTTGAACCTGCTACCACTTCCTGCAGGTCACCAAACACAGACCCGCTGCGTGCCTGAATGCCAAAATCGTTTAATGATTTAAAAAGATCGAGATCGATGGCTTCAGCAATTTCTGGGAAGTGGTAACTCAGCGAGCTGTGGAAGGTTCTCAATTTGCTGTCTCCAGCCTGGCCCCGTGGCAGGATTTATGCTGAATGGGCTCCATGAGGCAAATATATCCTGGGATGGGGCCCCATCCAATCACCCCGCCCAGGAAGTGCTGGCCTGCTGACATCACCCTCACAGCTGCCAAGTCTCCCTTGCTCTGAGGGGCACTCTCTCATTTCACATTAATTAGAAGGCCATTTTCCAAGCATTTCCATCCCATAATGAAGGGCTTTCTGCAGTGGCTCAGTGAAATATTAAAACATCTGTCTTGGAATCTTAAAAAAAAAACAAACAAAAAAAACAACATCCTGCCTGCTCAGTCTGTACATTGTATAACCCTTCATATTCGGGGGGCGGGGGCGGGGCGCGGGCGGGCAGGGAATAAGTTCAGAAGTAAGGACATCTTGCCCAAGACGCTGAGATGCGGATCGGGGAAGTGAGGGGGATGGTCACACCACCGCCATCACCACTGACCACCCTGCTGTCTTCCGCCCACCCCACATCTGCCTCTGACGGGAAGAGCAGGGCGCTGTTAGGAAGAAGGGAGGAAAGAATAGGGAATACAGAATAGCAGCCTCTAAGAGGACAGAAACAGCAGTCCCCTTGTGATAGACAGGCACGTGGTGGCTCCCTGTGAAATGTACTTCTGAGGGTTCACCCCCTCATCTAGTCCCCTCGCATTCTGACTCTGCGCCTGGCCATGTGACTTGCTTTGGCCAATGGGACCTTAGCAAGAGCGATGGAGGCAGAGGCTGGATAAGCACGTTCTCTTGGAACACTCAACTCTTGGGAATCCAGCCACCACACAAAGAAGCCCAAGTTCTTCTCTCTCCAAGTCACGTGGAGACAGAGAGGCTTCAACCTCCTGGCCATCCCCCCTCAAAGAGCCAGGCATGGGGCTGAAGCCATCACAGACATTCCAGTCCCACCCACCAACTGACTTTAACCACAAGCAAGACCAGCAGAAGATCCACCCAGCTGAGCCCTAGTCAACCCAGAGAATCGTGGAAAATAATCCAATTATTTTGGTTCCCAGCAAACAAGTTCTGGGGTCGTGAGTTATGCTGCGATGAAAAACCAAAACATTCTATTATTCTCTAGTGGCTTCAAGGTCAAGACCACATTTCCTGGTGATCCCTAATGAAAGGTTCCCAGACATCTGTCATTAGCATCCACTGATCTACTCTAGCTCCCCACTAACTGCCACACTTCTCCCTCTGGTACAGTCATCTCTCCTGCTCAGTAAAAGCGGGGTTTCTATTAAACCCTAGCGTCTACATTTCCTGCACAGTGAATCTTGGTTATCAAGTACTTCACTCGCTCGTGGCCCTTTACTGCGTTAACAAACCAGGGCTCCAGGCTTGTAAGGACGTAAAAGACAATCTCCTGCATCCCACCCTGTGTGGCAGAGGGCGTGTTTGTGTCAGGTGGGGTATGGATGCTGAGAAATGAGATTCGAATTAGTAGAGACTCCAAATTTTACATATTTAGACATTTATATGTGTGCGTGTGTGTGATTATATATAGTGGTTATATATAGCGATTACGTATGTTAACTTCCTAGCTCATGCTATATCACTAAGCTAAGTACAGAAAAGCTGTTTTGCTATGTGGATATCCTTGCTATAATGAATTAATAAGAACGCTGTGCAATCAACGTATTAATTGTATGTAAATGGTGTTTTTTAAACGCTTTAAAACAATTTATTCCCCTGAGCATTTTAAATAGGCCCCCTGGAAAGTTGTTTATGTAGTCATTTCCTTGGCGAACTTCTCTCTCCTAGTGGGTTCCTTCAACCCGAAAATGAACACTTGAGGAAAGCTTGCGGTGGCCCTTGCTCTTCCTCTGGAGGTCCCAGGGGCAAGCGTCCTGCAGGCTAGGGCCTGGGATCTGCCAGAGTGGCTCTGAAATGTAATCACTTGTTCTTTGTTCCAAATGCCTCTTGTCCCTTCTGTCAATTAATGCCTATCCTGCATGAGGTCTGGGTAAGGTGAAGACATTGGTGACTACCAGGGACAAAAGGGGATCGATCAACTCACTAACTCAGCCCTGCCGTGTTCCCACCTTGGAGGAGAAGGAGAAGTTTGCTCCAGCCAGGCGTCCTACAGGTTCCCAAGATGACTATCACATCAAAATGCCACCAGTCACTCAGGACCTTCCTCCAGGAACCCCTGGACCTTCCCATCGAGCCAAAGCAATAAACCAGGAAAACCTACAGCACCAAAACAAGATGTCCAATAAAGAAAATGCATGTGCTCAAAGCACAGGAAGAACCACTGTTCGATCGCTTTGCTTTTGGCTCCAAACAAATTAACCCCAATTTCCAAATTAACCCAACTTCCCAAGAACCTTTCCGATTAGTAAGGTTTCCAGTAAGTAAGGCCTGATCTGAAGCAGGCCTGTTGTCCATCTAGAATTTTCCCACAAGCCTCACAGAAGTATAATTCGATTCACGTTCTTGAGATACGTAAGATGCCAGTATAGCAGAACCGCGCAGAGCCCCATTTGGGCGTGTGTTTAGAATCAGCTCCTCTCGCTTGGAATGTTTCAAGGTGGGGCCTCAGAAAGTCGGCTTAAGTCTTCCTTCCCCTCCCGTCTTCCCCCTTGCGATGACTCCACTTTTCCCCTCAGGTTCCCAAGAATCAGAGGCTTGAGGGGACAATTAATGAAGCCACTGCACACTGTGACCTGGGGCCACAACTGCAGCCACCTTGGTGACACAGGTGGCATTTGTAGGGGAGTGGAGGTGGCCATCCAGGACTCCTACAGGCTGGAAGCCACTCTTAGGGAGTCTGAGATCAACAGAAACCTGTAACCCTTTGCTGGGGTGAACTCAGCGTGATGAGGTTTGGAAAGGTCTCTGTCACCCGGTGTCACCATGGCGGCAGGGCTGCAGAAAGCCTGGTCTTTGCACTGGTCAAATGCCGGTTTGCTCCCTGCCCACCATTTTCCTAGCCTGCCCCGCACTGCAGGGAATCACAGTTCCGGGACTCCCTTGCCCTGGCAGAACATTAGAGGGCAGGAGGGAGAAGCCAGGGTATTTCTTCCTCTCTCGCTCTGCTTCCTGTGGCCTCCCCAGCAGCAGCTGTGGTTCCTTTTTGTGGCTCCAAGGCTCCTCCCTTCACAGCCCCACATGCCATACCGACCTGGCCTCTGGGTTCCAATAACACCACATCCTCCCTTTAGCCCTCCAGCCTGAATTGTGAGTCTCTGGATTGCCTCACCTCCAGGGCTTCTCAGCAATTCCATCACCTGTGTAACCAGTGCCCTATATTAGATCCTTGCAGTTGAAAGACCTAGTATGGTTTTTGCACTAGCCATCCACGCTTATCTGTTCTTCCACCTAATTTAACTCAAACTATCTATGATTTCTCCCACAGCCAAATGTATTGCATGGAGCTCATAAGAGCAATGAGCATTTTGAAAAGGAAGAAAGGAAGGAAGGGAGGGAGGAAGGGAGGGGCAACTGACAGCGTGATTATCTTGTTAAATACATATTTGCGTTACCTCATTTAATCCTCACAACAATCTTATGAGGTTGGTACCTTTATTAACTTCTTTATACAGATGAGAAAACTGAGGTTCTGAGAAGTTCAGCAGTTGGCCCAAGGGCACACAGCTAGGAAGCGGGGGTTCTAGATTTCAAACCTAGGAAGGCTCTGGAGCAGCCTTTAGGAGCTAAGCCCCCTAACCCATCAGAGGACCCATCTCCACCAAGAGCCCAAGAGGGGAAGGCGGGTATTCTGAGCTGGCTTCTGAAAAGGGTACGTCCTAGGCTGGAACTGAGGCTCTGCTTGGCTCCAAAGGGAAATACTCGAAAGGTGGGTGGGATCGGCTTTGTATTGTCTGTTTCAGGAAACCTTAAGCAGAGAGGAGCTGAGGGGCCTTCTGCTTTCCTTCTGGAATATGTGTATGTGGGAAGGGGACAGGGGCCAGTTGCCACTTCCGACACAGTCACCCACAGCGGGCTGTGACCAAACCCTGGAAAGGGGTTTGGCCGTTGCTCTGAATTTCCCAAAGCACTCAGGCCAGGGTGCTGAGGACCAGGCGGCCTCCTCTGCCCTGCTTTGGGACTCCAACCTCGGGCCCCAGTGTCCCCAAAGCCCCCCCACCCCCAGACCGCAGCGTCTGTGTCTTCCAGCTGCGCAGGCGGTTACGTCATCCCCCTGCATCTTGCCTCCCACCGGCTGCCCCATGCACGGGGCACAAGATTTGCAAAGACGAAGATGTAAAGAACATTTGAAAACAGGATCACAGAGGAGGCCACAGCTGAATACAAAACAATGAAATCATGGGAGAGATATTCGGAGCCTCCACAGAAGGGAAATTTGAGGGTGAATTCAGTCTCTCAAGTTCACCGATAGGTCACCAACTGGCCACCTAATATTTTTGGTAAAAGCTGGGTCTGGGGGCAGCTGTCATCCCCACTGACCAATCGGAAGGGAAGCAGGCTGGAACAGGGTCCCGAAGCCCACCCCCACCCCTACCCCCACCCTGCACCTGCTTTTAACCTTTTCATTGCTGGATTGGGAAGGGTCCTGGGAGCAGGGCATTTGGGGTTTGGGGCTGTTGACCAAGGAGCACAGAGGGATTTGAACAGGTACCGTCCGGGACAGAGGTGGGAAGCCTCAGGGAAAGATGACTGCTCTGTAAGGCAGGTTCTCCCAGGTCCCCAGGAAGGAGCACCCATGAAAGAGTCAATTCCTGATCAGAAGCTCTGTGCCATCCACACTGCGGAAATGCAGTGGCCTGTAGGGCTGGCGCTCAGAGATGTCTCCCCACCCTGCCCCCCAACTGGAGGGAGCGGTGATTTGCACCAAACCTCCCAGGCTCTCTCTGCCTATGGCGCAGCGCCTGATCTCTGAGGCCAGTGTTTGTGAGCAGAAAGGCCCCCATGGCTATTCTCTGTGAAAAGCTAAGTGGCCCAGAGGAGGGGTGGGGCGCGGGAAGGAAGACCTTGACCTCCGGAGCCCTAAGCCACTGCTGACAGCAGACAGCAAGGGGGGCCCTTGGGAACAGCGCTTTATTGAGGGACATTTGTCTTCATTTGAGGCAGCCTACATCTCAGCCCACAGGCGTGCTCCGAGGCCCGAGTCTCCCTGACCCCTACCTCCACTGTCCCCGCACTGGTCATGCGCTGGATTGAAGGGGAAGTGGCATCTTAAAGCCCCTCAGGGCCAAGGTGACAGATGTCAGGGAAGAGTAACAGAGTAACTCAGGGCAGCACCCCAGAAAGCTCCCAGCCCCGGGGCAGGAGAGGAGACCTAGGGCAGGGTGGGTACCTCACAGACTCAGCCCCCAAACTCTGGGTCCTCCTCAGCCAGAGGGTGATTCTCCAAGTTCAAAACTTATATTTAGCATAATAATCCTAGCTTTGGATGATGAAAACATTTTACTTATTGTTTTCATGATGCAAACTAATAAAAACTAAACCTCCTCCAAATCTCTGTGGCTGGTCAGGGAGGTCCCCAGACTCAGTCTTCTCTCTCGTGGAAAAAGTGAGCTTCAGAATCTGAAAATATCAGAGCGCAAGATCGTAGTGGGGAGCTTTTTCCCTAAAAAAGTCAGGATGTTCAAAATGTTGGAAGACCACGAACTACGCCCTAGACGCAGCCACTACTCTGCGGAGCTATGAATAAATCATTTTATCTCCCCGTTTCTCACGTTTCCAAATATTAAAAAACCAAATCGCCTGATCACCAAAGGCGCTGGCCGGAAGATCGGCTACCAAGGCGCGACGCTGACTCTTAACGGACCCCCGACCCAGGTTCCCAGCTTTGCTTGGGACGCTATGGACCCGCTGGGCCTGGGGGGCTGTTCGGGGGGGAAAGCGGGGAAGGCCTTGGTTAGCTGCACGGTGCCAAGCACAGCCCTACAGCCCGTTTAGGGAGCTGCAGAGAGGGACGCACCAGGCACGTGGCACCCGGGCTCCAGCACTTTCCAAACACACAGCGGTGCGGGGCAAGCCCCTGGCGCTCCGGGGGCGACCGGGGACCCATCGCCTCCATCTGGGGGGTGGGGGTGGGGGCCGTCGCGTTCAAAACGCAGGTCCGAAGGGGGCGCCCGGGCCGGCACGTCGCCTCGCTCGCCTCCCCAGCTCGCCGGGTTCATTTCCATGTGGAGCGCGGCGCGTCCCAGGCGCCCTTATCTCCCCGCCGCCGTCGCCGCCGCGGCTCTGCAGGCGCGGGCGCCCCGGGCTCCCTCCCTCCCTCCCTCCCTCCCTTCCTTCCTTCCCTCCCTTCCCCTCCCGCGCCCACCCGCCGCCCGCGCCTTTGTCTGGCCCGGCGGCGCGCTCGGAGCCAGCAGGGCGGGTAATTGGCGGCCAGAGGAGGCGAACGGGCCGGCCCGGCCTCCGCTAATGAGCGGGCGGAGCCGCCGGGAGAGCGCGGCGGGGCGCGGAGCGGGGGAGGGGGGTTCCGTGGCCGCGCGGCCCCCCCGGATGGCCGTCCGGGTCCCCACTGCCCCCTCCCGGGCTGTGGCGGGGACCGGCGCCCCGAGGGACGTGCCCTCCCCCTCCCCCAGGCGGTCCCCGGCGCTCTCCAATTACCCTGCGGCCGTGCCAAGGCCCCCGGCTGCCCGCGGGCCGCCCCCGCGTCCCCGGAGGAGTGCCAGGGACTGAACGCGCGGGCGGGAGGGCCGAGGAGCGGGCTCCCTGGGGGGCTTCGCCGCGCTGCAGGGGACCCCAGCGGCCCAGGCGGCCCTCGGGCAGGGGCACTGTGGGGGGGGGGGTGCCCCCGGGGTCTGATGCCAGAGTGCTCACCTAGGGAAGCCCGCAGGCAGAAGCGAAACCTGCTCCCCGCGTTGATGGTGATAAAATCCACCCTGGTTTCTAAATTAATTATATCGAATCCGCCGCTCTCCGCGGCTGGGGCTACGGCGGTCTTGGATGGTCTAAACCAAGGGGCGCCTGGCCTCTCGCTAGCGGAGGGGGAATCACGTATTGTGGGCTCCGAGAAACCCCCTCTCCAAGCCTGAGGGGCGACGAGGTGGGGGGAGGGACGCGGGAAGAGGGGACTTCGAAGGGAAGCCTTGCTCCAGCTAGCCCTCCTCCTCCGGGAAGCCCGCAGCGCTGCCAACCCCTGACCCAAGGCCCCTGCTCCAGGAGCCGGCTCCTTCCTGTGGTCCAGTCCCGAACTGTCGGGAAGCAGATTCCGCAGCAAACTGGCCCTGTGGCTCCACACTCAACTTCCACAAATCTCCACTGAGTCCCCCCTGCACCCACTCCCGCTGGCGGCTGCTGTCGTCTTCAAGTCACTGATGCTTCATGTTAACAGGAGTCTTCACGGCTGCCCTTTCAGACATTGCTTCTCAGACTTGGAGGCTGAGACTCTGCTTGTGGAAGGAAGGACCCAGGCCTGGGAAACTTGGGGGTCCTCCTGGGAACCCTACACTGGTCCCAGCACAGCCTTAGGGAAGCACAAGCAGCTCAGGACAGCCCTAGGGGGAGAGTTCTCCACTGGGAGACTTCACCAGGACTGCTACCTCCTAGGGAAAAAGAAGGCATTTGCTTCCAAAGACTCCCCACTTAGAATCCCACCCCTCCCCACCTTTTCCCCTTCCGGCCCCCAACTCCCTGACAGTGGCCACCTAGGAGCAGCCCACCCACAGGGAGCTTTTCCCCCTTTTTATGTACGTTTTTATTGACATACAACGTACATAGAGTGAAGAGCACAGCTGAAGTGCACAGCGTGGTTCATTTTTACATGTGTATCTGCCTTCGTAATCACCACCCAGGTCAAGATATAGAACATTTCCAGCAGCCCAGAAGGTTCCCTCATGCCTCCTCGTAGTCCACATCCCCCAACTATTCTGACCTCCGTCACCATGGATTCCTTTTGCCTGTTTTTATAAACAAAATCATGCAGCATGTGCTCTTTTGTCTGTGGCTTTTTTCACTCACTGCCAGATTCATCCAGGCTGTTGCATGAAACAGTGGTCCATTCTTTTTAATTACTGAGTGTTATTCCGTTGAATGAACATACCACAATTTATTTAACCATTTGACTGTTGATGGACATTTGGATTGTCTCCAACTCGGGGCTGTCATGAATAAAGTGGTTGTGAACATTCTCATATATGCCTTTGGGTGGAGATGAGGACCCATTTCTGCTGGGGGTACACCCAGGGGTGGAATTGCTAGGTCATAAGGTAGGCGTGTGTTTAACTTTATTGCCAAACAGATTTCCAAAGTAGTTGTACCGGTTAGGTTTTTAAAGCTGCAATTAGGGGACAAAGGCTATTCAGAGAATTAAGTTGCAGACACAGCATAATAATGACACCTGGCAGTTAACTGAGCACTTAGAATGTGCTAGGTACTGTTCTAAGAGATTTGCATGTAATTAACATGTACTTACATGCATTTGTATGCAGACATTCTCACAGTGCCTGGTTTCATCTTAGAATGGGCACAAGATCTCAAGGGCTGGGTTGTATTGAGCTTTGCATTGCCCACCCCAGTTGGGATCCAGATACAATATTCTGTGTGTGTGGAATGAATCATCTCCATTTTACAGATGAGGAGACTGAGGCCCAGAGTGGTGATAACTTGCTGAAGACTCTGGGGCTAGTGAGCGGCAGGACCAAGCCGGCAGCTCAAGTTTCCAGGCTCCTGGTCTTGCTGGTGTTCTTATGAATATAAGCCTGTAAAGGTGCCTTTCGTTTTCTCCTCCTTACACCCCAGGTTGACACTGTCAGCACTCCAGCACTCCAATCCTTGGAGACCCTTGTCTTTCTGTTATCTATTATCTGTTCTTGTGTAACAAACAACCCTTAGACTTAGTAACTTAAAGCAACAGTTACTGTTGTCTCTTGGGTTCTCTGTTCAAGCAACAGTTACTGTTGTCTCTTGGGTTCTCTGAGCGGACTGGACTCAGCTGAATCGTTCTCACTTGGGGGTTCTCAAGTGGATGCAGCAGCGGTCACCTGCAGGCTGGACTGGACTGAACTCCAAGATGGCGCATACACGTGGCTGGTCGCTGATGCTGCCTGTGGGCCAGCAGCTCAGCTGGGACCGTCCGCTGGAGCACCTCCATGGGGCTTGGGCTTCCCACTGCATGGCGGCTAGGTTCTGAGAGGGAGTGTCCCAAAAGCAAGAGTCTCAAGAGGCAGGAAGGGGAAGCCACCAGGTCAGTTAAGGGTATAGATTCACCTCCATCATATTCTGTTGTTCAAAGGAATCACAGGGTCTCACCAGATTCAAAGGGGTGGAGACACAGACTTGATGGATGGGTGGCAGGTCGCATTGGAGAAGACCACGTGGGAATGACAGCCATAGTTGTGGCCATCTTTGTAGCATACACCTTCTTGTCCACTTGTTTCTCAACTATAGGTCTAGCAAGGCCAAAAGCACCCCTCCACTTCTTTGGTTCTTAAAGATTCAAGGTTCCCAGGACTCCTTCCATTTCAGGCCAAAACCACAGCACTGAGTCATCTCAACACCAGGCCCTTGGCATGCCCCCTGCTGTGCCCGCCCTGCATCGTGCCCTGCACCAGCTCACCATTCCAGTGGCCACGTGGCTCGTCCGGGTCCCTGCCCATACACATCAGCTCGTGTCCAAGCTCTGAGCACTGTCACCACGCTGGAATGTCCCAACCTAATCCTTGCCGTCTTGGCCCCCCAGCTCCAGCTTCCCCCTTGTCCAGGCCTTTCCCTCCTGACGGTAATCTCATCTGAAACAAACACAGAACCTTCTGGGCCCCCTGACCAAACTGGGATTTCCCTACAGCCGCCTGAGGTGTTTGAGCTGGGGAGTTGGCCTCTACCCCTGTTCGCCACCTGTTTGAAAGGACACGGACTTTCCAGCTGGAAGACCCAGGGTTGAATCCCTGCTCCGCTGCTCACTGGCTGTGTGGTCTTGGGCAAGTGGTCAAACCTCCCTATGACTCGGAGTCTACAGAATGGATGTCATTACTGGACCCAGCTCGGAAGGCCAGTGTGCGGATTAAAGGTGGCAACATATAAGCATTGGAGACAATGCAAGGGAAAGAGTAGACACTCCCAAAGTCAAGTCTTCTTTCCCCAGACTGCAAAGCAAAATTTTTCAACTTTTTCCATGTCATTAGATTCTACATTGGATGAGTTTTACCAAAGCAAACACCCAGGTAACCGGCACCCAGATCAAGAAACAGACGTGACTAGCACCCTAGAAGTCCCTGCCCCCTTAGAGTTCCTACCCACTCTCCAACACTGTCCAGACATGTAACGCCCTAGATTAATATCTGGCCCCGTTTGTGGCAGCCAACGCCCCTGCACAATGGCAAATGAGATAGGTATCTATCTGGTGTGATTTAAAAGGAACCAGCAAATCCAGCTCCCACTGTGCCTAAATTTCCTCCATTATCGAGGCTTTCCTTTGTGTTAAGCACTGCTCCCATCCACGGTTCTCTTTTAAAACCCAAATCCATCTGTGTTGTGGTAACCGCAATTCCCTCATCCCGTAGAAAAAATATCTGGTCGACCTTTTCACACTGATTCCCAGGACAGTAGAACATCCTTAACCAGCAAAGAAATGCAGGAACAGGGGGAGCATAGACTCAGGAACATGGGCTTTACCCGCTTCACAATTTTGCCCAAGGATGGTTCAGACTTCTAGCATTTTTTTTTTTAGCATATTTTAAAATCTGGTGTTTAAGGGAATTAAGAACCCATCCTCCTCTCCTCCCCTCTCCCAGCCGCCATCAACCACAGCAATTCCAACAAGCCACCAACACACAGAAAAGAAGCAAGTGGAGATAAAAATGAATCCTGTGGGCCAGCCGGGGCACGACCCCACCCTGCTCTCCCAAAACACCTTTTCTAAGCCAGGCCCAGGAGAGCTTCTGGAGCTATGACGTCATCAGATGTCAGGCCTTTGACAAATGGGTCCGGCCTGCGGCTGGAGCCTTTGATAAGCCATTTGCAGGCGTCTGGGAGACATCCACGTTGGTCTTGGGAATGCATCCTAGCCCCATCTCAAATTCACATCTTTTCATGTTTTTTTAAAAGCGTGCCATGCATCTGTGAAGATGCATGGCTTCAAATATTTTTTTCTTTTTTCTGACATTTCACCTTTTCTCCTTATTTTATTTTATTTTTTTTAAAGAAAAGAAAATATTCACTCCGAGGTTCATTTAGTTTCTGGGCAATAACTGTCAGATATTAACGGATAGCCCCATACATCCAGCATAAAATAATAGAATTTGTTGAGTGCATTAGACATCCAATAATGGGCACAGCGGACAGTGTGGTGGAGCTGAAGAAAGGCTTCTCTTAGGAAAAGAGAAATGCATGCTATGAAAAACAAGACATAAAGGACATTTGTCAAAATGTCCTTTTGTACCTTCATACATTTGCACACACAAGCCCCCCTACCTGGAAAATTTTGTCTTGACTTCTCTCCCTTATACTGTCTCCTCATCCAGCAAGATTCAAATCAGCTCATCTCTTGCAGGAAGCATGCCCTCGCCCCACTTCTGTACTCCCACGCATCACACACCCTGTCCCCATAGAATCCTGGGCTTGCTTCTGTCAAGGCACTTGTCACACTGCACTGTAACCCTCAGCTGCGCTGTTGGCCTCCGCAAACTCTAAGCCCCTTGAGGGCAGGGCTTGTACCTTCTCCCGTTGTATTCCTGGCACTTAACACTGAGACTCAGTCTGGCAGCTGCTTCAAGTGCCCACCTGTGCCCTTGAGCCCTGACCACCTCAATGAAGACCTCTCCAGTTCCAATGAGCAGCGTCTGCATCTTTGCCTGAGTTTTTTCTCTGGCTTCTGGGGCCCACTTTTTTTTTTTAATTTATTTATTTTTGGCTGCGCTGGGTCTTCGTTGCTGCGCGTGGGCTTTCTCTAGTTGTAGAGAGAGGGGGCTACTCTTGGTCGCGGTGCGCGGGCTTCTCATTGCGGTGGCTTCTCTTGCTGTGGAGCATGGGCTCTAGGCGCACGGGCTTCAGTAGTTGTGGCACGTGGGCTCAGTAGTTGTGGCTCGCGGGCTCTAGAGCACAGGCTCAGTAGTTGTGGCGCATGGGCTTAGTCGCTCCACGGCATGTGGGATCTTCCCAGACCAGGGCTCGAATCCGTGTCTCCTGCATTGGCAGGCGGATTCTCAACCACTGTGCCACCAGGGAAGCCCCTGGGGCCCACTTTGCTGCTCCTGCGGCAGGCTGGAAGCACCAGGGAATTCATGCCCTTCCCAATAGCCCTCAAATGATGCCTGGAGGGAGTTGGCACACTCTCATCCCTCCCAGTTGGAAAAACTGAGACCTGTGTTCAACGTTGGCTTCGAAAGTTCACCAGTGGTATTAAATTCCAGTTGCCCACAGTGGTAAGGGGCTTGATAACACGCTCTTCATTGCTTGCCTACCTGCCTTCCCGTCCCTGTCTCACTTGCCTACTCCCCTAAGATGTTTCCTGGCATCACATCCCAAATAAACTACTTGCCTTCAAATCCTTGTCTGAAGGATTTCTTCTGAAATCCTTCTGAACCACATAATAGGTGCTCAATAAATGATCTTTGAATGAATGAAGAAATAAGTGATGGAAGTTTTATAGCACAAATGTCCAAAGGAGATCTCTAGGGCTGGATTTTCTGTAAGGTCTATATTATCCATTTTAAGTGACAGCACTGAGTCAAATTCAAAGTCTCCTTGGACAGTTCCCCTTCAATTTGGACCAAGCAGACAAGGCCAAGTGCCAAGGAATGGGGAAGACTGCACAGTGTATGGCAGAAGCCATGACAATTAGGCTTTGATTTGGGTCCACCGGCTGTCCTGGTTCCCTCTTGTCCTTCTTCTGTCATCTGTCACACTGGACTTCAACTGGGTCGTGGGGTTCTATTTAAGTGAGAAACTGTCAGCCTCCATGTGCCATTCCTTTCCCCAGGGGAGACATCAGCAGCTCAGAGTCTGTCCTCACTGCTGTCCCCAAGTCCCTTTAGCTAACACAAGGGGCAGAGAACTAAGGAAACAAGTGAAGGTGTTGTCGATAGCACACAGTCTGATTTTACTGATTGCCTTTTCCCCCAGTGATCATCTGTACATTAGACCCTAGCCTGGTTCCAAAAGACCATTTCCCGCCCCGCCTGACGTCTCTGCTACTTCTATGGTTCGGGGGGCTTTTTCTGGAAGTACTCAAGCTTATTGGAGACAAAGCTGACCACTGACGCTTTTTCTACTTCAAAAATTCTTTGAAATTTTTAAAATGTCCAGACTTGTAATAAACTAAATTTTCTTTCCCATTCTCATTTCCCTGTGTTTCCCAACAGGAGTCCAGAATTGAGATTTTCTTTTTTTACGCCTTTTTGTAGGCAAAAGTGGCTGGATACTCACTTGGCCCACAGGTGGGAAAGGAACCGAACAAAAATAGTGAATTTTTATGGAGTCTTATACTGTGCTAAGAACTCTGTGTATATTATCTCCTTTAACCCTCACCCAACCCACGGGACACTATTATTATCTCCACTGGACAGATGAAGAAAGCAAAGGCCAGAGAGACTACAGAACTAGTCCAGAGTCTTTTCAGGCCTGTAAGTGTCAGGGCGGGGCGCAAGCCAGGAGCCTGAGCTCTTAACCAGGGCTCTCAACCACCCCCAACACTCGGGGCTCTCGTGATTGCTAGGGGTGGTAACGGAAACTTTCCTGGTTTTTCTTGTCTAATCTCCTACTCATGCTCTATTCAGTAGTACTGCCTTCATTTGTGTTCTCCCAAAAGGACACTGTGAGATAAGGATGTGAGTGCAAGCTGTTTATTTAGGAGGGGATTCAAGAAGGCCCCAGTAAGTGAATGGGGAGGTGACACAGGGAAGGGAAGGCAGCCACTCAGGGGTGTATTACGGAGCCAGTTACCACCATGGGCAACTAGGAGTGAGTCCTGCTGGAGACCTCGGAGAGATGTCCATTCCTGCCTCACATGCACAGACTCACCAGACTGGAGTCTCCCTGGGCTTTGTCCAAGCCAGTTGGGAACGCATAATAGCTGAGACATCAGATGGGGTGAGTTTGCCACGTCTTTGCATGCCTCCGTGAAAGTCTCCCTGCTTCCATTCTTTCCCCCCTTCTAGCCTTTTCTCTGGCAGTTGTAGGACGTGCACCTCGATTACCCTGTCCGAGGGGCAAGAACACTGGGGGATCACCTGCTGTCATGGGTCATTAGCTGAGGGCTGGGCCCCTGGCCTGCTGCATTCAGAGGGGAGGGGGTCTCTGGTGCCAGAGGAAGCCAAGAGGCGCAGGTGTCAGCAGCTGGAAGACAGACCTGCGTGCCTTGAAGGGCAAGGGTGTGGGGAACGTGGGCAAGGTGCCAGCTGCGCCTGCTACGTGATATTAACCTCATGGTACAGATGAGGAAATGGAAGCTTTATCATGTATTGCAGACATCTGGGTAACTTTATTTATTTATTAATTATACTATTTGTAAAGGTTACACTCCATTTACAGTTATTACAAAATATTGGCTATATTCCCTGTGCTGTACAATACATCCTTGTAGTCTATCTTACACCCAATAGTTTGTACCTCCCATTCTCCCACCCTTGTATTGCCCCTCCCCCCTTCCCACTGGTAACCACTAGTTTGTTCTCTATATTTGTGAGTTTGTGAGTCTGCTTTTCTTCTTTTTTAATTTTCTTTTTGGCTGCGTTGGGTCCTCGTTGCTGCGCACAGGCTTTCTCTAGTTGCGGTGAGCAGGGGCTACAGTTGGTTGCGGTGCACGGGCTTCTCGTTGCGGTGGCTTCTCTTGTTGCGGAGCACGGGCTCTAGGCGCGCGGGCTTCAGTAGTTGTGGCTCATGAGTTCTAGAGCGCAGGCTCAGTAGTTGCAGTGCACGGGCTTAGTTGCTCCACGGCATGGGGGATCTTCCCAGGCCAGGGCTCGAACCCATGTCCCCTGCATTGGCAGGTGGATTCTTAACCACTGTGCCACCAGGGAAGCCCCTGCTTCTTTTTTGTTATATTCACTAGTTTGTTGTATTTTTTAGATTCCACATGTAAGTGGTATCATACAGTATTTGTCTTTCTCTGTCTGACTTATTTTACTTAGCATAATGCCCTCTAAGTCCATCCATGTTGCTGCAAATGGCAAAATTTTCATTCTTTTTAATGGCTGAATAGTATTCCACTGCATATCTATATATCTATATATGTATACACACACACACACACACACACACATACCACCTCTTCTTTATCCATTCATCTTTTGGTGGACACCCCTTAGGTTGCTTCCAGATCTTGGCAGTTGTAAATAATGCTGCTATGAACATTGGGGTGCACATATCTTTTCAAATTAGTGTTTTTTTTTCCTGATATATAGCCAGGAGTGGAATTGTTGGATCATACGGTAGTTCTATTTTGAGTTTTTTGAGACGCCTCCATACTGTTTTCCACAGAGGCTACACCAATCTACATTCTGCAGAGGTCTGGGTAACAATAGAGTGAGGTCATGGTAACTAGAAATCTCAAGACAACAGGACAGACAGCACTGTCTCTACCCTTAAAAGACTTCTCACTTTAAACTAGATCAAGGTGACCCCCTTCCCTGGTGTCATGGGGGTGCTGAGGTCCCTTGGGATGCCCCAGGGAAGACAGAAGCAGTAGACACTACTAAGAGAAGAAATAGAAATAAAAATGGAAAGAAAGATTCTCAGTGTGTTTGCTGTGACAGGGCGAAATTTAAAAGAGAAGAAGACAATTTCACAGACCACAAGGGCAACGCTTTCCAATCTTTTATTACGCGAAAGCAGCAACAACCAAAAAAATGTCCTGTGCTTAAAAGAACTATCTCCAGGTTTGAGAAAGAAAAAAGCGTGTAATAAATGACCTTCCATCAGGGAATTCTCCGCTCTCACACCATGTCCTGGGACAACAAACCCACCTTTGCCCAAGTACAGGAAAGAGGAATTGCCTTGAATGAGAACCCTTCCTAGAACTGGTCTGACTCCCAAAGCAATGGTGCTCTCAGCAGAAAGTTCCTTTTTCCCAAGGAAGAAAAGCCAATTCAGCTAAGGGGATGGCTCTTGAACCATAAAAGTTCACATCCTTTCTTTTATGACTCTTAGCAGTGCTGTATCGCCAAGTGTGGTAGGCAGAATAATGGCCCCCAAAGATGTCCACATCCTAATACGCAGAACCTATGAATAGGTTACCTTTTATGGCAAAAGGGGCTTTGCAGGTGGGATTAAGTTAAGGAACTTGAGACGGGGAGATTATCCTGTAGGTTCAATGTAACCACAAGCGTCCTTATAAAAAGAAGAGGGAAGCAGGAGAGGAGGTCAGGAGCCTGCCATTGCTGGCTTTAAAGATGGAGAAAAGGGGTCACAAGCCAAGGAATGTGGGCAGCCTCTAGAAAGTGGAAAAGGCAAAGAAATAGATTCTTCCCTAGGCCTCCAGAGGGGAACACAGCCCTAGTGACCCCTTGGTTTTAGTCCAGTGAGACCCATTTCAGACTTTAATCTCCAGAACTGTAAGGTAATAAATTTGTGCTGAGACCTTACCTTTACGGTAGCTTGTTACCCTACAACACACCGAGTATAACACACCAAATATAATGCACAAAGCATGACACACCGAGGTCCCCAGGAAGCTCCCAAGTTGGCAGGCTATGCAGGTCTCCCGTGAGTGCTGTGGGGAATGGAGTAAGCTCACAATGGCCCCGTCGAGAGATTTCCAGAAAAAACTGCAGAGGGTCCCCACTTCTTGGGAGATACACAGCAGTGGGCCCCAGGAAATGTCAGGCCTAAGAGGATTCCCAGCCCCTGCATCCACCCGGGAGCTAAACACCGCAGGAATTAGCAAACAGTTCCCTCGCAGGGATTTACTGAGTTAACGAAAAACTCTACCCCAGCTGTTTCTCATCATCTTCAGATGGCTTTAATCATATCTAGAATCATAAAACAGTGGTTTCCAAACCTGTTTGGGCCTCAGAATTACTTGGGAGCACTTGCTAAAGGAGCCCAAGGCTGCCCCCATCTCTGCCCTGAGTGACTTCATCCCAGGCCTCTCGAGTCAGAGTCTCTGAGGGTAGGGTCTGGGAATCTGTGTTCTGAACAAACATCTCCAGACATTCGAGCCCCTATCTGTGGACCAGGATTTAGAAAAATACTGTCCTAAACCACTTAGCTTTCAGGGCCCTGTGGGATGTTTCAACCAGCTGAGATATCTGGATTCCAAAGCTCTCAGGAGGGCTGTGCTAAAGGAAGGGTTTTGCCAGGAGAACATAACTTGCCCTCCAAGTGGCTTCCACTGGGACGGTCTCTAGCTGAACGTTGGTCCCAGAGCTGAGAGTCCACCACGTCAGGAAAAGCTCCTGCCTCCCAGCTCCCACTTCACCACATTTCCCAGAGCCTTGGCCTCAGCCCTGACGCCCCACCGCTCCAAGACCTCCATTAACAGAACAGTACCCAACATGGCAGACGCTATCGGTTGACCGGTCAACAGCCTCTCCTCCCTTTTTCCTTGCTAACAGAAGCCTGGTGTTTGCTCAGCAACTGAGCAGGAAACCTCAGAAGACAACTGCTCTAATCCAGCCACGGAAATCCCAATTCTTTCCGCTAGCGACTGGGGAAGAAATGATCTTATGACCCAATTCTGAATAAGGAGTCCGCATTGGAACTCTGCTGGGCACTTCCTGATATGAGAGAAAGTGTTTCAGGAAGGTTTCTTTTAAACTCACACTCTTCTTTCCTGCTTGGGACACTATTATGTGGGGACATAAAGCATGACACTATAACTGCCACCTTGTGACCACGGGGTGACAGATTTAAGTGTTGAAAGAAACATACTAAAGATTGCAGAGCACAAGGATAGAGAAGAGTAGCCCTTGATAAAAATCACTGGACATCTTGACCAACCTTGTAAACACCTAGCTCCCGACTACTTGGCACGGGAAATGAAATAAGTCTGTGTTGTTTAGGCCACTGTTTGTTATTCTATGTGACAGTTTTGAAACACGCCTCACCCCTGATTTTTTGATATCTCCTCCATCAAGAGGCGGGGTCTATGTCTCCTCCTCTTGAATCTGGGCTCTACGGTTACTTGATCAATAGAAGATGCTGGAAGTCTGTGCCAAGTCAGGCCCTTTATTGTACATCAGTAGGTTACGGGAACACTCTGTCACTTTAAGTCTTTGGGCCTTTGCAGGACATGTGGTCCTGGTCGCAACTACTCAGCTCTCCCACCGTAGCATGAAAGCAGCCATGGACAATGGAATGGGTGTGGCCGGGTTCCAATAAAACTTAATTTGTAAAAACAGGTGCTGAGCAGGGTCTGACCATCAGGCCATAGTCTGCTGACCCCTGCCGTAGATCAAGGCCGTGCATCCTACTTCCTCCCAAGCCTGACTCCTTCCATTAGTACTTGTCCTGGTCCTTGCGTCAGCCAGGAAGAGACCACTGGACCTGTTGTCATCGTCCATCATGATGTTTTAACCAGCCAGCAGGGAAGTAGAAAAACTCAACTCTCCGCTGTGCACTGAGCCTGGGGCCTGACCAAAAAACCTTCCAAAAGCCTGTGGTTTCTCCCAGGGAACCCAGACATCAAAACCATAAAGACTCTTCCCCAGGCAAATCGTTACCCCCACTTGACACTCTATTTAATGGAAAGCCTTGGCCAAAAATAAGTATATTAAAATAAGCTTTGCATTTTTTACATTAACTGAAATTTGATGCAAATTGATAATAAATTACTTTCCCCCTACTCATTCATTTGGGAATCACATAAACTAGTTTACAGTTACGTATTATTACATTTCACATTAATGTAGCCATAGGAAGCTAGGCTTTGGAGAAATTTGCTTCCCAGCAAACCATCAGAAATCGAAGACGTAAAAGTGGGATTTGGTGGAATATCTGACTCTCCTAATGTGGCAGCCACTCAGAGTTGTGAAAAATAAGGCATCAGCGCACTGCTCGAGGCCCAACTAATTCATCAAATGACCACCGTTTGTCTTATTTATCTGGCAGAGTTTTTCCCATTTCAGGATCTTACAGTGTTCCTTCCTTCCCTCTCTTTCTTTTCTTCCTCCCTCCCTCCCTGCCTCCCTCCCACCCTTCCTTCCTTCAGATTACATGGCTGAGCCCAGATGCAAGTGGAGAAACCAACCAAGAGGTAGAGAGGTGGCAAGATCACATTGCAACGGGGTGTGCGTTCAGGGAGGAATTATTGCAGCCATGTTTACAAGTAATCTACCCCAGTAAGAAGTGAGGAAATGCCACAGTATGCTACGTGGCTCAGCTGTGAATATTGTTCACACAGTCATAACGATGTGAATGCTGACTATTGATCTAACCTAAATTAGAATACGAGTATTTTGAGAGGAAGTGCAACAGGGAAGAATAAGTATAAGTGGTGGTGGTGAAAGAGAGCAAAATACTCATTTTCCATCCTAGGAAGTCAATAGGAATTAAAAGATATAACACCTTAAACTGAAACATCATGACGTGGCAGTATAAGGGTGCTATTTAGAGATGGAGAGGTAAATACCCAAAGAGATAGTCAAAGGAGATGAAGGGGAACGGGGACAGGTTTGCCAGAGACTTCTGTTTGCTCCTAAAAAGCCTGTAGAACGCTTTTCACTGTTTAAAATATATGTATGTACAGTATGACAAAAACAGAAACCAGTATTTTGAAAGAAAAGTGTACTACTTCTCCCGCAACTATACAATCTCTCATTGACCATCCAAAGCCAATGCTAAAAGCTGTGTTTCTCCCTCACAAATATACAGGTAAAAATAAACTTAAAAGGCAACATTGTATACAAATACATGTAGATAAAATGAAAGGCCTCAAATAGAAGTGAGGACTCCAAACTACGTAGCCTGGAGACTGATGAAAGGCCACCATAACGTTAACAGGCGTTTGCCTGATAGTTATAAAGGTAATTTATACCCAGAACATTCCCACCCATGTGAGAGAATGACCCTCTATTTTACTACATGTTGTATTAATGTCAATCAATGTATGTTTGAGGGCTTTATACATTATGGATAATAATGTCGGAGCTTTGCAAACCATTCCTCTTGGGGGAGCTACACAAAATTCTACAGGAGAGAATAGAGCAGAGCATCTAAGGCCTGAATGGCTGAGCTCTTACTGGGGTCAGCAGACCTAAATCAGCTCAGCTATGCAAATGAGATCAGAGCAGCCCACTCCCAGGCTGAAAACAGGAAATGCCCGTGGGGGTGAGGCCATGTGAAAAGGGAAAGCAGGGCCTGGGTCTGTTCAGAAGGGAGATTCAATGGACAGGGGACTTATTCCTGGACCGTGATGCTACGCCCGGGAAAGACAACCATGCGGATGGGCTGGGGGACTTTGACCAAGTCATTTAGCCACTTTACACTCGATGGTTGCTTTGGAAAATTCGCTGCACTAGTTAATTCACTTGATGGGGAGAATCCTTTTACAATATGTATGTCTAGCAAATCATCACATGGTACACTTTAAATATCTTACAATCTGATTTGTCAATTATAGTTCAATGGACATGAAAAATAAAATAATAAAGCAAAGTAAAAAGGACATCTTAATCACCTGTACTTGGAGTTGCTGAGAGGATTAGAAAAATCTCTATACTACGTATTCACTTTAGAAAATTTCTCTTTCCCCTTGTGGGAAATGAATTATTGGACGCAATTCTTCCCCTTTGCCTGCAGCCACACCCTTTGTCACGTAACTTAGCAGCCCATTGTACTTCTAACTTGACTTGAGTGCAAGAACGTCTTACTCTTCTGTGCGTCTTTTGTGCCTTGCATGGTGCCTGGTCCATATTACATGCATGGATGGATGGATGGATGGATGGATGGATGGTTGGATGGATGGATGAATGGGTGAATGAATGAATGGATGGATGGATGGATGGATGGTTGGATGGATGGATGGTTGGATGGATGGATGAATGGGTGAATGGATGAATGGATGGATGGATGGTTGGTTGGTTGAATGCATGGGTGGCTGGATGGACGGATGGATGGATGGGTGGATGGATGGATAAACACTCACTTGTTGGAATCTGTGGAAGTGTAACCCTATAGAGAATAAAAGAAGTTTTGCTTGGAGATAATTCTATTAAAGACTTCATCTAGGGGCTTCCCTGGTGGCGCAGTGGTTGAGGGTCCGCCTGCCGATGCAGGGGACACGGGTTCGTGCCCCGGTCTGGGAAGATCCCACATGCCACGGAGCGGCTGGGCCCGTGGGCCATGGCCGCTGAGCCTGCGCATCCGGAGCCTGGGCTCCGCAACGGGAGAGGCCACAACGGTGAGAGGTCCGCGTACCGCAAAAAAAAAAAAAAAAAAAAAAAAAAAAAATTCATCTAAAGTTCTTTAAATCACTTTGTGTATTGTAAGTGCTCAAATATCTTTAACATCATTGCTATCATTTAATAACATTTTGGAGCTTTCTCCATTGTCTAGTAACTAACAGAACTCATTTAAAGCAAGTTCTCTGACATCTAGGACCTTACTGTGTAATGGAATGTTAATGCAGTCTTTAAATTGCAACAGTATTCATACCTTTGGTTATATGTCATTTCTGTCTCATTAATTTCTATTTTTTGTAGTCTAAATGCTAAGGTGTCGATGAGTACAGGTGTGTTGTAGCTGAGAGCCTGGTGAACCAGATGGTTCCGGAAAACAGCTTCCCTGCCCCAGGACGACAGAGTATGCTGGGGCCTCAGTCAGCTCATTCTCAGATTGGAGCCACTGGTCACGAAGAGGACATGGCAGCTGGAAAACTCATTCATTGAGCACAGCCTGGTGAAGGTGACTACCCACAGCATCACAGATCAGGGACAGAGTATGTTTTTCCAAACGCCAGTTGTGTCTGAATATCTCCTCTTTCTGCCCCACTCCTTACCTTTCCGATGCCCGTGCTTCCCTCACCACCACCTGGTCCTGCCTCCAAGCTGTGGACTCCCACATCTGCCTGATGATTCTCCTGTCTGCCACCTCCCCTCCTCTTCCCTCCTCTTCCACCTCAGTCCTTAACCTCAGCACCTGCCCCACCCCAGGAGAGTCCCCTCCCTGGCCCAGGACCTCCCACTGGCAGCAAATGGAATTTTCAGGAGTTGCTGATGGCAGCATCGCTGATGTAGCTGTGAAGAATACCTGCAAATGTCGAGGCATTTATTTCTGTTCATTGATTTCCACTTGCCTTGCAGTCATTTCCTGGGCTCCCATTCGCCCACGCGCTCAGAGCCGTCTTCAAGGTGCTGCTGAGAGGGAAAACTCAAGTTCCTGGGGCAGGCCCATCCTTGATCGCCAGGCACAACCCAGACCTCCACTGAAGCAACTTCAATATGTGGGCCAGCGCCCAGCAAATGGGAGAACATCTTGAAGCCGCAGGCGTCTGCTGAATTAAATATTTACTCATTTCGTGCCTCTCCCTCTGTCCACGGAGAATCCAGCTCAAACTAAATAACAAAGGAGGTCAGGCCTGTGATCTGCACAAAAATACTTACCCTGCAATTATAGGAATATTGGGCCTGACAATGAATGCCAGGCCTGTAGAACTTGGAGAAGGCCCAAAGAAAAGCAACAGAAATGATGTAGGGACAGGAAGATAACGCTGGCAGGAAAAGCTAGAGAGGTGGGGCTGGTTTTGAATGGAAAAGACCTTGAGGGGGCCTTAATGACAGTCTTCAACATATTCCTGTGCTGGAAAATGGCAGCGTGGGGACCCCTGTTCTACTGGGGACGTGCTTACCCTCTACCACCAGGACGGCCACCTCTTGTGTTCAAATTTTTTGCTCTCAGTTCCCTATTACTAAAAACCTATTGAGCATTCACTCCATAATATGGTTAAAGTTATTTACTTTTTATCATTCTCCTCATATTATCTTCATGATGAAACAGGCACAAAAATAGAAAAGGTCAAAGGGCGAGATCAACACAACTTGAAATAGACCTACGGCTCGTCTCATATCTCAACCTTGCCGTCACACCCACTTTGGGGTCCATAGTCTAGACTGTAAATATGCCCAGCCACATCTTTCTTGTCCAGAACAGTGATGGCTTTCAACTGAGATCCCCAGAAGCAGATCCTGAGATAAGGAGGTAGGGAAGCAAGACAGGGAAGGGGGTGGTCCCGAGCAAGATGCGACTTGCGGCAAGGTCCTGGAAGAGGGTACCTCAGCCTGCTCCTTCGGGGGCTCAGGAGTGTGAGTCAGACCTCAGAGCCTTCCTGACCAACGGCAAGGGAGTTGGGCTTTCACACTCCCTCACTGCCAGTCATCGTTAACCAACATAAGCCTGGGGGCTGGGAGAGCAGGGGTGATGCCCGGCAGGCAAAGTCGCCTGGGGGCGATGCTCCGCAAAGGAACCTCCAGTGCTGGCTGGAGAAAAGCACACTGCAGGGGTGGGGAGATGCAAAAACAGACGGTAAAAAATGTATGGAAGGAGATCTGGGGAACATTGTGCGCGATGGTGACTAATTCATGGCATATGCTGAACTGTGCCTCGTGTGCTCCCAAGTCACTCTCGCGCTCTCACGCGGGGGTCTGGAAGCTCTCTTTAGGTGAGGATGAGAGAGGTGAGATGGCCGTTTTCCCTGCACGGCCCTGGATTGTTCAGGAAACACAGTGAGGAAGGCACTCGATGACCTGTATGTGTGACCGCCCTCAGGAGACTGAGACGAACGCGTCTCCTTTGTAAAACACTGGCAAAGTACCGTCCCAGAGGTACTGGCAAGCTGGACCAGAGCCTGCACTTTCAAAAAGCATCCCTCTAGGATTGGCTAGGCAGCGGGGATCTGCTGCCCCTGGAAATTTGGACCAGTTACCGAACTGAACGCCCCATTGGCCAGCTCCTGCTGTGGCCACGTGACCCTGGGGAGAGTTTGACTTCTCTCAGTACGGACATTTCTGCAACTGTTAAAATGAGGAGGGCTGTGCTCTCTTCCTGCCTAATCCACAGAGAAATATTCGGTTTCCGGAAAACTCAGGAGCCCTTGGAAGAAGGGAAATTACAAGTACCTGCCGGGGTTACACAAATGATACAGCCAGGGCTGTATCATTTGTGGCTTAGGTGGACACGCAGACACCCACAGCAGAGTGACTGGTGGTGTGTTTGTGGCCATGTTCTGAGGACCCAGAGCTGGCCACGCGGCCACGTTCACAGAAACGAACACCCGAGGCTCCCCGCTCTGACGTTACCGCCCTCTGTCCTCTGCTTGTCCCCATCTCAGAAATATCACCAGGAACATTTCGCCGTTCTTGCAGCGGTCTTTCATGAAGAACTATTTCATCATCTGAGATGCTGTGGAGTTAGGAGGTGTGGATGTGGGTTCCAAGGCCACTGGATTTCTGACTCACCAATGATCACATTTCTATTTTTTCTGCACCATCCACCTTTTTAGATGGTGTTTATGTTTCATGTTAAATATAATTCTCTTTGGCTTCCCTGGCTGCCTGGGGCCTAGTTCTGCTCTGTCCTAGAGCAGCTCGCCCAGGAGCTGCCTCTCCATGTGGCCTCTGGGGTCGATTCATTTTTCTCCCGAGGCCTTAATGAGTGATGATTTCTCGAGACAATCAGATCGGCTGTGCAGGAGATTCAGCTCCATCATTACGACAGCCGGATACATCACAGGCACCATTTTTCAAACCCATGTTTTTCATCACACAGATATGACTTGATTAAACCTTTGTGATATTACATTGGGATATTTGAAAATAGCCTTTAGTGGCCAGCCTGTGGGTCTTGTTTCTGATCAATCTATTACTGCTATGTGAGGTACCTTTACATCTGTTTGAGAGCCAAGACTGAAGTCAGACTCTGCCTGGGTCCAAATCCCAACTCTGCTACTTACCGTTGTGTAACTTTGGTCAAGTTACAGCCTCTCTGTGCCTCGGTTTTCTCCTCGACAAACTAGGAATAATACTAATAATAAGATATAATACTACTACTACTAAGATACTGCACTGTGCCAGGCCCTTGAGGGTCTCATGAGCTATCTAGAGAGCGGGACAGAGATACAACTAGCCCCATACACCATGAGTGCCAGAAAAGATCCCTGTGCCAAGTGTTATGGGAAAATAGAGGTGTGAGGGAAAGGAGGAAGCAGGGAGTCTAGTTAATATCGTTGGCTCCCCAGGCTCATGCCTTGTATCAGTCAGGTTTCTGCCAATCCTGCCACATAACAAACAATTCCCAAGTCCTGATGGCTTACAGTAACAATCTTTCATTTTCCTTCAGCTGAGCTTGGCTCCAGGCAGCAGGTGGGTTTCAGAGCTGCTCTACCTAACTCTGCCTTCTGAGACCAGCAGCTACCAGCTCATGTTCTCCTCACAGCAGCTAGCAGGAGAGCAAGAGGCCAACGTGAAACACACAAGCATACTTAAAGCCTCTATTCACGTCACTTCTTCTGACTTCCCATTGGCTCAAACAAGTCACAGAGCCAAGCAACATGAATAGCACAGGGCAGTCCACCCTGCCTTACTCTAACAGGAGGACCTGCAATGTCACACTGGTGTGGTTGTGAAATGCTATTATCAGGATGGAGTAAAGAGTTGGGAGCAAGAATGCAATCTACCGTGAGTACCACAGGCCAGGCCCCGAAAGAAGAATAACGCAGGTTATACAAACACTAAGAGTCACTCCACAAAACAGGGTGTGGCTACTAAATTTATTAGACGAGAGACAGAAACTCAATTCAAATTCCCTTTGGCTACATAACTAGGAAGTCTGGGGTTTTATTGAATTCCAGTTCAACTGTTTCCAAAGGCTCAGATGATGTTGTCAGTGTTCTGTCGCTCTCTCTCCATTTTTCTGTCCTAATTTTCTGTGTCATGGGAAGTTGGACTTGTCGGCCTGAGGATGTTTTGATCTTTACAGTTTGAGATCCCAGAGGAAGTGAGAGTCTCCGACAGCACTGACATAACAAATCTCAGGGAAGCTGCCCATTGGCCCAGTTTACCCCATCCACACATCCCTGAACCAATTACTATCGCAGGGCAAAGGGGGAGAAGAATTGAACTATGAAAAGCTCCTAGATTCAAAATGAGGGTGTGGAGCCTAGTGCAGTTCAATTAAGAAGTAAAGAATACTGTCCTGATCACTACAAACCACTTTCTGAGCTGTTGTTGCCTTACCGCCCTGGCTTCGCTCCACGGGGCAACGAGAACCAAGCCCCAAACGCCTTCTTGCATTTCATTCAGTTCTGAAGTAGCAGGAAAAAGCATCATATTAGGACTCGCCAAAAGTGGCGTCACCTAATGTTAAGTATCTCAGCCACCATCTAATGCTCATTAAGGAGGCCAACCTGATATTTGCAATATATTGTGGGACTCACATAAGGAAGGAACTTGATTTAGGGAGCAGTGGGGGCTTCTGCTGTGAGCTCTGTGGAGTTCCCCCTCCCCCGACCACCTCCACTCGGTTTCTAGAATGCACAGTTGTGAAGTGTAATCCCACGGTTTGGGAAAAACACAAGTTCTCCTCCCTTGTCATTCAAACAACACCAGGGAAGCATCTTGCCCTTTTCCGCGGCTTCCATCTTTGGCTGAGTTTCCGCAAAGCCTCGGGATCCTCCCAACAGACATCCTGTGCACATCTTATCAAAAGAATAAAACTGCTGTATTTCGCTTGGCAGAGGTGGCTGTGACATAACTCCAGAACAAACGTTCCTTCCACAGGGACCGCACTCTCCTCTGCTCAGATCATTTGCGAGGTTTGAAACACATCCGTATTCAACATGGACTATAGCATTTGCCTTCCCATCGGCATTCCACAGACTCGATACGGGGAGACGAGTCGGCCCTTCGGACTTAGCTGAAAGGCTGGCGCTTGGACAAGCCATTTCACGAGAACTAGCCCTGAAAGGCTGAGAGGTTGGCTGCTGGCGGGTCACCGAGGTGTGATGTGTGCTGAGAGGTGGAAGCAGCGGGACCCCTGGGTTCATCCGCTGGGCAAGTGTTGATGGATTATGGACCGAGGCGCAAGCCCCGGGGAGAGGTAGGACGCCGAGCCAAGGGGTGGACTCTGCTGCCGGAAGTTCACGGTCTGATTAGGGAGCAAGTTCCTTCCCAACGCCCACGAGAGAATAATGCACAGGCCAGAAGTGGTAAAGCACCGGGCAGGAGACAGAAGGAATTGCAAACAGTGGCGTCAGAGCCCTGCACGTTGTGTCCAAGAACACAGATCCAGCCGCGCCAGCTACCGGGCGAGGAATGGGTTCCTCTAGGCTCATCAGACCAGAAGGCATTAGAGAGAAATCTAGGAGCTAAAGGCCGAGGAGATGGTGAGTTTAGGTGGGGCGAAGGGGTTCAGAACAGGTTCAAAACCTATTCAAATTTTTCTCCCTCCAGCTGTCTGTTTGTGGGCCTCTATTTCAGTTTGGCTTTTTCTATATTTCCCTCCCCTCCCCCTCCCGCCTCCCCCTCCCCTGATTCTTCTCTTTTTCTCCTCCCCCTTCTCTCTGTCTGGCTCCTTCCCCGATCTCTTTCCCTTTCTGCATTCCTCTTTTAGATTCTTTTGGTTTCTTCCTTTCCATTCTTTCAACCTGTCTTTTCACCCTTCAATCTCTTTTTTTCCTCTCCTTCTGTATCTGACAAAACTAGACAAGGAACTGAAAACACTGAAAGTACACTCTTTTGTGGGCGGGCAGCGACGTGTGCTTATTTGCTTCGGAACCATTCTGCTTGAGTTTTTATTTTAAAAAGTAAGAAGTGACCCAGACTTTAAAGGGAAACAATAAGCAATATTCAAGTTACAGACTGTCATAAGTTGCCTCTGTATGTGGTCTTCATTAGGTATTTGTCTGTGTTCACTCTTATCCAAGTAGATAAGGAAAACAGGGGGAAACAGTGGGGGAAAGGTCAAGCGATACAGGTAAGCAATTCCTAGATAGGAAACCTTTAATGACTAACAAGAAGATGAAGAGATAACCCCCATAAGTGATTAGAGAAGTGCAAATTAAAACGGCATCCCTTCACACCTAAGACATCGGCAAAACTTACGGAGTGGAGTAAAACCAAATGCTGTCGAAGATGTGGGGAAGTGGGAACTCCCATGCACTGCTGGTGGGACTGCAAAGTGACACTGTCATTCTGAAGGATTATCTGGTGGTGCTTGGGGAAATGAAGTCAGTGCCAACCCTATGACCTAGAAATCCCCTACCTCTTCACCTCAGAGAAACTGTTGTACAGGGTCACGCGGGGGCATGATTGAGACTGTCCATCATAGCTGCATTTGCAGTGCCAGAGAGTGGGGGACAACCGAGGCATCCCTCACAAGGGGGAAGAAGAAGCAAGATGGGGTAGACGTATACCCATGGATACATACGATGGTGGTGGGTACATATGATGGAATTCCTTGTAGCACTCAGAAGCAATGGACCAGATTTACATACAACACATGGACAGATCTTTAAGACATAGGGTTGAGTGAAAAAGGAACAAGATCTATGGCTTTATATTAAATTACTGTTCTTATAATTTAAAAATACGTGTATGCCACACATCATCATATAAAGCACAAAACACACCATATACCTTTCAAAGAATATACATTAGAGGAGGTGCCAGACGTGGAGGTAGGATGGGGAGAGAAGAATGGAGTGGGGATGAGGGATGTAGGGGAGGAATCAGAAAATAAGTAAAACAAGAGGGATCTATGCCTGGATCAACGAGGATGGCAGTGTGACATGACCTGTGGTGTTCGATTAATTCAAGGCCAAAGGACAGAAAGATGAGAAGAAAGAGAGGAAGGGAAGGAAGGAAGGAGAGGGGGAAGCAGACCAACAAGGTCCTCAAGAGCTGCAGAGTGTGTGTGGTAGAGCCTCTTTTTAAGAGGAGAAAAATGAAGGTCAAATGAAGGCACTGAAGGACTCACCCAAGGTCACAGGACAAAGAGAGGCGTGGGCCCAGGTCTTCTCTTTTCTGATCCAGGCTCTTCTCTCTGCCTCATTCTTATAATGCAAGGAAGCAGTATGTTCTCAATGGCCCAAAGTGAAGCGTTGTGCCACATAACCAAGATGGTGTCCAAAAGGATGAAGGGAGAAAGAAGGCCAGCAACTGGACTTGGTCAAATGGATGGGGACCCTGCTCTGACCAGATCAGACAGCTGGGCAGTGGTTCAGAGGGGCTGGTAGCCACTGCTAAGCAAAGGAGCAAACGTCTCCAAGGCTTGAGTGTATGCAATCCCCATATCCTCGAGGGGGAAAGGTGGGACTTACAGAGAACCTCTTAGGGGGTTTTCTTTGACACCCTTTTTCCCGCTCTACGTTGCTCCAATTATTTCCTTTCATCCTAACTCAGCCTCATGTAAATATGTGCGCAACTGGGACTTCTTCAGTTGTAAAGGACAGAAATCCAACTCAAATGGACTGAAGGAAAAAAACACCAGGGTGGGGTTTAGCTGCTCATATAATTGGCCAGTTCACGGAATATAGCCTACTTCAGGCATGGCTGGATCCAGAGTTTCAAGCAATGTCAAAGGACAGACAGCCTGTTTCTCTGCCTGTGTGGCTGTTCCTCTCTTCTTCTCTCTCTCTCTCTCTCTCCATCTCCCTCTGTTTTCCTCAGTGCTGGCTTCATTCCAAGGTAGCATCTCTCCTCTCTCCCACCAAAGATAGTTGCTGGCTGGACCAGACTGATATTCTGCTCACTCAGCAGTACCGGACATCAGCACGTGTCTCTTTTCTCATCACGATGACAAAAGTTGCAGGAAGGCCTTTCATGGTCTTTACTGTGTCATATGTCGGAGCCCAAACCGATCATGGCAGCCAGGGGTACCCTGAGCTCTGATCAGTAGGCCCGCATCATATGCCCGCCCTCAGAGTGTATGTAAGGGGAGGGTGTTAAAGTCAATACCATCCAAGCCACAGGAACTGAGAATGCGGGTAGAAGTTACCCCCAAAGGAAAGCAGGGTGCTGTGTAGACACAAACAACAGATATCTACTACTATGTATACATGCACATGTATATGTGTACGTGTACGTATATATCTATATGTCTTTCTATGTGTATTTATATATATTTGTATATTTATATATATTTGTATGTACCTATTTCTATTTAGTTATTTTTACACAGCTAACCAGTTCACATGGCTCGCAATTCACAAAGTGCAAATGAGTAGACAATGAAGTCTCCTTCCCATCCTTCTCGCAGACACCGGGTCACCTTTCTGGGGCAGCCAGTAGTACTGGGGTCTTATCTTTCTCCACAGAGACACTGCGTATACAAGCCAATATATACAAGCCAATGTACAAGCCAACAGATACAAGCCAATCTGCAAACCAGTCTCTGCCCTTCCCCTCACATGCTCTTTGCACACAAATGGACGCATTCTGTACTAGGGTTTGGGCTCCTAGGTGTGCATTTTCTGGTGAAGGGGGAGCAGTTTGACCCCGGAGGAGACCTGCCTCCATCACTCCCCTCCTCCCCCTCCCACTTCAGCCCCACCTCCACCAAAAGGCCAGGGCAGGCCGGGCCGGGCTGCAGGGAGGCCTGGGAAGGGTACCTCGCTGGGCTCCACAGAGCTTCCTGCCAGCTGTCTCGGAGCCATTTGTTCTGTGAGGCACCTCCAGCACCTGAGGGAGAAGGTACGAGGGAATCCCAGCTAACAGAGCGGTACATCTCCACACAGGGGATCTTGGCCTGCCTCTGACCTGACCCTTCCTTCCAGGCCAGCAGACCAGGTGCAGGTCTGGGTGGTAGGCCTGCCCCCCAAGGAAGTGGGCAGGAGGGATCGGCTGAGCAGGGTGGGTTTTGGTAGGAGGAGAAGTGCAGGGCAGGGGCAAAGGGGGGGCTCTGCTGGCCAAAGGTGATCACAGCCCTGGGTGGCAGTGGGAGGGCAGAAGCCCAACACAGTCCCGACCTTGGCCTTCCTGGGAAACAAGACCCGCCCCGAGAGTGGCCTTCATAATTGGTGCGCCCCCTTGCAACATTTTTACGATAGGGGTTTGGCTTTGATGCTGGTTGAGTGCCAACATTCCATAGGTGCTTTTCCAATACGAGCCCATTTAAATCTTACAACCGTTCTATGAGGTAGGAAGTGACCTGATTCCCTTTTTTTTTTTTTTTTTTTTTGCAGTACACGGGCCTCTCACTGTTGTGGCCTCTCCCGTTGCGGAGCACAGGCTCCGGACGCGCAGGCTCAGCGGCCATGGCTCACGGGCCCAGCCGCTCCGCGGCATGTGGGATCTTCCCAGACCGGGGCACAAACCCGTGTCCCCTGCATCGGCAGGCGGACTCTCAACCACTGCGCCACCAGGGAAGCCCCTGATTCCGTTTTTGCAGGTGAGGACATGAGCCTCAGCTGGGAGTACCGGACGAGGCTGTACCACTCGGCCTCCCTGGTCACCACCGCCGGCCCACACCCGGCTCCCCCATCTGCCCCTGCTTGGCAAACTTCCAACAGGACCGCAAAAATCAGAAGCCTGAAGATGGCCAATCAAGAGAAAGGGATGCTTGGACAAAGCCTGATGTTCGTTCACCTGTTGATGCTGAAACCCAGGGCAGGTTTCTCAAAAGGACGGGGCGGGGTCGTCCACTTCCTCCCTCTGACCTCAGCAGCGTGGAGGGGCGTGGAGCAGCGTGGGTCATGGCAGTTAAGCGTTGTCATAATTCTCTCCCCTGGAGCAATGAACTCCATCTCCCTGCATCTGTGTGGGAGGAATGTAATCCAGTTCTGCTAGGAACTCAGAGCACATAGGGATTCCTTTCTCCTTTTGTGGTCAGGAAATGAGTTTTGCTCTGTTTTTCACTCGGGAGCTTATTATGCAATTGCTTAAAATATGCAACGGGATGCAGATATTTATATGAGGATGTTGAAATGATGACTTTTTAATGGAAGCAATCTAATTATGCCATATCTGCGCCCTTTTCATTTTTTAAAAAATTATTCTTACGGTGTTTGAAAGAAGCAGCAATTTTTGTGTGTGCGTCTGGGTTGCGTTTTTGTTTTTGTTTAGGGTATGTGGTTTTATTTAATCTCCCAGACTGTTTAAGTGGATTGCAAAGAAAAAAAAAATCCAAAAAGTATATGGCTGTGATTTAACAAGATAATTAGCAGCTGCACTTTATAACAAAATCTAAGGCAATTATCACTTCAGGAGGACCCGAAGGAATCCCAGCTGCCGACATCCTGCTTCTCTGCCAGAGGGAATGACATCATAACTGCTCCAGACAAAGGGGAGGTGGTTTCTGGTCACTGTGATGTCACTTGCTCCAACAGACAGTCCCGGACAGCTGGAAGACAGGTGGCTGCTTCCTAGGATGTGAAAGAGGAGGACGGGCACCGGAAGGACATCAGTTAATTACAGGCCCAGACCCCGCCCCCATCCCCCACTTCTGGTGCCCATCTTCTTCCCCTAGTCCTTGCAGCACCTTCTTTTGAGAAGTCGAATTGTTCCTCTCCTCGTCTCCGGAGCCTCATTTCTAAATCTTTATCCCAACGAAGCAAACTTTAGTGGCTTATCAGGTCTTACTCACAGTCAAGTTTACCACTTGGCCAAAATGCGTCCCTTCAAAGATGAGAATTCCTAAGTTCCATTGGATGGCAAGTCAAAGCAAGCTTGAGAAGATTTGTATTTTCATGTCAGGATTGCTTTCTTTGACTCTGTAGGAAACAATGAATCAATCTAGGCTCCCAAACGCTTTTGGAATCAAAGAACAGAGCACTCTAATACGGCATCATCAAATGCCAGGTAGCAAATAGGCATTTGTCACTGGTTGAATTTTATATGTAAAATCGAGCCATAATTGGCTCATTCCATGATTACAAATTCCAGGAAATATTTCAATGCATTGTGGGATAGTTCCATGATGCACTTAAATATTGAACACACGGTCGGTCTTCTGATGGCTCCAAAGGATGGAGAGAGCAGGTCTGATTTCCTTGTGAATTGTAGGAGGCACAGACCAGCAATCCGATTCTGGTTACAAGCAGCCAAACGTGCCTGTACCCCTGCTCATTCATGAAACTATAGAGTGGCAGCCAGGCCTTGAACGTCACAATGCCAGATGACATTCTTGGGTGCCCGGGTGGGAATTTGTCCTTTGACAAATAAACCACAAAAAGATGTGGACTTGTTTTTGCTCTCGCTCAATCCCCCCTACCCCTGAAAGCCATCTCCCTTGCGCCCGAGTTACAAACTGGGGGAGAATAACAGGCTCAGAACGTCTCTCCTCCCAACCTCAGCTAGAAGGCTTCTGGGCACACGGGAAATGAAGGGAGACGTGAACAGCCCCAAGAAGGCCACCGACTGCCGAGTCTCACTCAAACACTGATGTAGCGACCACAGTCCTGCCCAGAATTCAGCCTCCCTCTGGAACTGGGCAGAATTCTGCAGCCAGGGGGCTAAGTCTGCAGCCCACACAGCAGATCGTTGGCCCAGTGCCATTCTCAGCCTTCTAGAAAACTTCCTGCTTCCTTTATGGAAAACAGGTGTCCGTGTCTTCATGCATTAGGCTGGATATCAGGCAGGAGCCTGGGCTGAGGGGTTGTTTCTGTTATCTCTTGCTATTTAATAAATCACCCAACCTTAGTGGTCTAAACAATAACATTTTAGTATGCTCCTGGATTCGACGGGTCAGAGAGTCAGACAGGGCACAACGGTGGTGGCTTGACTCTGCTCCATGATGTCTGGGGCCTCAGCTGAGAAGACCTGAATGGCTGAGGGGTGACTCAATGGCTGGGGGCTGGAATCATCTGGAGCCTCGTTCACTCACATGTCTGGCAATTGGGCTAAAATGACTCAAAAGCTGGGCTCCGCTGGGACTGTTGATGGGCCCACCCACAGGTAGTCTCTTCATGTGGATTGGGCTTCCTCACAGCATGGCAGCCAGCATAGCCAGACTTCCCACAGCTTGGAGCTCCAAGTGTGAGTGTTCCAGCTAAGGCGGCAGAAGTTGCATGGCCTTTTATGACCTGGTCACATAGGCGAGTCACATAGCATCGCTCTCGTAGTGTTTTTTTCGTTGAAGCAGTCACAAGCCCACCCAGATTCAAGGGGCAGCGTCATAGAACCCACCTGTCGATTGGAAGAGTGTCAAAGACTTTGCGGCCATGTTTCAAAACCACCGTGAGGCTGACTTCCGTACAGTGCCCACTTTCACCTTCAGCCAAGTGTTCAACGTCACCTGAACACTAGGGCAACGTTTTTCCATCAGGATCAGTGGCATTAGGGCAACCGTTAAGATGAGGAAGGGAATGGGGAAGTGGAGGATGGAGTGCAAGACTTTGGTTTGTCCTTTCTGAATGTCTAATTATTTTCCCTCATTTCTCAGGGGGTATAGAGTCCCCCCCAGACCCTCCCCCTTGCCATTTGCTTCCAAAGTAGATGAAAAAGGATGAGCCACGTGACTCGTCCTCATGGGGAGAGAAAGGCAGGAGGCCTGCCTGGAGAAAGCAGTTTTCTCGGTGGCCCGGGGTTTGGAGAGATCTAGACGGGAGGGGCCCTGGTCAAGTTGGAGGTACAAAGCCACTTCACTTCCTTCCTCTCTTCTGACCCTCAAAGCCAGACTCCAGGCTTCCTTAGCCTGTGACTCCCTCCCAGGGCTTCTGTCCCCAGAAGGAAAGTGTGACTATAGAAAGCGATAGAGTGAGATTATGGCCAGAGTTCTTGGCAAGGCAGAGTTCTGGGGTGTTTGTGTTCCACTCCAGCCCCAGGGATGCACCTGGTGGCTTGCCTGAACCTCTAAAAAAGCACTCCACGTTTGTACAGACCCTTCCAGGTGTTGAGACAGGTAACAGAAGAGGCATCCCAAATCGGGGCTTGGAAGGGAGCTTCTGGCCCAGGGACCCCACCCCCATCCTTTTAACAGCCTAGGGAACCGAGGCTCAGAGGGGCCGTGACTTGCCCAGGGTCACCAGTGTGTCAGTGGCCGAGTGTGGTCAGCCTGTCCTCCACCCAGAGGGGAATTTTCACAGCGTTCTGACCGCCAGGGCTTACACTCAGGAGAAGGCCCCTGATATCCAGCGTTTAGCCAGGCCCAGCAGCCCCCCTGGGCCTCTGGGCAGCTCTGGGCCTGCCGGGCGGCTCCTGCCCACTCCCAGCCACCCGCAGAGGCCCCTCAGGCTGCCAGGGCCACGTCACCGTCACCGCCACCGCAGCCTGCGGCCTGCCCGGCTAATGGCAGCGGCTGCAAGGGAAGCGAAGCCTCGGTGATTACAGCATCGAGGAATCGCAAATGCATCTGCAAAGATGACATTAGGAGCATTAGACCTGGCGCGGCTGCCTCCGGAGAGGTCGCTGGGAGGAGGCCGGGGCGGGGGGCCAGGGGCCGGGAGACAGACGCGCCTCTGTCTCACCCCACCCCCTGCGCTCGCAGCCGGGCCGAGATGACAATGCCAGGATTCACGAGCCCCTCGCAGAAACCACGTCGGCCGCCAGTCTCGTGTGTGTCAGCGAAGATAACAGACGTCTTTCACGGGGAAATAATTGTCTGAAACACAACTGGACAAGCCCCCAGGAGGTTGCATTAGACGGAGGGAGCCTTGCTTTGGGGGCGGGGGGATGACCTGGCAGGCAGCCCCCTCCCCAGTTCCCATGATCCTTTGACATCCTAATGAGCTGTGCTGGCCTCTGTGGAAGATAATCGTTATGTCAGCGATGGCCGCCTGCCCCTCTGGCCAGCCTGGCTGTGAGGCCCGCTGCCGGTGGGGCGGGGCTGGGGGAGGGGGGTGGGGAGTTGTTGCTGGAGGAATTCCCCAGGGGCGGAGGGGGCTGAGAAAGGAGGAGTGGAGGCCAGGAGCAGGCCTGGGTCAGTTACCATCTTTCAAAGCCTGAGAAATGGGTCTGAAGCGGAAAGGCTGCCTTTGGCCCAAGCTGGCACCAGTAGGTGTCACTATAAGGAAGGAGGGGCCCCGGGGGCTGTCTGCGGACTGTGCTGGTAAAAATAGAGCTCGCCTGTGTTCCCACTGCCAAGTCGCCAAGCCTGGTGATTTATAAGGCTGGGAGCAGACGTGTGTGTAAATGTTTTTGCGTGCGAGATGTGTAGCCAACCGCGGGCTGGCTTTTTCTAACTTACAAGGAGAGAGGGAGGGAGGGAGGGGAGGGGAGAGAGCGAAGGCAGCCAGGGTGGGAAGCACATGGGCCACTTTTATGTAACACTCCTCTGATACACGCCGCAGTGGGGATTTATGCTGTCTTTGAAGTAAATTGCATCCCGGTGCACCATAGCATGAAAGTTAAGATTTACCATGGCTGGGACCTCCGAGACCCTGCTGGAAGCTAGAATAATTAGCACAGCATTTGGCTGCCTCTCCTCCCGCTCTGCGGGCGGTGACAGGAGTGGCACTAATAGATCTTCCAGGCCTCGGCTCGGTGTGTTTGTTATGGGGTCCAAGGCGGCTGTGGGCAAAGAGGACTCTGGTCAACCGGAGACGTGGAGGCGGGGGGGGGGGGGGGGGGGGGGGAGGGACTGGGACCGATCCCATTGCTTGGAACAGGGGGTCCTGCTCCTCCATCAGAGGGAGGGTTCGGGCCACCATAAGCGCTTCCGGAACCCAGGAGCTCATTTATAAACAGATGCCAGTGCCGGACTCCTGGCTCGCTACAGGTGGGCGTCCTGGGGCGCCTGGCCAGTTTGGGGATCGCCCGGGTTATATCAGCTCCAGTATTCAATGGTTTTCAGAAGGCAGCGCCTGAGTCCCCCACCAAGTCCTGCCAACTCTGCTCCTCCCTTTCCCCTCCTGCAGGCACCTTGGGGTGGGGGTGGGGGCTTTCCCAGATCCTTCCCCGGGGCCTCAATCTTTCATGCTGGAGCAGCTGAGATGTGAACTTGATCAACAAATCCTGTTAGCCACCACCCCCCCCCCCCCGCAGCTGCCTGGTCATCCCAGCTCTACCACTAACCAGCTGTGTGACCTTGGGCAAGTCCCTACCCCTCTCTGGGCCTCAGCTTCCACTCCCTGATGGGGTTGGATTTTCATCAGATCATCTTGAAGGACCTCCTGGAACATTCTGTGATATAGTTGACTCTCCTCTTCCCCAGGACACCTGCATGGAACTCTAAGGAATCAAAGTGTGGAAGTAATGTCCAGTTATAGGGTCCCAGGCTCACGATAGGATGCTGGTGGGGGGAGTGGGGACCAGCCGGCACTGCTCAGTGCAAAGATACAAACACCTACTCAGCAAAGTCTTTCCTGAGGTTGCAATGATGTCATATGATCAGTTATCATTCCATAGCGCAGAGCAGCTTCCCAGGACCTCTAGAGGCCCCAGTTCATAATCATAATAAGAAAGCAACACTGGGTAGCATTTTCCAAAGCCCCCATCTGATTCTCACAGCACTGGTTTAAGCTTGCTAATAAAATTGTCCCCATTTCACATCTGGGAAAACTAAGGCTCTGGAAAACTGGCCTGAGTGAGTCAATGAAAAGTTATAGAGAGAAATAGAGATTTTGAACTCAAATCCATATGAGTGCACATCTCAACTCTGCCACACTAGCTGGGTGAACTAGGGTAAATGGGAAACTCTCAAAGCCTCAGTTTTGTCATCTGTGAAATGGACATTAACTGGACCTAAATGAGGTCTTGTAAGGGCTCATGGAGCAAGCACACCTCAAAGGGACGCACAGGGCGGCCTCCACAGCGGAGCAGAAGTTCCCTGGGCCAGAGTTGCTCTACAAGTAACAGGAGAGTCTGGCTTCAGACCCAAGTCACTTTTGCCTCCCGGGCCTCATGTGATGTCTGGCACGAGTTGGGCGCAGTAAATATTTGTGTTGGAGAAGATAGCAGATAAAGCTGTGAGGGCTGCTGAAGATTTTCAAAGTGAACTGGGGGCCTGTGCTGTGAAGAGAGGGTAGGAAAGGGGCAGAACCCAGTGTAAAAATCTCACACTGCAAGGTCCAGAGTGCCATGTAGGTTGGGACCAGAATCACATGGGTGCAGAAGTTCTTGGGCGGATTCTGCAGGACCAATCCCCAAAATGCCCTGAGTAGTCTTTCAGCTCGATCGTCTAAGGCTGGCGATTTGGGGAAAATCCAATCAATGAAGTGGAATCAGCGGCCACAAATGCCAAGTGGGGTTCCTGAATGAACCATCTTCCTGCTTCTCTCCCTTGTCCTGACCACACCCTAAATTCCCCTCCGCCACATAGACATCGGTGTGGCAGGGCAAGATGAAATGGGGGCTCCCGCCAGTGTAAATCCTAGACCCAGAAGGGTGAGGGGATCTCAGAGTCACCCCAGAAGATTGCCAACCCCTCTCCCTACTCCATGTTCTCCAGCCTCAGGTCTCTCCCTGAGCTGAAAGTGACGGACATCCCAACCCCTAGAGTGTTCTGTAAGACCTACATTTTGCCCCACAAAGGGGAGAGCACCACGAGGAGAACCTCCTTCATTGATGGGGCCAGAGGCTCCCCTGCATACTTACTCTTTTTGCTCAGAGACACCTCCCTTCGCTGAGGTCACACCCAGGACAGGTGACACAGGCTTTCCAAGCAGGCAGGCCAGCAGAACACCCCAGTGCTCTTGGTTGTTCCTCAAAGACCAGGGATGGATGGATGGGTGGATGGGTGGATGGACGGATGGACGGATGGTTGATGGACGGTTAGACAGACGGATGAGCAGAGTTCCCCAGCACAGGCTGGTTTCTTGCTCTGGAGGCTTTCACCTGTTACAATCAGGAGGGTTTTGCAAGTGTCTTGCCTACTTTGTCCCAACTATGACTTTAAGCCACTCCCTTTTCTCTGTTCCTTGGGAGACAACAAAGAGCCAGGTGGCCTCCGGTAAGAAATGGTCCTACTGGCCATATACCCAGAGAAAACCGTAATGCAAAAAGACACGTGCACCCCAATGTTCATTGCGGCACTATTTACAATAGCTAGGTTATGGAAACAACCTAAATGCCCATGAACAGACGAATGGATAAAGAAGAGGTGGTACATATGTACAATGGAATATTACTCAGCCATAAAAAGGAACGAAACTGGGTCATTTGTAGAGATGTGGATGGGCCTAGACGCTGTCATACAGAGTGAAGTAAGTCAGAAAGAGAAAAACAAATATCGTATATTAACGCATATATGTGGAATCTGAAAAAATTGAAATAGACGACCTTATTTACAAAGCAGAAATAGAGACATGGATGTAGAGAAGAAACGTATGGATACCAAGGGGGGAGGGGGGGAGGGGATGAATTGGGAGATTGGGATTGACATATATACACTATTGACACTATGTATAAAATAGCTAACTAATGAGAACCTACTGTATAGCACAGGGAACTCTACTCAATGCTCTGTGGTGACCTAAATGGGAAGGAAATCCAGAAAAGAGGGGATATATGTATACATATAACTGATTCACTTTGCTGCACAGTAGAAACCAACACAACATTGTAAAGCAACTCCAATAAAAATTTTTTTTAAAAAAAGGAAATGGTCATACGTAGTTAACTGCCATTCCACACATATGACATCAGGGAAAGAGGGAGGGCTTGGAGGCAGACAGACCCAAGCTTGAAAACCAGACCCAGCACCCCTGAGCTGTGTGACCTTGCACAACCTACAAAACCTCTCTGAACCTATTTCATCATCTGTAAAATGGGATCGTGATCATGACCTCTCAGGGATGTTGTGAGAAAAGAGATCATTCCCAAGAAGTACATGGCATGTGGTAGATATTTTCTGTTCAAGGAAGTGAGCTAGAGGTGGTGGAAAATAGCCTGGGCGTTGGTATCTAAACAGGTCTGGGCTAGAACCTGTTCGACCACTGACAGTGCAGCCTTGAGCCAAGGTAGTAGATTCCAAGCCTGTCTCATCTACAAAAAGGTGTTATAATATGTACCTTTCAGGGTTGCCATGAACAGTAGACATGTTTTCTGTAAAGCTCCCAGCTCACAGTAGGTGCTTAACAAATGGTAGCTGTTATTATCTCTTGTGAAAGGAGATGGGGAAACTGAGGCACGAAATGACCTACTCGGCCAGTGAAAGAATGATGGGGTCCAGGCTTCTGTGTGGCCCATGAGCCACGCCAAAACACCACTAGAGACATCGTTCACCATGCCTGGTCCCCACTCAGCCACCTTTCAGGCTCCCGTGATTAGGATTCAGCCTGACCTCTGATTGGCTGCAGCTTACAGGGTGGGTGGAGCCTGAGGGCTAATTTTGTCCAGTATTCTGGACTCCCAATCCAGTGCTCTCCCCACATCTTCACAAGACGGCGTAACAGATGACGGAGAACACTGGAGACACGCCACCGTGAATTCCGATCCTGGTGCCACGGACCCCAGCATGGCCCCTCTGTATCTCAGTAATGGGAGTGATAACGGTGCCTAGCTCAAAGAGTTGTTGCGACCGTGAGACAGCGCCTGGCACGTGCAAAGTCCCCAGTCAACGTTAGCTATGATTATTATTCGCTCTGTGCCACATAGAGCTTTGATCTCTCAAAGACCCATTAATCGCTCAGCCTCTTCTTCAAGGGATTAAAAAAAAAAAACCCAGCAAATGAAATTCTACATGAAATCATCGCTGTAATATTTCTGCTGCCAGGACAAATCATTAGGAGGGAAAAAAAAAACCTAGCAGTGATACCACTGGCCTGCTCAGAATGAAGAAGGGACATTAATATAGCAGCTTCCAGTCTAATGGCTAAGGAAGGGGGAGGGGAGGGGAGGGGTGCCGAAGGAGGGGACTCTGGAAGGAAGGGGGCCTGTCAGTCAGGAGCTCCCCGGAGGTGCAGGGGTCTCTGTGCTCAGCAAGGAGAGGCACGGAGCCAGCGTGAGTTTGGGGAGGAGAAATCCCACCCCCAGCCCAGGGCCAACTGCCCAGCATACCCTTGGCCGTGGCCCTGCCTCCCAGCCGTGTCCAGCCAGTCTCTGGCTCTGATGTCCCTGCCTTCAGGACGGGGGGCCTCCTCGGGCTCAAGGAACCTTCTCCACAGAGCGCTGGACCCAGGAGCTTGGCAATCCCTGAGGCTGGCCCCAAGAGACAGTGGACCCAGGTTCATGCCATCTCTGCCTCTCTCTGACCTCCCCTGCCCTTTCTAGGTATCCATTTCCTCAACTGAAGAGTGAGGGGTTGAGCTGAGGTCTGGTGTGGAAAGCTGTGTCAGGGACCCCAAGGGTGGGTATGGGACCTCACCTTGCTTCTCCCAGAGTGGGCCCACCATGAGCCGATTGAGGCCTGGGGTTACAGACAGATATGATTTTGTTTAGCAGAAGGTTCTGCTACTTCAAACTCAAGAATGTAGAAAGCCCCAGAGTAGAGGATCCCCAGCTCCCCGCCCCCTAACCAAGTGTCCCCTGGCCTGGGAGACATCAAGGACAAACCAGGGAAGCTGGCTCAGGGTTCCGAGGCCTTGCTGATCCGTCTTCCCGGCGGCCACCAGGCCTTGCGTGGCACATTTTGTCCTCCGGCAAGGGCTGGCTGGACACAACGCCTTGACCCAAGGCCTGCCTGCAGGAGCTAAGCCCAGTAGTCTCCTCGGCGTCCTGCCTTGTGCCAGCACACTCCTCGGTGGAGGAGGTGACCCGTGCGGCAACTGAGAGTCACGTTCTGAGCTCAGGCCTGGGGTGTCTCAATGGGCAACTTGTCCCGCTCGGGAGGGTGAGGCAGCAAAGGGGGCTAAGGTGTGGGACCAGCCCGAGCCCACCCTGGGACCCCCAGGAAGTGGCGTGGGCCACCAGGCCGCTACACCCAGTCTGAGCCCCCAATTCTGAATTCAGTCTTGGGGTCCCTGATCGGAAGGCAGGACCCCCTGGCAGAGTCATAGGGGTACATCTCAGATCATTTCTTAACAGCACTCTTTGTCAGGGGCAAGGAAGAACGCCGACCTGTTAAGCACGCCAAAGCTAGAAGAGGGGCAGGGTTTCCTTGAAGGAGGAAAAACCAGCCCAGAAAGGATGGCCAGGGGCCCATACCATTTTTTATACTTTTGCTGGGGTGTGGATCAGAGCTCCTTGGTACAGCCGTCAAGGTCCCCTGAGTGAAGGCCCCCATCTACTCTCTGCCTCGTGCACTCGGCAGTTGATGATCAATCAGGCCATTCTTGTGCCCCAGTGCCTTTGCACATGCGATTCTCCGTAACAGAATGACTGTCCCTTCCCACCCCCACCCCTCTGCCTCCCGCCTGCCCTCAGCCTTATCTGCCTGGCAAGCTCCTCCTCACCCTTCAAAGCCCATTTTCCATTCCACTGTAAGACCTCTGATATCCTCCAGAGAGAGGTTCTTGCCCCCTCCTCTGTCTCCCTACAATATCTTCACACACACACACACACATAGATGTCACTTGTGGCAATTATATTTATTGGAAGAATGTGTCTTTGGCCTGCATTACTGGACTGTGAGCTCCTTGATATGGACTCTACCTTTTTGCATGCACATATACTTGCATAATTATCTAAATTCGTCTCGCCTGCCTAAAAACTTGGTTGTGATGGCATCGGGAATAATGATGACCAGCATTTATCAGTGACCCAGTGCGTGCCAGGCACCGAGCTGATATTTCCGACAACACCCCTGCGGTGAGTGCAGGGCGGGGTGGGGGGAACTATGACTCCATTTCACAGATGAGGAAACTGAGGCTCAGGAAGGTTAAGAATCCTTCCCAAGGCCACACAGCTAGTAAAGTTGCAGAGCACAGGCTTCGGACGCGCAGGCTCAGCGGCCATGGCTCACGGGCCCAGCCGCTCCGCGACACGTGGGATCCTCCCGGACCGGGGCACGAACTCGCGTCCCCTGCATCAGCAGGCAGACTCCCAACCACTGCGCCACCAGGGAAGCCCGATCATCGTTCTTTTAGATTCCAGAATGCAGCGTTTTTACCGCTTTCTCGCCACACTGTGCTGGTGCCAGAAGCTATATCCCCATTTCTTGATCCCCAGTGCCGGCCAGGGGACGCACCATCTGTGCCTGTGAAGCAGAGAGAGCAGGTGAGGGGACAGTCTGACCACAAACAGTCTGACAGTGACCCCTGGACTGAGTGCCTCTTTCTCCTCAAAGTGTGGTCCCTGGACCAACAGCAACCGCAGTACCCGGGAGCCTGTACCAAATCTTACGTTCCCATGGCCTCTCCTGAAGCAGAATCTGCATTTGAACAAGATCCCAGGGGATTCGTGTGCACAGGCAAGTCTGCGCTCTAGGCACCTGTTTCTGCCGGGAAGAGCCAGGGGAAGTTTCTGGCAGAGGAAACCCGCGGAGCAGATGGAACAGATCACTTTTTTTTTTTTTTTTTTTTTTTTTTTTGCGGTACGTGGGCCTCTCACTGTTGTGGCCTCTCCCGTTGCGGAGCACAGGCTCCGGACGCGCAGGCTCAGCGGCCATGGCTCACGGGCCCAGCCGCTCCACGGCACGTGGGATCTTCCCGGACCGGGGCACGAACCCGTGTCCCCTGCATCGGCAGGCGGACTCTCAACCACTGCGCCACCAGGGAAGCCCGAAACAGATCACTTTTAAAAAGCACTTCCAAAGCTTGTCACCGCACAGGGTTAAAATCAGAATTTCCCTTTCTCATTGCCATGTTTACTTTGTTAATTTCTTCCACAATTTATTAGAATGTAAAACGTATCCAAAAATTTTTTAACTATATTTTTTCCTTTCTTTACTATGTTCAGGAATGAAAAGCTGATGTTCTAGAGAATGGTTTGGCTTTCTCGACTAAAGCTGGACATACATACCCCCTTAGTTCTACTCCTAGGTAACCACCCACAGTGGGAAGTAGAGATACCCACGAAAAGGTATGTACTAGAATGTCCACAGCAAGGCTAACCCACCCCAAAGCCCATCCAAAGCCAAACGGATAAATAAATGGCGTAATGGTGACACAAGGGAACGCTACACGGCAACAGAAACAAGCAAACTACACTCAGCAAAGTGGACACATCTCAGCATCACGATGTTGAGTAAAAGACATCAGACGCAAAAGATGACACACTATATGATTCCATTTACATAAGGTTCAGAGATAGGCAAACTGCTCTCGGTATAAAGCCAGGAGGCCTCCCTTGGAAGAGGCAATGACTGGGAGAGGGCTTGAGAGGGGCTTCCATGGGGGCTGGCGATGTTCTCTTTCCTGACCTGGATGCTCCCACATGAGAAGTTTCAGCTTGTAAGAATTTACCAAGAGTACACTTAGGATATGTGCACTTCTCTGAATGTAGGTTATACTTCAATAAAAAGTTAAAAAAAAAAAAGCTAATGTTGCCTAATGGCCTAAATTCTATGAATATGCAATAAACTTGCAGCCTAAGAATTTTGTCCTGCAATTTGCCGCTGACTCCTAGTTCGGGAGGTGTCAGGGTAACAAAGTACCCCAGGGTGAGCATTCGACAGGAAGAATTAGCTGCCCCCCAGAAGCCTCAAATGCCTGATGAGTTTTCTCCTGCTTAAAATTAAAAACCTGCCCACAAAGATGCCGAGGAAGGGAGGATGCATCCACAGCCCCGCTTTTGTAATCTTATTAACCGTGGGAGTTGAACACAGTGGGTTTGGGACTTCTACGGCTATGGGCAGCCACAACTGCTGGCCGGGCGTCAGGCGCTGTGTTGCTTGCGCACGCGCGCGCACACGCGTAGCCTTACCCACAAAGGCTGCTTCGCCTCGAGACTTCACTGCCTCGGAGGCCATATTGTCTAAGCCCCATTTTACAAATGTGGCCATTGGGGAGGGATGCCGGATTTAGCAAATGAAAATACAGGCTGCCCAGTCAAAGGTGAATTTCAGAGAAATGATGCATACTTTTGAGAAGAAGGATGTCCCATGTAACATTTGGGACATACTGATAGTAAAATTATTCATTCGTTTATCTGAAATTCAACTTTTACTGGATGGCCTCTGTTTTATCTAGCACCCCTACCAGTGGGGCCTGAGGAAGTAAAGGAACGTATTAAGTCGCAGTGGTGGTTTGTCAAAGTCGAGGATCTGGGCCCAAGGCCCTGGACTCCTCATTTGGTGCTCTTTCCACTGGCTGTGCCCACCCCCAGCCCCGAACTTTCTCCCACTTCTCGTGTTTACAGCCAAACCCATCACTCTCCCCAGGGACTGCCTCTCACGTTCCTTGTGCCCTACTAAGCCAGAGCCCCCCCCCCATGTTCACAGCTGGGGTCACTGCAGCCCCACCTTGAGGCTCGGCCCAGCCCTAGGCTATGGGGAACATGAACCTCCTTCTCGGGGGAAACTAAGGGCTCCTGAATTCATAGCCTGAGGATTCAGCCTTGCCAGAGCTTCCCCACCTACCTGGAACCCAGTTCCAGTAAGCATTGGTTTTTTGATACATGATGAACCACCCCTATACTTAGAGGCTTAAAACATGGCAATCATTCTTTTTGTTCCTGAATCTGCACTTTGGGCAGGTCTCAGTGGGGAAGACTCATCTCTGCACCACATGGCGTCATCTGGAACGGTTCACCTGAGGACTGGAGGGGAGTCACCTTCCACGTGACTGGCTCACACAGCTGACAAGCTAGGACTGGTAGTGAGCTTGGAGCTCAGCCAAAGCTGAGGACCGGGGGCCGTGGTCCCTGTGCACTAGAGCCTCTGCACGTAGCCTGGGCTTCCGCACAGGAGTCATATACTGCTACTTCTCTTTCAGCCAAGACAGCCACAAAGACCCACCCGGGTGCGAGAGAAGAGGACATAGACTTGTCTCTTGAGAGGGACGTGTATGTCAAGGTTCTGGAAGAGCCGTACTGGAGATATTAATGTGGTTCTCTGGGGCTTATTGTTTGGGAGACTGCACACCTTCTAACCAAGGTCAAAGTAAGACCTTTGGAGACGCTGAGCATTGAAGATGTTATGGTGTGACCTTCTCAGATGCCGGCTTGGAGCTCAAAAGTTATTTGTTAAAACATTAAAATTCAAGGCAGATACAAAACAATACATTCAATATGATATTGTTCAGATTAAAACCCATTCAAAAGGGGCTTCCCTGGTGGCGCAGGGGTTGAGAGTCCGCTTTGCCGATGCAGGGGACGCGGGTTCGTGCCCCGGTCCGGGAGGATCCCACATGCCGCGGAGCGGCTGGGCCCGTGAGCCATGGCTGCTGAGCCTGTGCGTCTGGAGCCTGTGCTCCGTAACGGGAGAGGCCACAACAGTGAGAGGCCCGCGTACCGCAAAAAAAAAAGAAGAAAAAAACGTTCAAAAAATCCTAAGTTGCTATGTACATGTATGTGTATGGAAATGCATTTTTTTTAAATCTTAGAGAAAAAAGCATCCAAGATAACAGTGGTGATCTCTGGGAAAGGGCCTTGGATTGGGGGCCACCAGGAATAACAAAGGGGACTCTGGCTCTATCCATACAGCTTGAATAATTTACAATGGAAACGGACTCTTGTGTTAGTTGGGTAACTAAAAATAGAAAGAAAAAAATGAGAAAGGGAGGGAAAGTGGGAGAGAAGGAAGAAAGAAAGATACAAAGGTTTCCAGTTGGTATTAGAATAAAAAGCACAATTCTTAACCTGGCCCATGTGGTAGATAGGATTATTGTGTGCAGTTTTTCCCTCTACCTGAGGTAGAATTACACACCCATGCCCTTTGCCACCTGACTGTGTGTAAAGGGCGTGGGTGTGTAATTCTACCTGGCCTGAAATGAAGGAAGTTCTGGACCCTAAGGTACAGGTTGGATTTAATATGAGCAAAACCATGGCCATGGGAAGCTCCAATAACTCTGGTGGACGAGATCCAGGGTGTCTCCTTGTCCACTGACTTAGGCCTTATGACTGGCTTTGACCAGTAGAGTGTGGACAGAAGTCACAGTATATCAGTTCCAAACCTTGGCCTTAAAAAAGCATTGTTTCCAGTTATCCCCTTGAGTTTACCCTCAGCCATGAGAAGAACCCGCTCCACATAGCTGCTTCTCCTCTATTCTTGGTCCCAGAATGAGAGGAACGTGGAGCTGTCCTGAACCCAACCCAAAGCCAGGACCTGCCGAACCACAGCTAAGCCCCGCTGAACTACAGGCAATCAAAAGACCTATGAGCGGGAAATAAACGCTTGATGTTGTAAGCCACGGAGATTTGGGGGGCCATTTGTTATGCAGCTTTCATGCAGCAGAAAGCTGACTACTACAGTCTTTAAGACCCTGAGAATTCTGGCTCTTGACAATCCTTCCAGCCCCATTTCCCTTTATACTGACCTTTTGTTTACCAAATTCTAGCCCCACTGACCTTTTTTAGTGCCTCAAAGGTTTATAGTCTTCTCATGAGATACTCATTCTATCTGGACTATTTTCTACCCTTCTTCTAGCTGATTCCTAGTCATACTTCATGTTGAGAGGATCTCATCTGAACATCCAGTGCCTCCCACCTAAATCAGCTTCTACCTTGTTTGGCTTTCTGATAACACCTTGTCAATTGCTCGTAGTCCTTAACTCGATTGAGAATTTTACATCTCTGTGATTATTTTATTTCCGTTTCCTCCCCCACTGTCCTGTGAGCTTCATGAGGGCAGGAGTCATGCTTATTTTCATCAATATATCCCCACGGGTAACGAGCAAGGTGCCTGGGACACAGTGCTTTATTGAATAAACATGGCTGTTTCCAATCCTGCTGCAGGAATCAAAGGAGGGCCTCCTTCCCAGTGGGGATGGGCTGCAATGAAGGAAGTGGGATTTAATCTGAACCCTAAGGTACAGGTTGGATTTAATATGAGCAAAAATATGGCCATGGGAAGCTCCAGTGACTCTAGGGTGCAGTGAAGGGTGCAGCAGTTGGGCTAGGTCGAGGGGGTTCATACCGAGACAGGGAGGTTTAGGGCCCTTCCCTACCCAGTTGTGGAGCTCCAACTTTATGCAGCGGCCAATGGGGAGCGGTGGATGGGCTTTGAGCAAAGACAAGGAGTGATAAAGAGTCAATAGAAGTCTCTTCTGGACGATGACAACAGGGAGGCCAGTAGACTGGTATGAGGTGAGGAGGGCATGAAGGGTGAGAGAAGGGATATCACTAAGCAAAGACAGTCATGGCCTGGGGGTCAGCATAGAGCAGCTCTCCCACCCAAGGAGCTCAATAAATATTTGGTGATGATAACCTCTGGATATGTTGGGTAAGTCCATGTCTCTGTCTTGAATGACTGGGGGAAATGGTGTGACTATGATGTGGGGAAGACAGGAGAATGGGCTAGTTTGATGGAGAAGAGAGTAAGTATTGTGATGCGATCACAGGTTGTCCAGACGTAATTTGGGGATCAGTACCAGAAATGGAGGGGAACAGCTAGAAAAAAATACCCTAGTTCGGGTTTCCCCAGAAGCAGACTCTAAGACAGGATTTGTGTGCTGGTGGTTTATAGGCAGGTGATTTCTGGAAACACTGAGAGGGGAATAGAGATGTGAAATGGGGAAGGAAGGAAGTAACTAAGGGCAAGTTTTCGGGCAAGTTAGCACTGCAGGCAATTGAAGCTCAGTGCTGCAGGGGACCCCTGGGGGTCAGTATCGAGCACACGCCTCAGAGCACTCCCACCTGAGGGTAGAGAGTGCGACTGATTCCTATCAGGCCTTGCTTGTGGGCTGTTCTAGGGACCACGTATTCCTTGGCACTTCCGGGTCCTGTGCACACAGGCAGAGAGCACTCAGGTAGACGAAGAAAGCCCTCAAGCAAGGAGATATGGGTTCTGATAATCGGAAGCGGGTAGCCATGCATGGAAATGGAATGGAAATTGTATGTTTTTAGTGCCAGAGGCACCTCTAGATACTTGCAGGTATTATCGGTTCCATCCTCCCAAGAACCTTTTGAAACATGAGGAAACAGAGTCCCAGAGTAGTAACTCACAGCTCTAAGCGGTGGGTCACTGAGACTCACTTAGACAGAGAGATCAGCCAAGAAGACATGGGACCACGGTGTTTGCAGGGCGTTGGCAGGACTCAGAACCTTCCAGCCCCAAGAGCCCCCAGTAGCCAGAGGAAATGAAGGCAGACATAAAGAACTCTCGCGAGAACCACAGTAATGGCAGCCATGTTTAACTTCCTGGGTAATAATGTGTCACGGAAGACAAAGTTAGTAAAGACAGTGGAAACCCTGCTCTTATAAGTCAGTAGGACTGAGTGACTGTCACTCTAAGATTCTGAAGGAAATGAAGTATTTAAATGGCACTGATGTAAACAGAGATGAGAAACTTATTCAACAGTGCACCCTAGTAAGTTCACTTTGGAGGGTCCATCTAGGGGCTGTCCCACTAGGTGCCAGCCTGCAGAGTTTATATCGTTCCTGGGAAGACAAGGGAAATGTCGAAGGGCCAGGTATTGCCAACAGAACACTGGGCTTTCTCAGCCACATCAAGGACAAAAATAAAGGAAATTAATTTATTGATGCCGTGCGAAGGCAAAGAATTGGTTTTGAAGAATTGGAGCAAATGGCTGGGAAAATATGAACCAGAAACCCTAGAAAGCTCAGTTAATGCTAAACAAATGATTAATCATTAACAATGGTTGGAAAACAGGCTTGTGCGGGCAGATGAAAGGGAATGGGGTTGAGAAGGCCCCGGAAAGCGGAGATGCTCAACCGCCTTTAAGTGTGTGAGAGGTGACTAGTTCTTTTCTTGTAATCTGGTGATGTTCACTGAGGCAGTGTGGGAGGTAGGGCTGGGTAAAAGAGGGAAAGGCGATTCCATCAGAATCAAAATACAGGTGACCTATGCTACGTCTAACTTGAGCGAATCTCTCAGGATGTCTAGCTCCTGATCACTTTGCTATCTGACATCAGTTGGCCTATAGTCTTGTCAAAACGGCCCTTTCCACGTCCTGAGAGTGGGCTTCACCACACCTCCCCCTTCTGCTGGCTCCCATGAAAAACACAGGGCTGCCAGGAAGTTCTTCCCTCCCCACGGTCCCTCTGACCAGCACGATCATGGAGGACCCAGAACAAGACCTAGATGGCCTCATGCATCACTGTCCCTCCCGCACAGTGCCCAGAGCATAGTCAGACACTAGATGGCTGAGTGAATGACACAGGCACATCGTCAACCCCACCAGAATGACCACTTCCAGCAATTTCCTCAAAAGCAGGTAGATTACTGAAGGCACCATGGCCTCTCCTTAGGTGGAAAGGGTCAAAGGTGAAATACCCCCCCCCCCAGGGGCGGAAGGACATGGGACAAATGACCTCTTAAGGAAAAGGGTAGTCTTCTCAGTCACAAGAAGCAACAGCAGCCGCGAACTGGGACCAGCGTTTGCTGACACGGGCCTCTGGTGGGTGCTGTGGCTGTCCTAGCTCGGGTGGCTGACATGGCAGCTGTGGCTTTCATGGCTGTCGGGGCGATCTCAGCTCCCTGAGGAAGGGCTGCTTAGGAAGATCCCAACCAGACTGCCCTTGTCTTGGGCCCCGGGTGATTTATGTCCACATCCACATTCACACACTCACTCATCCTGTCCACAGGCTGAATCTGGGCTGAGGCCCATAAAATAGGCAACAGCTATTGGCAAATTCATTAATTAGGATTCTGTTTGTACTTTTATTGTGAAGGAAAATCATTTGTCAGCTGAAAGTCAGACCCAGCGCCTGATGAGAGCTGTTATTCTAAGAAGGTATCGACTGGCCACTCTACGTGACGTTCCCTCGCTCTCCCATCCCCGCCGTCCCACCCACCCCGCAACCTCGGTCGGAGGGAGAAAGCCTCCTGCCCCTCTGCTTGATTCAGGGCCAGGGCGGCAAACCCTGCAAGTTGCCTTCCCCAGGGACCTACCCCCTTTTCCCCACCCACCTAGCCCAGATTTTGTTCAGGGAAAGGGCCGTCAACAGGAGTCAAGGGCGACTGGCCCCCTCCCAACTCTAGAGGGTGAAGCTTGATAACTTAAAGCCGGTTGTGGCAATTGCATTTCCTGTCCCAGTGACACAACTCCCACCAGTGGGTGTGAGAGGAAGTCTGCTAGGACTCTTTTGGAAGAAGGGGCATTCTCTCGTCAAGCCTCTGGACTTGTGTTAGAATGTGACACTTGGAACCAGTGACGTCCTCTTGTGAGCACCAGGAGGCAACACGGAGGACCAACAGCAGAAAGGTGGGAGGGACCTGGGTCTTCAATGCCATCAATGAGCAGTGAATTAACCAACCCCCCAAATGTCCTGCCTCTGGCCTTCTGGGTCACAGGAGATGATAATCTCCCTCTTGTCTCTGCCATTCTGAGTGAGCTTTTTGTAATTAGAACTGAATTGAATATAGCTGCAAACATCCTGCTCCATTGTATTATAACCAACTCAAACTCAAACTCCCTCCAGAAACATGCCCGTTCCAATAGATGGTAATGGCCCTGCTCTAGATATTATATGTGGTTGGCCAACTTCAGACTCCCCCTAGACTCCAGTAGCCTTTGCTTTGTTGGGAAAGAACCAAAGGCTTCCCTGTGAACCGCTTTCCCAACTGCCATCTTGTTATCATTGGTGGAAACCACCCTCCCCACCAAAAAATCAGGACACTTTAGGCCGGGGTTTACAAAGACGATACACACACACATACACACACACACACACTCACCTCATATGTGGATGTCTTTGATGTGGATTGGCTTGTGTCCCTCCCAAAATTCATATATTGAAGTCCTAATCCCCAGTACCTCATAATGAGACTGCATTTGGAAATAGAGTCATTGTAAATGTAATTAGTTAACATGAGGTCATACTGGAGCACGGTGGACCCTAATCCAATATGACTGGTGTCCCAGTAAAAAGGGGAAATTTGGACACGAACAAGTACACAGGGAAAATGCCATGTGAAGGTTGGGATTATGCTGCCACAAGCAAAGGAACTACCAGAACCTGAGAGAGACCTGAAACAGATCCTTCCCTAGCGCCTTCAGAGGGGATGTGGCCTTGCCGACACCTCGATCTCGGACTCCTAGCCTCCAGAACTGTGAGACGACGCGTTTCTGTTGTTTAAGCCACCCAGTTTGTCGTGATTTCTTACAACAGCCTGAGGAAATTAGACCAGTCTCTTAGATGAATATCAGGGTTGGGGTGGTATCCAGAGGCAGAGTTCACCTGTTGAGGACCATGAGACCAAGGCCATACCTTTCAGACAGAGCCCAGGTCTTCTCTAAATTGCTAAGTGCCTCCTAGTGTCCTCAGACACCAGGCTAGCCGGGCAGGCCAGCTAGGCAGCCGTCCAGAACACCAGTCTGTTAGAGGGTCCAAAATATCCCTGGAATAAATAGAAATACCTAGGCCTGTTGACGTAAGTTTCCACAAGTTCCTACCAAAGTAAACAGCAGCCTTATATGGAAAATTTAAAAACACCCCTAGCCGGCGCTGACCCCTCTCTTTGGGTATTTTTGTAACACGCACATATAGTTGCAATCACTGAAATTCTGAAACCAAGTAAAGCATGGCATAACTTTCTTACTTACCACAAACAATAATTCATCTTATCATGTAATTTGTAAACCCTTCAATATGCTTCCGCCACCAAATTGTCTGCCTTGAGGAATGGCCAAAGAAAACTGATGTGAGTCAAAGAAATACAAAAAGTGTAAGAGATTTTTGCCATATTTTTAGACCATTAATTTTTTCTACAGCCAGGGAGGTAAATTAGTGAGTAAATCTGTCTGCATAAAATGTTTTAATTAATAAGGTTGGCAGATTCTGCTTCTCAGCCCACAGTATCCTTTCTCTGTGCTAAGAATATCAGCTGGGCACACAGCCACCCCGAATAGACTCGATTTCCCAGCTCAACGGCGAGGAGTGACCACGTGGATAAGTTCTGGCCAATGAGATACGATCAGGAATATCACGTGACAGCTCTGGGAACACTCTGCTGTTTCTTCTTGATCTTTTCAGATCCGAATGCAGCTGCAGCAATCATCTTGGACCACGAGGTGACCTGAGCACTGGAGGCCATGCATAGCAGAGCAGCAAGATAGAGAAGTGTGGCTTCCTAAGGACATCATAAGGCAGAACTTCCATGCCAGGCGTGGACCACTAGTGAGAGAGGAAGACACCTCTACCTCATTTTACATCTCTCTGGGCCTCGTAGCCCACGCTGTTCTGATAGGAAATCCATTTCTTCCCAGTGCGAAGGGGCACAACATTCTTCCCCCACGCAGAGTGCTGTTGAGCCTTGGTGTGGCCTTGATCAGAGACAGCATGCTCTCTCTCGGACTGGCTTCCATGAAGGCACTGCTGGGTGGTAGGTGGTATGATGGTGATCCTGTGAAGAGAGACCAGGCATTGGGAAGGGCAAGATCCCAAGTCTTGTGTGAATGGGAAGGAAGCTGTCAACCACTGTGGTGGTTTTCCAGCATGGCTGCAAATTCTTTAACCTTCCTCCCATCAAGAGGTAGAGTCCAGTCCCTTCTCCTTGAATGTGGGCCAACTTTAGTGATGGCTTCTAACAGATATAATCTGGTGGAAGTGACACTGCGTGACTTCCAAGGCTGAGTTGTAAAAGGTGTAATGGTTTCCCATGGCTCTCTTTTGGGGCACTGGCCCTTGGAACCCAGCCGCCATGTTGTGAGGAAGCCAAGAGCCACTTGGAGAGGCCATATATCTGCATTCTGATCGACAATCCAATTGATGTCTCAGCCTGCAACCGGCATTGACACCAAACATATGAGTGAGCGAGCCTTCGGATAATCCAACCCCCAGCTTCCAGCCACCCCAGCTGATACCAAGTGGAGCAGAGATGAGCTGTCCCTGCTGAGACCTGCCCAAATTGTGTATTCATGAGCAAAATTAATGTCATTATTTCAAGCCACTACGTTTTGGGAGGCTTTGTTATATAGCAAGAGATCATTGCAGCAGACCCCTGCTCTGCCCCACAAGCCTGCATGCCAGCATATGTGAGTTCCCTGCAACCACAGAGGTTTCTGGAAAGTTTCAATTTTATTTTAGTAGGCTCCTGAGAAAAAAAGCCGGAGTCCTGGGCCCCACCTAGGCTAGAGGGCTAAAGGGAGCACAGCTTGGTGGTGTCAAGTGTCCAAAGTGAGGGAGATCAGGGTAGAGGGAACCAGCAGCCCCTCCCTGCCTGGCAGCTCTAATCTAAGAACGCATACTTCTATGTGCACAGAAGTGCACTTACACATACAGAGACATGGGAGAAGATGAACCTCAGGCAGGAATCCCAGCCCCGGGGCCCACATGCAGCACTCCTCACCCCTCATCTTGCCACTCGAAGCTTCTCCTTCTAGGGCCAGCTGAGAGGGCCTGGGTTTCATTTCATTAAGGTCAGCTGCATTACCTAGGTGGACCCTGACATTTCTGGGAGGATTTCTCAAAATTAATCCCTGAGCCCTAACAGCATTAAGAGAGGGATGAGATACCTCCTGAGACACCTATCTGGTGGGAAAATCTCCACAACTCTCTGCTGAGAGTCAAAGGTCCCTCCCCACTATGGACTGAGCTTTGTCTCCCCGCCCCCCCCCCAAATTCATATACTGAAGCGCTAACCCCCATGTGACTATAGTTGGAACTAGGGCCTTCAGAGAGGTAATTAAGGTTAAATGAGGTCATGAGGCTGGGGCCCTAATCCAATAGGATTAGTGTCCTTATAAGAAGAGATGCCAGAGAGCTTGCTCTTTCTGCGTGTGCACAAAGGAAAGGCCATGTGAAGACACAGCATTCTTGGTGGCCATCTACAAGTCAAGGAGTAAGGCCTCAGGAGAAACCAACCCTACTTGATTTGGGATTTCCAGCCTTCAGAACTATGAGAAAATAAATGTCTGTTGGTGAAGCCACCCCGTCTGTGGCATTTTGTTATGGCAGCCCAAGCTGACTAAGACACTCTCTGAGAGAAGCAAAGAGGGAAGGAGTGTGAGAGAGACGCTATCCAAGGTCCCTGTAGCTTGGCTGTTGGTGGCACAGGGAAGGGCTTTGGCAGCACAGTCCCATGCAGGGATCCCCGGCAGGCAGCATGACTGGGGGGATGTTTGCTGGGAAAGCTCCATCCTTACATCTCTCCTCTGAAATTGCCCCTTGTGTTAAGTATTACTCTCTCTTCACAGTCTTGTGGTCAGACACAAACTCTCCCAGAGGGGCGCCACGCCCTCCCTGTGTGCATGTTTATCTGCCAGGCGGCAGGACCTAGGGGTGGCTGGGTGAACCCTCTGGCCAGAACACAGGGGAGATGACATCTGAAGACAACTGCCTGACTTCCCTGAAGCTGATAACCTGGCAGCCTCTCCTCCGCTCAGAACGAGCCAACCCACCTCTGTTCTAGGGGTCCGGCTGGCCTGGCCATTCCTGCTGCTCTGTAAGCCTTCCCTCTAGGCTGCCTTTGTGCTTTAAATGTAAGTGTATTTATGACTGATTCCCCAGCCTTTACCCCCCACTCTCAACACTTTACAGGGAAGGAAGGGAGGAAGGGTGGATCTGTACTACAGGGCTGAAAGATCCCTCCATCCCCCTACCCCACCTCATTATGCCTTCTCGTTGTTTCCTCTAGTTCCCCCTTAAGGGCACTGTGCAGGGACCCCTAAGCCACGGGACTGCCATCTGCCCTATTTGCGCACGAGCCCAGCAGAGCTGCACTGCGGCCAACATAGATGATCTGGCAGAACTCCAAGACTTCCGGGTTAAGACCCCAGCTTGCAATCGTTACTAAGCAATCCTTCATCGGGAGTTCATTCAACAAATTCTCAATCAATATTCCTCCCACAGCCGTGGGCCAGGCCCTGTGCTAGGTGCACGGGGCAAGGTACACGGGGTCCCTGCTTTCTTCTTATGGGGGAGACAGATGGCAAACAGATGAGAAAGTGGCAGATGGTAGTAAATCCTATGCTAAGAACCCAAACCAGGTGCTGTGGTAGAGCGACTGGGAGCTCCTTTAGGTGGGTGGGCAGGTAAGGCCTCCCTCAGGGGATCTGTAAGCCGAGATCTGAAAGACACAAAGAAGCCAGGCATGAAGAATATATATATTTTTTAATCCTTAAAAAAAAAGAAGAAGGAGAAGCCAGGCATGTAATGACTGGGTGGAAGAGCATTCCAGGAAGAGGGAACCGCTAGTACGAAGACCCTGAGGTGGAAATGAGCTTGATGTGTTCTAGCAAGAGCAGGAAGGCCAGTGTGCCTGCAATTCCCAGAAAGGTGATAGGAGATGATAGCACAGATCTCAACAGGGGCCAAGACCTAGGGCTGGGGACACCAAGGTAAAGAATTGGGATTTCAACTGAGGTTAGAGGAGGGAGGTGATGTAATCAGATTTCTAGTTTTTAAAAGGTTGCTCTGCCCATGAGATACTTATTAATTATAAAGGGAAAACTAGTAACAAAGTGGAGAAACCTGGCAGACAGCACCTTACCAAATGATCAAAGTGAACATCGCCAGTCAGGGATCAAATGGACATCACGCGAAAGACACACGTCACCTCAGTGGGGTTCCTGCCAAACATGCAGAACCTGAATCTACTCGGGAAACATCAGAACCAAACTAAGGGACCGTCTACAAAGTCACCAGTCTGTGCTCTTCAGAAGCATTCATGTCTCCAAAGACAAAGACAGACTAAGGGACTGTGCCAGATTAAAGGAGATTAAAGAGACATGACAACTGAATACAATGAATGATTCTAGATCGGCTCCTGGGCAAGAAAAAAATTTTATTTCTTTTGTTATAAAGAACAGGAGTGAGACAACTAATGAGATTTGAATAAGATCTGTCAATCAAGAAATAGTATTATCTCAGTGCTCATCTCCTGATTTTGATAAATGATACTGTGGTCTTTTAAGAGAATGTCCTTGCTCTGTTTTTGCTTTTTTTACGGAATACACCCTGAAATATACAGAGGCAAAGGAGCATCACGTCTGTAAATTAATCTTAAAAGTTTCAGGGGAAGGCTTCCCTGGTGGCACAGTGGTTGAGAGTCCGCCTGCCGATGCAGGGGACGCGGGTTCGTGCCCCGGTCCGGGAGGATCCCACATACCGCAGAGCGGCTGGGCCCGTGAGCCACGGCCGCTGAGCCTGCGCGTCCGGAGCCTGTGCTCCGCAACGGGAGAGGCCGCGACAGTGAGAGGCCCGCGTACCGCAAAAAAAAAAAAAAGTTTCAGGGGAAAAAAGTGTGTGTGTGTGTGTGTGTGTGTGTGTGTTGAGAGCGAGAGCTCGAAAATTGGTAGATTCAGGGAATCTAGGTGAAGGGGAGGCAGAAACTTTTGGCACTATTTTTGCAACTTTTCAAATCTGAAATTATTTCAAAATGGAAAGTTTATAAAATAAAAATTTAAAAGTTCACTCTGGCTGCTGGGTGGAGTATAAACTTCGGGGGCAGGGGCAGCAGGAGGGGAAGCAGGGCCAAGGTTGAAAGCCCCTTCCCCCGACCTAGGAGGGAGCAAAAGGACCAAGGCTTTCAGACCTGATTCAGAAATCAGGACCTAGGGAAAGCCACCCGGTGCCCCATCGGTCTGCTAACAAGGGGCCCAGCCTGTGCCCACCAAACAGCTCCTGCAATTTTCCTTTGCCGCCAACACTGAAAGGCAGTCAAAGGTGAAAGCCCAGAGAGGCCGGAGCAACGTGGCCGGCACTCGGCTCCAGGAGGCCCGTCAGGGGAAGGAGGGACTGGCCGCAGCCACTGCTGCCGCATCACCTGTAACCCCAAGCATCACCTACAACCCTAGCATCCCCTGTAACCCTGAGCATCCCCTGCGAACCCGAGCATCCCGCACTGCCTGTCACCCCTTGACTGGCCTCAGCATCTCAGGAAATAAGGCTCTCCGGGCCCCAGCACACCTTGGTCAAGATCCTTTTGACCCAAGCCAGGGCAGGTTCTGGAAGAATAAAGGATCAGGCTTCCTCAGGGGCCTGCCCCTCCTGGTCTGGTGCAGGGGACGCGTGTCGTGGCCAGTGAGGCTGTCTAGACAAGCAGGGGGTTCTCGGCACATCAGGAACCACACTCATTAAACAGAGGCCAGCCGCGGGGCGCATCTGACAGGGCCGCCTCCAGACGCCGGCTTCCCGCAGGTGGACGGGTGCGCCTCGGCCCTGAGGGCTCTGGAGGCCGGGTGGTCTGATGATTCCGGACAAATGTGCCGGTGCCTGCCTCCCTCCTTTATTGTGCACGGAAACAAACAGCACTGTCAGGAAGGACGAGAGAGGCTTACACATCCCACAGTTGCTGGGCCTCCTTCCCCGGTTTAGCAGTTCACATTTTGACACCCATAATCCTCTTTGCTGGTTTAGCGGCATCCATGGCCCGCAGGGAAAGGAGGCCCAAGTGTAGACGCGGTGATAGATTGTAATCAGCAGGCCCCTGGGAGAGCCCGTTCCTTTATCCTTGCAAAGTCTTTCATGGACACGGCCGAGGCGGGGTGACTCAGACACTCCAGAACTGGGAGCAGCAGGGCCGTGGGTCTGGATGGTAATGCTGGCCTGTGTGTCAGGCCCAGCCCCTGGCGCCGTGCCAGCTGGGAGGCTGGAGGTTTGCAGGTTCGTAAAAAGGAAGCGCTTGTCCCTCTGCCAGACAAGAACGCGCCAGGGTCGGCGGAAACAGAAGAATGCTGCTGATGCTGGGACATTTCTGCCCAAGGCAGTGCCATCCGTCAGATCGGGAGGCTGGCGAACACCTGCTGCTTCTCCAGGGCAGGTGGCAACAGCATCGCGGGAGGACGGCTCCACTGGTCCCCTTGCAGGTGACCCAGTAGCAGGTGAGGAAACTGGGATGCAGGGAGATGGAATGACTTAACCTAAGGCTCCCACCGATACCTGCCCCCGACACCTCCACTTTCCTATGGTAGCCAGGCCTCTGGGAAACTTGGAGACATGGAACTACAATGACCGTCACCTTCCAAGTTAGCCTGCCCCTCAGGCTGCAGCGCTCACAAGTTTTGCCTGGGCTGGGGCAAGCTTATGATGATTTTCTGTTTTCCAGAATCTCTCCCTTTGAAACGGCATGGCATCAAGCAGGGTTTCTCAAACTATCTACGAATGTAGGACCCGTCTTGTTCGGGTTTGTTTGCTTGTTAATTAATTTCAATCCACCACGGATGGATACATTTGTAAAGTACAATCAAAATGATTTGCCAGAAAAAAATGAAATGAAAAGGAAATACAAGTTATAAAATACAAGCCCCGGCTTTTATCGTTCGCTTTAACAGACAAAAACATACTCCGTCAAGCTGCTATCAAACTTTCTAAACACTCACCCCCAGTTTCTGTACTCAGCTCACGGTGAACAGGCGCCAGTGTGTGGACGGGCACTGGGCTGTGGTAGTGGCCCACTTTGAGGGTCGGCGGTGAAAAGTCAAGGTCACAGCGTGTGGGTTCTCTTGCCATCTCCGTCATTAACTGACTGCATGGCTTCCCCTTCTGAGCCGCCGCCTTCACTTACACAGAGCAGACCCACAAATCAACTCACACTATGGTCAGATGAGTGAAGAAAGATGCCAGTTTTTTTTCTTTGTCCATATCCCATCCAACCCTCGGCATCACTGGACAGGATGGGGCGACGAGGTTTCAACTGGAGCCAGGAGACGGAGTGCAGTGCAATTGTGTAAACGGTCCTTTCAAGCAAATGCCGGGGCTCTCTCAGGTTTCTACCCTGCACTTCTCACACAAATGCCCCGGGGAGATTGTTAAGAGGCAGATGCTGATTCAGCAGGTCTGGGCTGGGACCTGAGACTCGGCATTCCTACCAAGCTCCCAGGTGATGCGGAGGCTACTGGTCCTGAGACCACACGTTGAATAGCTTCTGAAGGACTTATGCAGGGGGACTCATGCAGGGGGAGGAATCAGGTCCTAGGACATTCCCTCCCACGTTCCCTGCCCCACCCCAACAAAGCTTCCAGGTCTCTGCAGTGGAGGGGCTGCTCTAGGCTGCTCCTGGAATGGCGATTGCTGAGGCATGGACGGCCCTGCCTCTCTGACTGAAGTCTGAGCCTGGAGAACCCCAAGTCCGATTCCCTGGGTGAAGTCACAGCCCCATCACTCCAGCCAGCTCCGCCTTCCCTCAACTCTCACTGGTACCATGAAACCTTGAAAACTCTGTGATGTCCCCCACCTGGACCCTGGCTAGGGCCGCTGGCCCTCAACACAGCTACCTTCCACTGAGACAACTGCTGGCTGCCACTGCCGGCCCCCAGGAACCAAGGGCAGCTCGGCTCACCACACCGTGCCACTCTCTGAGTTTTCTTTCACGTGGAGTCCACCAGATGAGTGTGGGGTGCAACCTCTACACTGTCCTCCCAGAGCCCCCAATCCAACCAGCGGAAAACACGCCCCCTCACTTCTCAAATGTACCTCTCTCCGGCCAGATCCCAGAGTGGGTGACTAGAAGTCCCCCAGATTGCTACCCCAGCTCCAGCCCCCATCTTCCCACCATCCTCCCAAAGCAGAGGGATCAGCCTCTGTGCATTCCTCTTGCCGTCTGGTCATAACTTCCCTCTTGACACAAAGCAGGAACTACAGGAACAGTCTCTCTGGACAATGCCTGACTTACACCCGATTTCTTCCCTGTGGATTCAGACACGGTCTAATTTGACCAAAACTGAGCAGTAGCTTCCTGGGCGAGCAGTCACAGCCATCCCCTGATGCTCCGGAAACCTGAGACTCGCTGAAAATCCACATGAAAATACTGCTGCTTCATGGGAAATGGAGGCATCCGTCCCACTAGACCCAAGAATCTACAAAATGACCGGTCTCTTGGCAACGTGGAAATGGAGCACACTTCCTAGGGAGGCCTGCGGCTGGGGAGTCAGATGCCTCCACCACCCCGCAGGGAATTAGTGAGCACCTCCTGGGTGCCAGGTAACTTGGGCAGTTGCTGGAGGGGGGGGGACTGGGGAGACGGGTCATCGAGGTCCTGCTTTCAAAGCGCTCACAAGCTTAGGGTGACGACATCACCATCATCCCCTGTGGTGGGCGTTCTGCCCTCAGCTCCAGCCCCTTCTGGGCAGGGTCTGCCCCAGCTGCTGAGAGCTGCCATGTTGAGGTAGCGCCCTCCTGGGGCAGCCCACACCCACTGACGGATGGCTGCAGGGTGTCACCTGGGGACCACTCTGATGGGCCATCGATCTCCAGAGCGCTCTATGGGTTCGGCCAAGCTGTTGTTGGTCCAGATCTAAGCTGAGCTCTTCCCTCTGCCCTCACCCACTCCTGCTTCCTTCCTCTCCCTTCCTCAGGTGTGGATCCCAAGGGCCTTCCTTAGTAAACACCTTGCATGCTAAACTCCATCTCAGAGTCAGTTTCTCAAGGCCTGGGAGATGGGAGAGCAAGACGTAGCTGTCCCTGGGCCCGTGCTGGGAAAGATTGGGGTCACAAGGCTGGGCCTGGCCTCCATCCTGCCCCTTCTGAAACCAAGCAGGACCCTGTGGGGCTCCTGGACACAGAAGCTTTTCTGTGTCCCCCCAACCCCGCCATTTCTTGTTTGTAGGGAATAGACTCCAGCCTCTATGACCTTCCCTGAGTTCCAAAGGGCAGATCCTAACAGGTGCTAATCAGGGAAGGGACGGGATGCAGAGACAAGGGAGAAGCAGTCAAGAAATAATAGTGCAGGGGCTTCCCTGGTGGCGCAGTGGTTGAGAATCCGCCTGCCGAGGCAGGGGACACGGGTTCGAGCCCTGGTCCAGGAGGATCCCACATGCTGTGGAGCAACTGGGCCCGTGCACCATGGCTACTGAGTCTGCGCTCTAGAGCCCGCGAGCCACAGCTACTGAGCCCGCGCACCTGGAGCCTGTGCTCCGCAGCGGGAGAGGCCACCGCAGTGAGAAGCCTGTGCACCCCGGTGAGGAGTGGCCCCCGCCCTCCGCAACTAGAGAAAAGCCCTCGCACAGCAAGAAGACCCAACGCAGACAAAAATAAATAAATTTTAAAAAAAAGAAAGAAAGAAACAATAGTGCAGCCTTGGGGCAGGGTCCTGGTTCCCAGTCTAGGGATATATATAACAATATCTTTGAGCTCTTTGCAGAACTAAAACCCCCAACAACTGGAAGATGTTAGCATTCTTCATTCCAGATAACCTCAAGGAGCTCATCAGGAGACAACCTGAGGCCAGATTAAAGGAGTGCAGGCCCTACACACACCCTGATCTTACCAGCAACCCTGCCCTTGAACCATTGCTATAAAACTCCTCATCAAATCCCCCCAGGTTGGGACACAGTTTTGAGAGGCACAAGACCGCTGTGGTCCCCTTTGCCTGGCAAAGCAATAAAGCTATTCTTTTCTACTTCACCCAAAACTCTGTCTCCGAGATTCGATTCAGCACTGGTGCACAGAGGCCAAGTTTTCGGTACCACTTCCACTGCCGTGGAAGGGGAAGCCACCCCTCCAGGAAGACAGGCCTCTGCTCCCCCCACTTTTCCTCAGAGAAAAAGTAGTGGGAAGAGCACCTGCTAGGTGGGGGGCTGGGGGAGACTGACTGGAGAAACTGCAGGAGAGGCAGGAATCAGGGTGGGAAACAGACCCACAGGCCAGAGTGGGGAGAAGTGGTGCAGTGCAGGGAGTGGACCCTGGCCTGGCCATTGGGAGACACAAGTTCCCTCCCATCCGGGCTGGGCTGGGGGCCACTGAACAGATCCTCTCTCCAGGCCTGACCCCTCACCTGCCAGATAAGGAATGTGCACCTGTGGCTCAGGTGGCCTTTGAGGCCTTCTGGCTCTGACATTCCGGCCTCACGTTAGGCTGAATTTGTGGCCCTGGGCCTCGTGCATGTGGCTTAGACAGCTGAGCAAACAGGGCGGAATTTACCAGGGGAGGTGGCCCCTCTCTTTTTCAGAGAGGTCAGTGGTAGTCTGGTTGTTAAGGGCTGAATTGTTCCCCCTGCAAAAGAAAAAATCATACATTGATGTCCTGCCCCCCACCTCCCAGGACTTCAGAATGTGACTGTATTTGAGATAAGGACTTTACTGAGGTCACTCAGGTAAAATGAGGTCACATGGGTGGGCCCCAATACAATCTGACTGGAGTCTCTTGACACAGACACACATACAGGGAAGACCACTTGAAGACACAGGGAGGAGACGGCCGTCTGCAAGCCACGGAGAGAGGCCTCAGAAGAAACCAACCCTGCTGGGACTTTGATCTTGGACTTCCAGCCTCCAGAACTGGGAGGCAGTACATTTCTGTGGTTTAAGCCACCCCGTCTGTGGTCCTTGTTACGGCAGCCTGAGCAGAGCAGACTAATAGCACTGGTTGATTAAATGTATAGACAATTCCAAACCTAGCCCTGGAGGGTTTTGTTCCATATGGGGAGGCCCAGGCACTACTGAGGGACTCCTGGCTGACCATCTGCAGCTGGTGTGCCCGGGCTCCAGGCTGGCCAAGCCCCCCGCTTACCACACGGCCGGGGTCTGGGAGGGCCGCACGGGAAGCGAAGGTGCACGCTGACTGCAAAGCGAAGAGCTGTTAGCTGCGGCCCTGACGCTGTGGCTGGTAGCCCCATACCGTGTATGCTCCACACCATGAAGGGGAGAAGAGAGAATGTTCTGACCAGCTCTGGGCCACCACCACTGTCTGCATCTGTTTCCTTACCTCTGAGGAAAGGTTTCCCGGTTCCAATATGCATATGGCTCGTCACTCACTGTGGAATAGAACCAGAGATATAACTAGCTGTCCTCCCAGCCCACAAACTCAGGGAGTATCCATGTGGCCTGCTTTGCCCACTCAAGGCACCCCAGGGTGTCTCAGGACAGAGGCCCGGGACTACTTCCAATGACCCGAGGGCCGACTCTGCTTAGGAAAGGCCCTTCTCTAAATATTTTCTCTCTGGGTTTGGCTGGAGACCGTCACAGCCGGTCAGGGGGCTTGGAGAGAGGACCAGGCCTGCCAAGAGCCTCCTGACGACTGTCTCTGTGAGGAAAACCCAGGGAGAAGGGCTGGCTGACTCCCAGGCAGCAAGGGGACAGGCCCACCCTCCCCTCCCTGGCTTCAAGCCAGAGCACCCACTGGGGCTGGGGAGCTCTGGACCCAGGCAGACCCCAGAAAACAGCCCGCAGCCCTCCAATCAGCTGCCGTGTGTTTATTTTCACAGCTGCTCCCCCCGTTCGGCCGTTCCAGGGAGCAAAGGAATCTGTTTGTCTGCGAAAAAGAATGTGGCAGAGGCAGAAGGCGGCCTCGGGCAGCCCAGGCAGCCTCAACAACTACAGAGCTGGCCAAGACCAGCCAGACACCCAGGAGAGTCACCCAAAGGCCTAGAGGCCAAGGTCACAGACTCAGAGACACCCTTCCCCCTCCCCTCCGCAGGCAGCCCTGCTCTTCCAGGTGCCAGGCTGGCGGCCTAAATGCACGGAACAGGGACCCACCCTCCCGAGGTATTTCATTGGCTGCTTTCTCATTTACAGACAAGCCCACCCCCCCCACTACCCACCCCCCCCCCCCCACACACACACACAGCCTCTGAGAAGGTCAGTCAGCTGTATAGACGAGGGGCAAACACATAGGACCGAAAGCGAACATGCTTACAGCCAGGCCTGCAGTGGGCCTGGGGACAAAGAAGGGGGGCAGGGGGAGGGGGACGAGAGGCGCCCCGGCCCCAAGGCCAGCCTAGTCCCAGCCCAGCCAACGGAGGCCATCTGTCACACTGGCGGTCCAGCTGAAGCCCCCAGACCTGTCAGCCTTGCTCTGGAACATTCTGGGCAGGCCAGGGGTAGTCTAAGCAAGGCCAGCCCAAAGTCACTGTCTACATTTTCTAGATGACAGCCCCTGAGTGGTCAGATTTAGGTTGGAAAATTCCCCCCTGCTGTTGTGATCTGGTTTATCTCGAACCCCTCCGAGGTATAGGAGTAAAATTGATCATAGTTAATCCTCCCTCTAGGTCTTCCCTGGTCAGATGAATAATCCAGTCGTGATGGAGCTCGTCCCCTGGGTCGGCCTCTTCACCCCTAAAAAGCTCGAGGAAACTGAGAGACTTGCCCAAGGACATACAGCAAGAGTAACCAAGGGAAAATGTCTTAGGCTGGGCTCTTCCGGACCCGAGACAAGGGTCTGGGGCCAAGTGATTGATTTGGGAGCGGGGAAGCGAGGCAGAGAAGGGAAGTGGGCAGTAAGGAAGGTGTTGTCAAGCCAGTTCCCAGAGTGAGACGTTGGGAGTCAACCCACTGGGCTTCTCTGAGAGACCCTGTATAAGATTCCTCAGCGTAACCCCACCTGGGCAATGGCAAAGCTGGAGTCTTCGTCCTCTCACTCCCATGTATCAGTGCCTGGGAGATGCTCCCAGGGGCATTGCCTCAAAGCCCTCAGGTGGGGATCTCATGCCCTTTGAGAATGTTCTAGACTGATGAATGCCAAGGGACTTGGGGCCTGGCACCAGGAGCGTCTGCTGCGGAAGTTGACCACAGTTCTCTGTGAATCCAGGGTCTTACTGGGTTCCCTGCACTAGCTGCCCCTCTTGGCACCTGAGGCCAGAATATTCAAGGCCCTCCAGCTGCTCTGTGAGGAAGTCAACCTGTCGGGAGTTGGAGCGGAGGGGATGCCGGGAGATGGGGTAGAAACAGCCAGCCCACGCACACGTACGCACAGGTACACACGCATGTATCAGTGTGTGCCACTAGAATGGGGTTGGGCTTCTGTGCCAGCTTCAGAATGGGGGCAACCCTGAGCATCCCTGATGCCGCACAGACTAAGTAGGCGGGGACCCTCTCAGAAGGGTCCCACACTTTGGGAGCAGATCCCCAAAGTGGATCCAATTCGCAAATTCACCACCGTGTGACCTTGGGCCCAGGACAGGTTGCTGGACGCCTCGGTGCCTATAAAATGAGGATATTAATACCTGCCTCAATGCCCAAAGGCTTGGTCTAAGAGTTAGAAGCAACACGGTGGTCTTCCTACCACAGTACCTGGTCCACAAAAGAGGTGGTACGTCATATTTTTTCTTACTGAGGTAAAATTCACATACCATAAAAATTCACCGTTGTAGGGCTTCCCTGGTGGTGCAGTGGTTGAGAGTCCGCCTGCCGATGCAAAGGACACAGGTTCGTGCCCCGGTCCGGGAAGATCCCACATGCCACAGAGCGGCTAGGCCCATGAGCCATGGCCGCTGAGCCTGCGCGTCCGGAGCCTGTGCTCCGTGACGGGAGAGGCCACAACAGTGAGAGGCCCGCGTACTGCAAAAAAGAAAAAATTCACCATTGTAAAGTGTGCATTTCAGTGGCTTTAAGTATATTTACAATGGTGTGCAACCACCACCACTATCTAATTCTAGAATATTTTATCACCCAAAAGAAATTCTGTACCCATTCAGCAGTCTTCCCCTATTCTCTCCTCCTCTAATCTCCTTTCTGTCTCTGTAGATTTGCCTATTCTAGGCATTTCGTATAAACGAAATCATACACTATATGACCTTTTGTGACCGGTTTATTTCACTTAGCACAATGTCCTCAGGGTTCATCCATGTGGTAGCATGTGTCGGTCCTTTCTTCCTTTTTATGGTGGAAAACTATTTCACTATGCGGAGAGACCACATTTTGTTTATCCATTCATCAGTTGATGGACATTGGGCTGTTTCCACTTTTTGGCTATTATGAATAGTGTTGCTAAGAACATTCGTGTACAGTTTTTTGTGTGGACCTACATTTTGAACTCCCTTGGGTGTATGCCTAAGAGTGAAATTGCTGGTCGTATGGTAACTCTGTGTTTAACTTTTTAAGGAGCTGCTAAACTCTTCTCTGCGGTGGCTATACCTTTCACATTGCCACCAGCAATGTAGGAGTGCTCCCATTTCTCCACATCCTCGTCAACGCTTGTTATTTTCCATTTTTAAAAAAAATGTTAGGGGCTTCCCTGGTGGCGCAGTGGTTGAGAGTCCGCCTGCCATGCAGGGGACGCGGGTTCGTGCCCCGGTCTGGGAGGATCCCACATGCCGCGGAGCGGCTGGGCCCGTGAGCCATGGCCACTGAGCCTGTGCATCCGGAGCCTGTGCTCTGCAACGGGAGAGGCCACAACAGTGAGAGGCCCGCGTACCGTAAAATATATATATATATATATATATTATAGCCATTCTATGGATATGAAGTGGTTTTGATTTGCATTTCTCTAATGACTAATGATGTTGAGCATCTTTTCAGGTGCTCATTGGCCCATATATTTTTTTAAGATGTCAAACATTCCCAGTAATAATTACCTTGGAATTAAACCAAAACACAAAAGTGGGCTGAGGCCAATAGGACTGGGGACTCCAGAATGCCCTGGGCCTCCATCCCTTGTCAGACATCAGAGTCATTAGATGACTTCCAGGACCTAGAATGTGGGGACAGTGCAGTGGGTAGGAGGAGTGGCTTCCGTTGGCAGCCCACAGACAGAAGAGGAGGGACATATGTCAGCTAATTTATCTACAGTAAGTCCCCTACATATGAACCTTCAAGTTGCAAACTTTCAAAGATGCGAACGTGTGTGCCAGCCCCTGTATGCCAGCTGTTGTACTGGTACTAGTGTACTTTTCAAGATACTATACTGTAAGATTTAAAATGTTTTCTTTATTCTTTGTGTTTGTTTTTTATATACGTATTATCTGCGTGAAAAGTATTATAAACCTATTACAGTACAGTACTATATAGTAGATTGTGTTAGTTGGGTACCTAGGCTACCTTTGTTGGGCTTAGGAACAGATAGGACTTACGAACCTGCTCTCGGAACGGAACTTGTTCATATGAAGGGGACTTACTGTAATTTTTTTCCTTCTTTTGAATAAATTCCCAGGAATCAGATCACTTGGACAAAGAGAATAGAAGCTCTTGTCGCTGCCCCTTTTTAAACCACCACAAGCTACATACGTATGCAGTTTTACCCTTCTGACCTCTTAAGTATTGCTATACCAATACTTATGCACAGATGACTAAAAAGTTATCTGGCATTTTGCTCATTTCTTAATATTTCCACATCAATTCGGATGAGCTCTTTCCTAAAATAACGATATCAACCATATTTTTTGTCCTCAGTCTGCTTTCTCTTCATAAGCTGATTGGAATGTGGTTTGAGTTTTTTATCTTTCTGTTAAGCATCTTTGATTATCTGTGCAGTTAACTTTTACTTTCTATTTTCTGATTCCTTCTGTCACATCCAAACTTAAAAAGTCCTTCCCTGGGGGCAGAACATGGTTTCAAGATGAGCTCCTTCAGAGGAAAATGTTCCAGCGCCTAAGAAATTGCAAAATCCCTCTGACAGGTTAGATGACATTGGTTTCTTCCTGTCTGCAAGGTCCTTCTGGGGAGGGGGGTTGTTTAGCTTCACAGTTTAGAGCTTGGGCTGTGGAGCCAGGCTGCTGGGTTTGAATCCTAGCTCTGTCAAGTGGGCCAGGTACTTAATTCTCTGTGCCTCAACTTCTTCATCTGTAAAATGGGGATAATAATGGTAACCCCTCCTTCATAGGGTTGTTGAGAAAATTAAATGGTACCCTAAGTATATCTAAGTAAAGTTTTGGATCTCCAGGGCCTCAGATCTCCCATGGCAAGTAAAGTAGAAGGATGAGACTGGTATTCCTTCTGGTCATGCCCAAAGAGCAGGCCACCGACAGGTCCCAGCCAGGTTCAGCAGGGAGCCAGGGAGGACAGCCCGCTGGACCCACAGGGCTTCTCTGCCAGCTCTTCTTTCTCCTGCCTTCTGTTTGGTTTGATCTGAGGTTGACAGACCACCTGGCCCGCTAAACTGGGGCAGTAAGCTCATCCCATCTGCCGGCTTACCTGCCCAGAGCCTGTCATTTGTCTGTGTTTTTTCACCTTAAGGGGGTGGCCCACGGATGCAAACAAGCCCAACTTGTTTTGTCACTTGGTCTCCACTGCCAAAGCTGCTGCCCTGTCATCTCCCTCCCCACCAGGCGGCTCAGACCCAGGAATTTTAATTGACCTGAATTAGAAACTTTGTGAACCAGAGTCACTGGAGAAAGATCTGAGGGGGATTCAAATGCCTGTGACTTTCAGGTGGGGAAGTCAAGTCCCCAGAGAGCCAGTCAGTGGGGAGTAGTGACATGGCCTCAGAGTATCCCAGCTGTGGAAAACAACGATCCCCGCATTCCTCCAACCAGGATGGAGTTCAAGTCTCTCAGCTTAAAGTGAAATCTCCCCTAACTCTCCCCCATCACCCCCAAAATCCTGCAACAAAGTGCTTAATAATAATAATAGCTGGCCTTGCCTTGGCTTTGCAAACGGTTCTCACACTCACTGTTCGAGTCATCCTCTCATGAGTTGAGGGAGGTGAGTGTCGTTGCTCCCATTTTACAGAGGGGTCAACTGAGGCCGAAAAAGGTGATGGCAATGGACCTCAATCCAAGGGTTCTCCATCTTTAGCGCATTAGAATTCCCTGGGGGCCTCAGGGGCTGGCCCCACCCCCAGAGTTTCTGAGTAGTGGGTCTCTCCTGTGGACGAGAATTAGCTTTGCTTCTTTCTTCTCCCCACGCCCATCTTTATTTGAGGTATAACTGTCAAATTAAAAAGTGTGCGTATTTCAGGAGTCACACTTGATGTTTTGTTTCGTTTTCTATTTACTTTTGGCTGCATTGGGTCTTCGTTGCTGCACTCGGGCTTTTTCTAGTTGCGTCGAGCAGGGGCTACTCTTGGTTGCGGTGCGTGGGCTTCTCATTGTGGTGGCTTCTCTTGTTGCGGAGCACGGGCTCTAGGTGCGCGGGCTTCAGTAGTTGTGGCTCACGGGCTCAGTAGTTGTGGCGCACGGGCTCAGTAGTTGTGGCTTGTGGGCTCTAGAGCACAGGTTATGTATACATTGTGAAATAATCGTCACAGTCATCCAAAGGGAATGAAATCAGTATCCTGAAGGGAACTCACTTTTCTAACAAGCTTCCAGCCAATGCTGACGCTTCAGAGCTGGGGTCCACACTTGGAGAACCACTGGCTTAAAACTTTTGCCACTACGTTATACCTCCCCATCGGGTTAATAAAGAAATGCTTCCAGCAGCTATGGCTGGACAGATTTGGGTGTTTTCCAAAAAATCTGTTAATGGCAGCATATCTAAAACATAAGGCAGGAGCGCTAGCTTCCAGCTGCGGGCTATTTCATACATGAAGGGAAGGAGCGTGGATGAGAGAGGCTGGGGTGTCCCGGGTCTGGGGCTTGAGCACAGAGGGTTAATCCTGGGTTCCCTCCGGGGAGTCCACGTGACTGGGAAAGAGGAAGGTGGAATGATTGCTTATGTACGGAAGCATCAAGGTCTTGGCTGTGTAAAACCCAATCATTACTTCCAGGTAGTAATGTGTTTTAGGCAATGTCTTCTGCTATGCTCAGCAATGCATGAGTCTCAGAGTGGTGGCCAGAGAAATGGCGAGTCGTCGGATATTGAGCGAGTGATAATGGAATCCAGGAGGTGGAAATTACAAGTCGAAAAGTAAAATCGATGCCCTGACTGTGAAATGACTGAATGCCTGGTGAGGAACTGTGTAGGGATGTCCCCCTTCCTCACTCCCCACCGACCTTTAAGATGCTCACTGGTTCCGAAGTTCCTTGAGGGCAGGGACCATATTTTAATCATGGGTAATCATATCATGTCAGGGCAGAAATGGGCCTTAGAGAGCTTCCAGCCCTGGAATGGCAAATCGGTTTCATTTCAGTGCCAGCTCCAATCGTTTAGCGATGGCTGCCTGAAGCGCTGGGCTGAGAAGCGGGCTGCCCATCTCGGGGCTCTGTGGGGAGCCGAGCCTCGATCAATTAGCGAGGCTTACCACGGGCAGGGGAGCGGGGAGACAGCACTTTGCACCGATTAGCCAACCCCGATCTAGTCCTACCTGCCCTGCTTACAGATGAGAAAAGAACTGCTCCAGAGCCCTGTCTGTGTCCCCAGAGCACTTCCATCCCCTAGCAGCCGTTCCACACCAGGCAAAGGGGTCTGTGCGTAACATTTAAGGGTCCGTGAACTCGGATGGGAAAAAAATTACATCTTCAGTTTTACTAACCTCTAACTGAAATTGAGCACTTCCTTCCATCATGAACATACACAAGAAACCATAGTAGCATCAGCAGTCCCTGTGACTGTCACCAGTAGAAACCACAGCTATCTTTACAGCACATCACAGCTGTTGCAGATATCTTTAAAGATCGCTTACACTCCTCACTAGGGTGAAATGAGAGTAGTTATTAGATCTGCCGCTAAATCTTGTTGTTGAATGCATTAATAAAGAAACACATGTATGACTCCCTCACAAACTTGTTTTTAAATATTTGGAGAACTGCGTTTCAATAGAATTGGTTTCCTCGGTGATCCTATATGACGCATTTAAATCCATTATTCTGAGAAGAAGCGCATAGACTCACCAGATGCCAAAGGGGTGCGTGGTCCACAAAAGGTTAAAAACCCCCTGCCAAAGTTGGCTGCCTGCAAGTTCTGTGTGCGCCAGGGCGCCTCCCAGCCTCGGCTTCAGTCACAGGAGCGGATGTGGGCAACATGGGCTGTCTTTGGTACCTTGAATGCTTTGCTGTGACTTGGCGGCAACTGGCAGCTGAGATAGTGCAAATTGGCCGCTCTCCACTCTGGGGAGACAGCTGACCTCGGGGGCTCCCTGGGCTCAGATGCCCAGACGGTGACAGCTCTGGCCCTGTGCCAGGCCTCTCCGGTTTGGTCCTCCACAGCGATGGCCAGTCTGGGTCACAGACACAGCAGCTCCGTGTTTGACTCCAGCCTTCTTTCTCCTATAGCAACCCTGCCCTTCTGCCGTGCTGTCCCCCAGGAGCCTGAAAGGCCGGCTTCGTGGATATCTTACTGCTGCGTCTGGTTGCCTGTTTCTCAGCCTCAGCATGGGGGAGAAAGACAGCCTGGCGATTTCAATCACGGAGCACAGGCTACATCCCCGGTCCTCAGGCTCACCTTGCTGTTTTCCTTTCATTTTCAAAATGCATCTATTCTCCTTCCTTTGGGCGTGCAGATGTTGAATTCTCAGCTATTTGTCCTGGAAGACACCTCCAAAAATTGTCTGTTCCGCACATCCCGCCCGTCCCCGCCCCACCCTTCGCTTTACAAACCAGGACACAGGCTGGGAGAGGCAGCATGACCTGCCCTTGTGACACAGACCTGGAACCACCCGGCCAGTCCTTTCCCCAACGTTGTACAGCCTCATAAATAATGTAAGATTTTGACATCGTAACCATCTGTCTCAGGTCAGGGAAACAAATTGCAAATTCATCCCTATACAAAGTCACCATTTGATTAAGTCAGGGGAATTGGGGCTACTGCTGCTCCAGGGGGCTCTGTTCCCAGTAGATTCTCTGTACCTGGCACGACCGAAGGTTCTGTGCAGAATTCTTGTTTGTTTTTATTTTCAAAGACCCCTTAAGGAGTTCTAGAAGTGTGGGGTAAAGGGTGGATCCCTCCTTTTCCATCAGCATCACAGACAATGCTTTCAGGATGCTTCTGGTGTGGAGCTGCTCCTCTGCCCAAGGAATCTTCCCCACTGCCTTTCAGGTCAACAGTCACGCCTGAGCTACAAGGTCTTTCAGTTAGTGGAGACAGGCAAGGAGCTGTGACGAACATCCCCCAAATCTCTGTCGCTTAACAGAATGTGTGAAAGGCTTATTTCTCGTTCACATCACATTCCAATCAGGCGTTCCAGGGATGGCCTTGCACATGGTGATTCAGGGATCCAGGATCCCTTCATCTTGTGGAAAACAGCACTACGAACTTCAATAGGTGGCTTCCGAGGTCAAGGTCGAACAAGATGAGAAAATGGAGGCTCCTGAGTGACAGATTTTTACGGTTCAGATATACTACTTCTGCCTACTTTCCATAGGCTAGAACTCAGTCACGTGGCCCCAACCTAACTGCAAGGAAGCCTGGGAAATGTAGTCTAGCTGTGGACTCAGGAAGATGAAGAAATGGATACGATGGGAACAGTGTTGGCATGGCCATGGTCATTAATGTTATACTACTGTCCTAGTAAAGTACTTTGGGTTGCACATGACACTAGCTCAAGTGGGGCAGGAAAATATTGGATGGTGATGACCAAAAGGATGCTGGATACCTCACAGAGTCCAAAAGAAAGTTGACTGAGGAGATTCAGGAGGGGCTGGACGAGAGAGCAACGATCATCAATAGCTTCCCATTCTATGGGACCCCGTGGTTTTTTACTTTTTCTTTGTTTCATCTATTCATTCAACAAATATTATTGAGCACCTATTAGATGCCAGACCAGGCTTTATTGCAGTGAAGCAAACAGACCACATCCCGGCTCTCATGGAGCTGACGTTATGTTCAATTTTCTATGCAAGCTGTTTTCTCTCTTCTTTGTGCCCATGTTCCTGAGGTCCACTGTGGTCCTTGTATGGGATGTGATAGTGCTGGCCTGTGGCCCTCCCAACTGCTATTTCTGTCCTTTTCCCCACCTAACGGCCCCCACCTTCCACCTACAAGATATCTGGACAACTGTTTTGTGCCATCACTTGTGAGAGAGATACTATTAAATGGGGACTTCCTGCTTATCACATAGACCAGATGTCTTTTTTTTTTAACACCTTTATTGGAGTATAATTGCTTTACATGGTGTGTTAGTTTCTGCTGTATAACAAAGTGAATCAGATATACATATATATATATCCCCGTATCTCCTCCCTCTTGGGTTTCCCTCCCACCCTCCCTATCCCACCCCTCTAGATGGTCACAAAACACCGAGTTGACCTCCCTGTGCTATGCGGCTGCTTCCCACTAGCCATCTATTTTACGTTTGGTAGTGTATATAAGTCCATGCCACTCTCTCACTTCGTCCCAGCTTACCCTTGCCCCTCCCCATGTCCTCAACTCCATTCTCTACGTCTGCGTCTTTATTCCTATCCTGCCCCTAGGTTCTTCAGAACCATTTTTTGATTCAATATATATGTGTTAACATACAGTATTTGTTTTTCTCTTTCTGACTTACTTCACTCTGTATGACAGACTCTAGGTCCATCCACCTCACGACAAATAACTCAATTTCGTTTCTTTATATGACTGAGTAACATTCCATTGTATATATGTGCCACGTCTTCTTTATCCATTCATCTGTCGATGGACATTTAGGTTGCTTCCATGTCCTGGCTATTGTAAATACAGCTGCAGTGAACATTGTGGTACATGACTCTTTTTGAACTATGGCTTTCTCAGGGTATATGCCCAGTAGTGAGATTGCTGGGTGGTATGGTAGCCCTATTTTTAGTTTCTTAAGGAACCTCCGTACTGTTCTCCATAGTGGCTGTATCTATTTACATTCCCACCAACAGTGCAAGAGGGTTCCCTTTTCTCCACACCCTCGTCAGCGTTTGTTTGTAGATATTTTGATGATGGCCATTCTGACTGGTGTGAGGTGATACCTCATTGTAGTTTTGATTTGCATTTCTCTAATGATTAGTGATGTTGAGCATCCTTTCACGTGTTTGTTGGCAGTCTGGATATCTTCTTTGGAGAAATGTCTAGTTAGGTCTTCTGCCCATTTTTGGATTGGGTTGTTTGTTTTTTTGATATTGACCTGCATGTGCTGCTTGTAAATTTTGGAGATGAATCCTTTGTCAGTTGCTTCATTTGCAAATATTTTCTCCCATTCTGAGGGTTGTCTTTTTGTCTTATTTGTGGTTTCCTTTGCTTTGCAAAAGCTTTTAAGCTTCATTAGGTCCCATTTGTTTATTTTTGTTTTTATTTTCATTTCTCTAGGAGGTGGGTCAAAAAGGATTTTGCTATGATTTATGTCATAGAGTGTTCTGCCTATGTTCTTTTTTTAATAAGTTTTTGTTTTGTTTCGTTTATATATTTATTTATTTGTTTTCGGCTGCGTTGGGTCTTCATTGCTGTGCACGGGCTTTCTCTAGTTGCAGTGAGCAGGGTCTACTCTTTGTGGCAGTGCACGGGCTTCTCATTGAGGTAGCTTCTCTTGTTGCGGAGCACAGGCTGTAGGTGCGTGGGCTTCAGTAGTTGTGGCACGTGGGCTCAGTAGCTGTGGCTCGTGGGCTCTAGAGCGCAGGCTCAGTAGTCATGGTGCACAGGCTTAGTTGCTCTGCGGCATGTGGGATCTTCCTGGACCAGGGCTCAAACCTGTGTCCCCTGCACTGGCAGGCGGATTCTTAACCACTGCGCCACCAGGGAAGTCCCGACCAGATGTCTTAATTTGGGTTCCCCCCAAAGCAGACCTGGAGACAAAGATTTGGATGTCAGTGGTTTATTTGGGAGGTGAGCCCAGGGAGTATCAGCAGGGAAATGAGGAAGTGAGATGGAGAGAGGAGGAAAGGCAATACAGGGAGAGTTTATGAGCTGGTTCCCACTGTGGGCAACTGGGACTCAAAATCACTGGGGACCATGCGGAACACACCTCTGAATTGGCCCACCAAGGGGCAAGGAAGCAAAGTACCCATCCATCAACTCCTTGATGGTCATTGGTTGAGGGGATTAACTCCCACTGCAGGCAGCCAATCACAGCCCTCAAGAGGAAAGACTTGGGAAGCAATGGGCAGGGCACTAGCAGTTACTGCTCCACCAGGGATCAGAGCTCAGAGCCAAGCTTCTCAAAGTGTGGTCCAGGACCCTCCACTTGGGAACCACCAGTGTGACTCGTTATGCCTTCCCCCAGCCGTGCAGACCTTCAGCCTGAGTACCTGAGGAGGGGCTGGAATGGACACTTTTTATCCACTCTCTAGCTAAGTGATGGCCACCAAAGGCCATCTTGACCTACTACTCAAGAAAAGCATCCCGGGCTTCCCTGGTGGCGCAGTGGTTGAGAGTCCGCCTGCCGATGCAGGGGACGCGGGTTCGTGCCCCGGTTCGGGAAGGTCCCACATGCCACAGAGCGGCTGGGCCCGTGAGCCATGGACGCTGGGCCTGCGCGTCCGGGGCCTGTGCTCCGCAACGGGAGAGGCCGCAACGGTGAGAGGCCCACGTACCGCAAAAAAAGAAAGAAAGAAAAGCATCCCAACTCCTCACCGTGGCCCGCAAGACCCTCCTGATCTGTCCTGCCTACCAATCAAGCCCCAGCTCTCCCTGCCCCGACACTCGGCAGCCCCTGTCTAGGCTGTGCTGGCCTGTTTCCTGAACCCTACAAGCCTGGTCCTGCCTCTAGACACTTGTTTTTCCCACCAGCCAACTGCTCCCCACTGCTCCCCATCTGCCTCACCTTGTCTTGGTCTCTACTCCAAATCCCTTCCCTGACCAGCCTGTCTACAATAGCCCCCCACCACCCTCTCCTTACCCAGTGTGACTCCTTTCCGTGTAAGTTACGTGAGACATTCATTCATTTACTTGTTTGTTGCCGGGCTTCCCATTCAGTGGACGAATCCTGAGGACAGGAATGTGCTTTCCTGAGCTCATAGCAGGCACTCAGGAAATACTGGTTAAATGAACAGACCTGGGCACCTCCACCTCCTTCATGATCTGATTTTAGGAGTAGTTACCTCTTCATACAAAGCAGAGGAAATTGGACGTGGGGTGGGGGGCGGGGTGGGGGGTTGGTCCAACGTTCTGAAAAACCTAGGGGCAGGACAGGAATAAAGACGCAGATGTAGAGAATGGACTTGAGTTCCAGTGGTTAAGACATTACCTTCCAATGCAGAGGGTGTGGGTTCGATCTTTCCTCAGGGAGCTAAGGTCCCACATGCCTTGCGGCCAAAAACCCCAAACATAAAACAGAAGCAATATTGGAAAGAATTCAATAAAGACTTTAAAAATGGTCCACCTCCAGTAATAAAGAAGCAGACATAGAGAATGGACTTGAGGACACGGGGAAGGGGAAGGGGAAGCTGGGACGGAGTGAGAGAGTGGCATGGACATATATACACTACCAAATGTAAAATAGATAGCTAGTGTATTTACATTTTACTCTAAAAAGTAAAGCCTTTAAAACTGCTTCCCACCCCCTCCCACGTACCTTGCCAACTCCCCATAAACCTCTGACCTAAGCAGTCACTGACCTCTGGGATTCTCAGGCCAGGCCCCCCAAAAAAAGAGGCAATCTGAAAACCAGGAACTCAGAATCTTGAGCTGGGAAACTGTGTGTGTGGGTGAGGGGAATACCTCTGTACCCCGAGTCCAAAGCTCACACGATCAGGAGTGCCAAAAATTAGAAGGAATCCATTCTAACCCCACCTGGGCCTCTGTTTCCTCCTCTGTAAAATGGGCGTAATACTTACCTGAGAGCACTGCTGTGAGAACTAAGGGAGCTAATTAAATTCACATAAAAACACTCAACACTGTACACGATGCATGATAGCCTTCAATAAATGCTAGCTTAGGACCCTTTTCTTCTATTATCAGGATGCATGTGACGCAGTGCCTGGTACACTGGAGGACCTGGGAAAGGTGGTCTTGAGTGGGTTTCTAAGAACTGACTGTCAAGTAATTACCACCTAAGGTGAGCACAGCAATGGAGCTGGGGGGACATGGCCCCCGGAACCCAGAGGAGGGAATCAAGAGGAAATTTACTGGTGAGGCCTCTGGGAGGATGAACAAGAGTCAGTCGAGTCGCTGTTCTGTCCCTAAGGGCGGGACTTGGAAAGGCTCCGAGACAGTTGTCACGCAGCGAGGCTGTTTTTTCCATGTCCTTCACTGAGTCCCCACTTAGGAGCTCGAGGAAAATGAAAGAAAATTCTCACGACCTCCGTCATTTCCACCTCGTACTTACTTATTTTTATGAATGTTATTTTTTGACCCTGATCCTTCCACTCGGGATTTGGGGCTCAGACATGGCCGAACTCTGTCTTATTTCGTGCTGCCCCTTTTCTGGAAGCCGCCACCTCTGTCGGGGTGGCTGGCTAAAAGGGGGATTGGGCAAGATCTCAAGGGGAACGATTAGGAGATTTCAGTTGCTTCTTGTGTTTCCACTTCCTTTCTGATCTGGGAGGGGGGAAGAGGCAGCCCACGTGGGTGACTGGGGAAACAAGCAGAGATAAGAGCTTCTCGACAGGCTGGGCTAGCGGGCCCCTCATTCACACCGCTTCAAAGACAAACACTTTCCGTTTGTCGATTTGTTTTAGGCCTTGCCGAATCTGCAACTCTGTGGCCTTGACTCTAAAAATAAACCTCCTGCAGTAATGACGAGGCTGTTGCAAAGAGGAAGGCTGTGCAGAGAAAGAAAGACCGAGGGAGGCGGGAGAGATACTGAATACCCAGACAGGAAGAAGGGATGTGGGGAAATTGTCTTGGCTCCTTCCTCCCGACCGATGCCCGGCCAGGCAGGCTGCAAAAGCCAACAGCACTGGGCAGGATGCTCCGCCAGTTCATCAGAACCTGAGCACAGAGGAGGGGACTGTCCCATCTAGCCGGCTGCTAACTGTGGTCCACGCACTGGCAGCTGCGTCAGCATCACCTGCGAACCTTTTAGAAATACAAATTCTCCGGCCCCACCCCAGCCCTGCTGAATCGGAAGCTGCATTTTAACCAGCTCCCAGGGTGATTCATGGGCACACTAGAGTTTGAGAAGCGGGTAGAGTCCCCGATGTTGCACTGAATGCGCCAAACAGATGCTCAATTCTCCTCCCTTCCAACAAACCAGAGGCGTGCCCCTCCCTCGCTGGCGGGCTTCCTCCCAGGACTCTCCTTTGGAGAAAGGAACCTCTTAGCAGGATCCAGCTAGGTTCCTTGTGACCACAGTTCATTTACTACAATGCTGCAGCTCCCCATTCACCCCCAAGATAATTAGGAATATCTTTGGCCGGTCCTGTGCTCATTCAACATTCACAGGGACGTAGGACGCAGGCTCATTACAGGCTGGTTACTCCCCAGGGGCTCTCTGCGATTTGTCATTTGAGTCCTTTTCCTCCACCCCTGGTTGCTTTGTTTCTCCTTCCCCAGCTCCTGGCCTGAAATGTTTCCTTATCTCCTCATTTTTATGAAACTCAATGTCACGGCCTCGGTGCGAGTTTCTGATAGACGCTGATATCCCCCTCCATTCTCCCCTCCTCTTAGGTCTCGCTGACATATTTCAACCCTCCTTACTGTTCTCATCAGTTTTGCGAAGAGACCATCCTCTCCTCCTTTCTGGCTCAGCGGTCATAAACTTGGTTATTTAGTGTGGACTCCGGTTCCCTTCCCTCCGGCCCAGGCCAGGCAGGTGAGCAGTCAAGCTATTGTTTAGATGCTGAGTAGGTGACAAAGAGTTATGGTTACTCTTTGCTGGAATTCTAAATAATGGCTGTCACTCCTCGTTGACTATAAAATGTACAAATGTGAATGATAAGAAAGAACATAACTGTGGCCCATCTTATCAAATTTATTTTAGCTGTGCTTTAAAATCAATTTAATTTGTAAATTATTCATGGCGTGTAGCAACTCTCACAGAGTTGCACTCCTTTAAAGCTATGTTTTAAAGATTGTACTAACTTTTTGGAGACGTTTTGTGGACGTTTTTATTACAAAGGTAATGCCTATCTATCTTAGAAAATGTGGATACTACAGATAAGCAAAAATAATTATTATCACCTCTAATCCTATGACCAAGAAATAACCACTGTTAACATTTTAGTCTATGTCCTTTCAGTCTTTTTTCATTCTATACGCACAGGTATCTATACACACAGGTATACACATATGTATCTGTCTATCTCTATTTTTTTAGGGTCACTATATATGCGCTAGCTTGTTTCCAAAGATGGCTGCCGTCATCAATGCCTTCCCCTCTGTTCTGGAAGCAGCTCATACCAGCTCTCCGGAGCTGATAGTGGGCATTTCCTCCCGACTCTGTGTTAAGTGACATCATGTTGATAGCTTGAAATCAGCCATGGTGGTAAATAGTATCAATCAGGGCTTTTCTTTCCCCAGATATCTGGTTATTCAACATTTACCAGTACACCACTGTGTATATATACGCCCACGGCCAACTTCATGGACGAGCAATCTTAATAATTTTATGTTTGAAATTGTGTTTTGTCAGTGAAGTCTGATGGGCCGATAGAACATCACGTGACGAGAGGAAATACATACAAGATGTGTGTCCGCCATTTCTTATTGCCCCGTTAGCCTTGGGGTTCACGATGCCCCATGAGCACAGAATTCTGGGGAACCCACAAGGCATGGGAGTTCAGTGAGACTCAAGGCAGATGCAAAGTGAGTATGTGATGTCTACAGCTGAGTAAGTGGGGGAGCTGACAGCCCTAAGAGGCCATGCTTTCCATGTGAAACAGTATTTGCTCCAGATGCAGAAAGAAAGTACTGGCGTTTGAAGAAACACAAACGACCAAGGAGCCCTATCATATTCCTTCTTGCGTCACTTCCGTGTCAGCCAACCACTCACACTGAAAATGGTGATGTACGTAGAAGAAAAGGGAAAGACAAGGCACCTCGGAGTTCCTTTTCTTTCACTCCTTCCCCTTCCTTGTTTATCAGTGAGCAGAAGGTAGAGTGCTGGCAGAATGCGCGCATATCAAGTAAAACAGTCGAGTTCGTTTTGTGCAGCGTTTCCTCTGTTCTGCTAAGAACGAAATACATACGGGTGTACAAGCTTCGAAACACAAATTGTGTAATTTCACCGATTCTGCGTGAGTTCAATGCTCTTACATTTGCACGTAAAACTGACATTGCACAAGATATAGATAAATGGTAAATTCATGTTAATAATTTAAATTTTTCTTTACTTAGAACTACATTAAATAGAAAATTTTAAAACACCATGACAGGTCAAGGGAAAGACCCTGAGAGAAAGGAGAAAAGCTTTATATTTAAGTATCTGTAACAGCACTTTTTCCTGGTTTTTCGAACAAGGGGCCCTACATTTTTATTTTGCGCTCAGCTCCACAAATTGTGGAGTGCAGCCAGCCATGTCCATTCCGTTCCCCACTGAGGGGTTGAGTCTATTCCTTCACCTCCTGAATCTAGGTGACCTGTGACTGCTTTGACCAGTAGAGTTCCATAGACGTGAGCTTTGTTGGTTGTACACTTTACTTTTAACAGAACTGGAGGTTTCCACTTCCTGCCTCTTAGAGCCCTGAGCCACCGGGAAAGAAGTCCAGGCTACTCTGCTAGAGAGAGACGTCGTGTGCGAGAGTACTGGGGCACCGGACACGTGAGTGCAGAAGCCACCTTGAAGATCCAGTGCAGTCGAGCCTTCAGATGACTCCAGCCCCAGCTGCATTCTAAATGCAACCTTGTGAGAGACCCCAGGCAAAAACCACCACAGAATCATGAGCGATAATAATAAACTGTTGTTTAATTCCACTAAGCTTTGGGATGGTTTGTTCGGCAGCAACAGATAACTACAACAGTATCCGTTCCCTTTCGTAATGTGTGCTTTTAGACCTTAAAGAGAAAATTCTAGATTTTCCCCCCCAAGAATCAGAACACTAAGTGGACAATATTAGGGTGAGATTCAAGCTGCAATGAAGCAGGAGAGTATGACCTCAAAGTTTAGTGTGCTTCAGATTCACTGGGGCGGGAGCAGGGGGATTGGGGGCACATTAAAAATGCAGCTCTTCTGACTCCAGCCCCCCCAGATTTGGATTCGGTAAATCTGGGGTATGTACTTTTCCAAGCCCTCCCCTCATGATTCGGAGGAGGCTTTTGGTGGACTGCAATTTGCAGGACGCTGCTTCAGAGGGTATTAATCCACAGTGGCAACGGGCTGTTGATTTCAGTCAGGAGATTCCCATAACCCCCTCCCCAGCCCCGAATTACAGAACTTGCTGATGGCCTGGGAAGGTTACCTGGAATAAAGATAGACTTGCCCATCACAGAACTTTCCTCATCTTCTATTTGAAAACCAACAGAGAAAACGAACAAGAAACTATTCTTATTACAGGTTAAGCAGAATTTTCAGGAAAGGCATCCAACCATTACTGATTACTCAGAGGACCATATGCATGCGAGCAGAGAGAGAGAAAATGCCCATCTTCCGTCTGCAGCAGACTTTTCCTTTGGGTTGTCATTCCCCAAAGAGACACGGGTGGTCCCAAAATGCCACTTGGCTTTACTTCTTCAGAGGGAACTAAAAACCATACGTATATTTTAGGTAGCCATACCAGGTGGAAAATGAGGTCCTTAAAATTCTAATTTCAGTGAGATTGTGACTTTTGCATCTTTGCCTTCCCAGCTTCTCACATGGTGCCTGTCTCCAAGGAGGAGAGCAGTAATTATTTGCCAAGTGAATTAATTTGAGTTACCAATAAATGTGAACCATCAAACAAAGCCACAGTATTGATGTCATGCAGACATCACTGGATGTGATTAGCATTCAACGGACCTAATCTCCTCCTTGTAGGAAATGTCCTAAAAGAGAGATGATGAACAGATCCTGGTGAAATACATTCCCTCAAAGTTTCCCAGAAATGCCTAAATCCCTGGGAAGCAGTTTTGAACTGGCAGCTCTCAGGGAGAGACTTAACCGAGCCACGTTTGCTGAGTATCCACCCACAGAGGGTGAGGGATGGCGGGTGGTTCCGGGGCATGGCCACGAAAAATGGGCGTGGCCAGAGACCTGGACCAAAGGACGAATGGGCATCTGTGTGACAAGCCGATGAGAGGTGATGAGAATCAATGGTGCTCAACCTCACCCTCCTCGCTGTAAAGCGGTGCAAACTGTATACATCTCAAAAAGCTTTCATGAGAATTGAACACATGAACACACGCAAAGTCTCTTGCACAGTGCCTGGCACATAATGTCCCCTCAGCAAAATGTTATCCCGTGTTCCCTGAACTCTCTACCTACCCTGGATGCCTCTCACGCTTCAGCTTTCCCTGACGATACAGTGGTGCTTGTTATAAAGGAAGCTGAGGATGGGTGGTGTGTATCAGTCAGCGTCTGCTGCATAACAAATCACCTCAAGCTTGGCAGTTTAAAACCACACTCATTTATGCTTGCTTTTACATCTTTAGGTCAGCTAATCGCAGCTGGGCTCGACTGGGAAGCTCTGCTTCCAGCTGATAGTTTGCCCGGGTGTGGTTCCTCATCACAGATTGGGCTCAAGTCTGACTCTGGGTCCCAGGACAAGGGGCAGCTACGGGGGGAAATACTTTCTCATGGCAATGACAGAGATGCAAAAGGGCGAGACCAGCCATGCAACCACATCTCCAGCTAGAAAGTCAAAAGGAGGGGGTGGTAGAAATACAGCTTTAGAAGCTGGGGCCACTTGGCAAAAGTTGCAGCCACAGTCTATGAAAGAAACTGAAGCTGTGGAGGAGACCCAGCTGCTGCAGGGATGTGGGGAGAAATACCCTGGTGACTTCCCTCTTCCTGCCCTGGGACTTCCATCAGTGTCTCCTGTTGGCCAAACATACCGGGAAGTCAGAAAGCAAGGGGGCAGGGAAATGCAGTTCCCCTTGAGACAGAACAGGCTAGAAAAGGCAGGGATGGATCTGGAAACAAACTGGTGTATGTGATAGCATTTACTTGGCCCAGACCTGTACGTACACCCAGGCAACACACTGCCCGAGCACAGAAGCAGTCACTCCCAACACCGCATCTGTACCCCTTGGCACTGACTGATCCCACACCACCAGTGTTTTACTGAAGGCGTCTGCAGCTCTGCCCGAGGGCTTTTCCTGTGCACGGGAGCACGCTTGGGCTGCGTGCCAGGGAAATTGAAGGGCTGCAGGGTTGGCGCTCCTGCTGCTGGACAGAATGGGTGGCTCGTGCCCCTGAGCCTGTGAGCAGGCTTTACGTTGTCTCTTAGAGGTCCTCAGTGGGACTGAGCCCCGATGGCCCCCAGCGCTCATCTGCGCATTGTACCACATTCCGTGTCGACTTCCTTTCCTTCTCTCTCATACCTACCCCCATCACGAATCAACTCCTTCATCCAAGCTAAGACGGACGCCCCCTCAGAACAGCTCACAGCTGGCATGTGTGCCTTTGTGGCAAAGCAGGAACAGACCAGGGCTCAGGGCCAGGGGTCAGGCCCAGGACTGGGCACCCCTGTATCCATCCCTAGGACTCATATCTCCCTCACACACCAGGGCCCTATTTGGTTCCTCCCACCCACCACAGAACATCTTCCTTTCCATTCTTTCCATGGGGGGAAGAGGCTCAGGGGCCCCCTCCAGCAAAAGTCAGGGGCAGACTTGGGCCTGGAACGTTCTCCCAGAGTCTCTACCTGGTTCCCACGCCCCTGCCCCACCTGCCCCCAGCACCCCACGAAAGGCCGCCCCTCCTCAGAAGGGAGCGAGTTAAGTGCCGCGTTACCAAGGAACTGCAACACTAGCCACCAAAGTGACTGCTCGTTATTTGAACACTTTCTTCTATTTGACTGAATACAGGAGAAATGTCACAAATAGAATATTCATCATCCCCCTCATGTGCCTTTTCTTCCCTGCTTATCTCCCTGCTGTCATGTACGAATCCCAGCTTCAGGTTCATTTCGTATGTTGAGTGCATGCCCAGGGAGAAGATGCCACTGAAAGCCTTGCCCACGTGCTCCGTGCAGCGACAGCCCTCCCTCCCCACCGGTGACACCCCACCAGACGAACGCCACTCACACTGACCCCTCGAGAGTAGGACAACGTCTGCGTAAGCGGAGGGGCCTCCTGCTCTCCGCAGAGGGAACGTAGAGGGCCCGAGGAGCCTTCACAGCCATTCAGTGATTCTCGGCATGTCACTTTTACAGACACCTCAGCTTCCAGAGCTTTTATCCTCAGGTGCTTCTCAGAAGACGCAGGATGGCATCCCCACCCCACTTCAAACGCCGTCTGTTTCGAGATCCTCAGAGGGGCTAACGCCGCCTGCCAATTTCTCAGCTATGGAGTCATCCGCGCGGAGCGTCGCTCTCTGTCTCTTTTCCATCAGTGGCGGAGACACGGTTTCCCCAACCTGCTGCTTCTCCAGCCCGGCCCCACCTTACAGATTGCCCTGTCAAGCTGCAGGGAACACGTTTCTAGGACTGGAGAATGAAAGTACTTATTGCCCTGACAATTAGATATTATGTTCAACTACAGTAACACAGGCCTGAAAACTGGTGGCTTAAAAAAGAGAGGGATTTCTTTTTCTCTCCTGTAATATCAGTCCAGAGGTGGGCCATCCAGGGCTGGTACGGTTGCTCCATAAAGCCACCAAGGACCAGCCCTTTTCTTTTTCGTTCTGAGGGGGTTACCATCACCCCAGGCTCTTAAGATGGCCACTGGACCTCCAGCCATCACATCAGAATTTCAGGCAGGGTAAAGAGAAAGGGCAGAAGGGGGCTCCCAAGCTGATTCGGCCTCCCTTCTAAAGAGCTTTCCAGAAATCCCATCCAAGAACTCCAGCTTAACATTTTATTGACCAGTAGCTACAATCGAGCCTGGCACCTTGCCGTCATCCATAAAATCGGAGCTCTATGAATGTCATGGGCTTCTTGTGTATTCCTACAATTCATATGTTAAAGTCCTAACTCCCGGTGCTTCGGAGTATGACCGTATTTGGAGATAGGGTCTTTAATTCTTTTTTTTTTTTTTTTTTTCGGTACGCGGGCCTCTCACTGTTGTGGCCTCTTCCGTTGCGGAGGACAGGCTCTGGACGCACAGGCTCAGCGGCCATGGCTCACGGGCCCAGCTGCTCCGCGGCATGTGGGATCTTCCCGGACCGGGGCACGAACCCGTGTCCCCTGCATCGGCAGGCGGACTCTCAACCACTGCGCCACCAGGGAAGCCCGGAGATAGGGTCTTTAAAGAAGTGATTAAGTTAAATGGGGTCATTAGAACTGGCCCTAATGCAATCTGACTGGCGTCCTGAGGAGAAGACGCCATTAGGACACGGACAACATACAGAAGGAAGACCATGTGAAGACACAGAGAGAAGGTGACCGGCTACAAGCCATGGAGCGAGATCTCAAGATGAAACCAGCCCTGCCAAGGTGCCGCCATCTTGATCTTGGACTTGGCAAACTGTAAGAAAATAAACCGCTGCTGTTTGAGCCACCTGGTGTGTGGCGCTCTGTTATGGCAGCCTGAGTAGACCAAGACAAGAAGTGAGGAAAAGACAAGAATGGTCAGGGGTAGGCAATTACCAGTACCTGGCACATTTGGGAAATCCGTGTCTTTATTACCTGAGCTTTTGAAGATCCTTTTTTTTTTTTTTTTTTTTTTGTGGTATGCGGGCCTCTCACTGTTGTGGCCCCTCCCGTTGCGGAGCACAGGCTCCGGACGAGCAGGCTCAGCGGTCATGGCTCACGGGCCCAGCCGCTCCGCGGCATGTGGGATCTTCCCGGACCGGGGCACGAGCCCGTGTCCCCTGCATCTGCAGGCGGACTCTCAACCACTGCGCCACCAGGAAAGCCCTTAAGATCCTTTTTTAAGGTGGTTTTCATCAGGTGGCATCCGGAGGACCTGCACCGTCCCCACCCTTCCCTCACCAGCTCTCCACCAACCTCCATTTCTCTCTCGTCTTTGCATGACTCTCCTCCCTGGAAATGTTTATATAAAACCATGGCCTCTCTGGAACAATTTGCAAAGTCCCGAAATAGCCCTCCCTCCCTTCCACTGGCCATAAATAGCCTGAAAGTCTAAAGTCGGTGCTTCAAGCCTTCGGTTAATCTATTATTTCCTATGAAAGTGCAAATTAAATGGCAAATGATGTAGCTCTGGTCAGCCCAGAGCAGGTTGTGTTGGGGAGAGCACAGGGCGGGGCCAGAGAGGCTGGCTGGGCAGCGGGCACCAAAGAACCAGAGGCCAGAACGAGAGCACAGGAGGCCCAGGTGGGGATGCTACCAGCAGAGGGGTCCCTGAACACTGCTGGGCTCATCCTGCTTTGCTAAAAGGGGAAAGGCGATGGGATCAGGATCAAGTATTTTCCCAGGGAAGACCCGATACCTCCACCGCATCTCAACCTCCGATGAAACAACATTCAGAGACCACCTTCCCGCACATTCACTCACCCGCTCTCCCTCCCTCGCCCGTCAAGCTTCTCCACAGAAAGTGAACAGGCAGCTGAATTGGGATGTTCTGCACCACACTGGTTCCCTCACAGGGGACGCCACAGACACAGGACATTTGTCTTGGTCTTTGCTGTGTCCGACAGTTCTGTCTTCTTTCTTCCATTGGTTCACTGGATTGGTCTGATGGAGAACACCTCGAATAATTCATTCAGAAAGTGTTAAACTTCCCAAGTCCTTCTGTATCCGAAAACATCCTTCATATGATCCCACACTTGAATACACTTACTTGTCTCAGCGCTATACCCGCCCTTTTAAACTCAGCTGTGTACTGCTGGGGCTGGGAGATAGCAAACGACATTTCCCAGGTGCCTTTCTCGTAGGTTCTGCCAATAGGAGGCATTGGCGGGAGGTGAGAAGGCAGGAGAAAAGGAGAAACTTGACGTTCCCGCCTCCAAAGAGATGCAGTCCCTGGTCCCTCTTTCCCTGGTTATACCCTGGCTGATGTAAGTATGGGATTCAAATCTCAAAATAATCTTCCCTCAGAACTTTGAAGAAAATGCAACATTGTCTTCTAGCTTTCCAGCTGAGGTGTTTCACGCTAGGTTACTATTTTTTATCTTTCTGGAAAATGTGGATTTCTTTTGTAATTACCCTCGGAGTTCAAAATCGCCATGCCTTTAGGCACAGGTCTTTTATAAATCTTCCTGTCGGGCACTTGGTCTGCTCTCTAAATTTAAAGATTGAAGTTTTTCTCCAGCTCAGGGAAGCTGTTTATTCTAGTATTACTTTGATAATTTCCTCTCCCACAAGCTCTCTGTTCTTTGCTTCTGAAAATTCCTATTAGATCGATATGTGAATTTCAGGTCCTGATCCATGTCTCTTAATTTTTCTCTGATACTTTTTTTTTAAATCTCCCTGTCTTTTTGTACCTGTTGAGAGAATCTTTCAGCCTAGGCATCGGTTCAGTCTCTGCCCATGGCCGATCAGCTACCGCATCCAATGAGCTTCTGATGTTAGCAGTTTTTTTTCATTCCCAGAACTCTGATATATTCTTTTGACAGCAATCAGCTCTTTATTTATGGATAGCACTTTTACTTAATTGAAATCTCTCTCCATATCCTGGGAGAATTCTGTGGGGATTAGTTCTCTTGTTTGTTTAGTTTGGTGCCTCTCTTTCACAATGTTGGTTTTCCTCGAATACGTTTGATAATTCTTTACTGTCTGTTCCTATTATAGACGAAGCTCTAGGCTTATCTACAGTGGAGGCTGGTGGGCATTTCCTAAGCTCCAGTGAAAAATGCCCGCTCTCAAGACAGGGAAAGCCAGTTCTGGTTACGGAAGCCCGGACTCTCAGGACCGTTTCGGTGACGAAGGACTTGGATCAAGCCACCTTTCCTTGCTGACATTTGCTAGCATGTTCTCTGAGCGTAGGGACTGCCTTGCCTACTGTCCACCAACTTGGGCCATGCGTGCCCTTTTCTCCAGCCACTGGGGGAGGGGCTGGTTTCCTGGGTGACAACCCCCATCAGTATGAAAAACTTCATGTATGTACAAAAGTAGATAAAATGTATAGTGAACATTACGCTAAGTGAAATAAGCCAGTTACAAACAGACAAATACTGTAAGATTCCACTTACGTGTGGTGCCTAGTAATCAAAATCATAGAGTCAGAAAGTGGAAAGAAGGTGGTTGCCAGGGGCTGGGCGGCAGGGAGAATGGGACGGGAGGTGGGGGGGGGCAAGGCTTGGTGTTTAATGGGAATAGAGTTGCAAGATGAAAAAAGTTCTGGAGATTGGCTGCACAACAATGTGACTGTACTTACCACTGCTGAACCGGACACTTAAAAATTTTATGTTTTGTGTATCTTACTACAATTAAATATTTTTAATATTGTAAGGAATCTCCCATGGACCCATCACCCAGCTTTAATGACTACAAAACTGGTACATCTGTAGTCACACTTCCCCTCAGGACCCCCCAACATATTTATTTTTTTTATTTTTACTTTTTGACCATTTTGATGGAGATTGAAGAGGGAAGACAAATGATAAATCAGCAATCTTGAAACGCAAGCTCGTTTCTTCATAAATGCTGGAGGAGGGAATTCCCTGGTGGTTCAGTGGTTAGGGCTCTGTGCTTCCACTGCGGAGGCCAAGGGTTCAATCCTTGTTCAGGGAGCTAGGATCCCACCTGCCGCGTGAGGCGGCCAGAAAAAAAAATTTTTTTTGGAGGAGTTATTGAAGCCGGGTCACGGATTCATGATGCAGGTTCGTTACACTCTTCTCTCTGCTCTTGACTATGTTTGAAAATTTCCATAATTAAAAGCTTTTGAAGAAAGTAAAACTCAGTGTTTGAAGAATAATTGCTACTGAATAAAGTATTTTCTCCAAGCTGTTTCTGCGGCTGTCTTCTAGCCCAGTGATTATCAGACAGCCGGGCAGGGAGAGCGGTGCCTTCCTTTCCCCTGTTTGAAAGAGCCTTTGACAATCACGGTGTGGCCTGAGACAATTTATGGAGCGGAGTGCTTTGTCAGGTGAAGACAGCGGAAGCCGGGATGCGGGGGTGAAGGGCTGGGACCAACACTCCAGCCTTCAGCGGCTGCTGTGAGCCCAGAGCCACACTCCTTACTTGATAGAAAACTCAGTGTCTACTTACAGGATGTGTATATATATATATATATATATACACACACACACACATATATATATATATACACATATATATACATATATTTCATTTAAAAATTAAAAATCATAATCACACAGGAGAAGCACATGAATAAGGCAAGACTGGCCATGGATTGATGGTTATTGAGGTCGGGTGAGCAGTACATGGGGGCTCACTATTCTGTTTAATCTACTTCCAGGTATATTTGAAATTCTCCATGATAAAATACCTTTTTTAAAATCACCTTATTTTTAAAATGCATATCTTCCGGCATGGGGTGGGGGAGGGTTGTGATTATTGTTTTTAATGGAAGATAGGGGGAAAAAGTCCAAATTCAATGACCTGAACTTTTTTCTAGTCCAGTAAGGGTAGATTTCCTAGCCATGTGCACTTCTCTGCTTAAAGACTCCTCAAGGCTCTCCTCATTTCTTCTCTCACCTCCCTCCTCAACTGCCCTCCATATCCCCGTGAAACAGACCTCTATATTCAGGGACAATTGTTTTCACAAAGAGAAAGCTGTCCAGAGCTTCCATTAGCCACTCTGCATTTTTATTGATTTATATCTGCCTTGTTCCAAAGATGTATTTAAGGTTTGCAAAGAAGCATGCACTAGAACAGCATAAAATAAATTACAAGTAAATAAGGGACAAATAAGAACAAAGGAGATAAAGGGAAAACAAGGAAAGGAAAGTAAGATGGAGCTAAGAGTGAGGAGACTATACAAGAATACTGGAAGCAGAACACAAGTTTGAGGCTGAGTTCCCTAGCAACCCATGCGAAAAAGGAAGCTGGGTCACACTGTGATTTACAGAGCTGGTGATGTAAAAGCAAAGCCAACAATCAGGAGAAGCACAAGTGTTCTTAACGTGCAGATCAAGGAGGCAAGTTTCCACCGTGGATTAGCGTAAATATAATATCATGAACGATATTCTCACGTTACACACAACCAACAGAACACAAGGCTTTCTACCCACACGCACACTGCTATATGGCAATGAGGGCGAGCAAGGTACACCTCTGCACAACCATAGAGACTTTCTCAACTTCTTTCAAAATAGGCTGATGGAGAACCTCTAGATGCCGTTCAAGGAAAATCACTCTGTGGGGACGAAAAGCGGTCTCCGCGCTGGGGTGGCTTCCCATGGGACAGACTTCAGAATACCCAAAGCAATGATGTGTAGCCTAGAAGCCAGCCATGCACCAGAATTCAGGGGGTTCAGGATTCCTTGGCATTATCAGCAAAAGTGCATGCCTGTGTGCATTGCTTCCAGGGAATGGGTGCATAGCTTTCATTAGATTCGCAAAGGTGTCAGTGAATCCAAAGAAAGTGAAGAAAGCCCCCAGAAAGAGGCAGCACAGGTTTCAAAACTTCTGTCAAGGGTGTGGAAAAAAGGTTACCCTCCTACACTGTTGGAGGGAATGTAAATTGGTGCAGCCACTATGGAGAACAGCATGGAGGTTCTTTAAAAAACTAAAAATAGAACTACCATATGATCCAGCTGTCGAATGAAAAAAATGCACAACATGAGAGTTGTGAGTTAAGTCTTATTGGGGGCAAAATGAGGACAATAGCCCAGGAGACGGCATTTCAGAGAGCTCTGAGGAAGTGCTCCAGAGAGGCAGGCGGAAGGTCAGTGTTCTATGTGACTTTAGTGAAGGGGGACGTGCGGCGAAGCACACATGTTGGCAGAGGCTGGCTGCTAGTCACGAGGAGCAGATGTCACCATTAATGATTTTAATGCTTTTCTAGATACAAAGAGATGCAAGAATTGGGCTCATAAAATCTTCTCCTGAAAATATCTAACTATCTAAAGACCTGTTCTGCCAGTTTTTCCCAGAGCACAGAGCGCCTCATTCCTGATCTCCACCCTGAAATCCTTTCAGGGGGTGTTGAAGGTCAGCAGCTGCAGCGGCTCATGATTTAATCCTTGTAGAGTAGACGGCACGTGCCAATTTGTAGTTGGCACAGCAATCCCACTCCTGAGCATATATCCGGACAAAACTATAATTCGAAAAGGTACATGCACCCCAGTGTTCACTGCAGCACTATTTACAATAGCTGAGACATAGAAGCAACCTAAGTGTCCATCGACACGTAAATGGATAAAGAAGATGTGGTGCACATATGCGATGGAATATTACTCAGCCATGAAAAAGAACAAAATAATGCCATTTGCAGCAACACAGATGGACCTAGCGATTATCATACTAAGTGAAGTAAGTCAGGCAGAGAAAGACAAATATGTGATATCCCTCATATGTGGAATCTAAAATATGATACAAATGAACTTACAAAACAAAAACAGACCCACAGACAGAAAACAAACTTATAGTTATCAAAGGGGAAAGGGGGGATAAATTAGGAGTCTGGGATTAGCAGATACAAACTAGTATATATAAAATAAACAACAAGATCCTATTGTGTAGCACAGGGAACTATATTCAATATCTTGTAATAACCTATATGGGAAAACAATATATATACATATGTATATATGTATAACGGAATCACTTTGCTGTACACCAGAAACATCATTATAAAACAACTATACTTCAATCTAAGAAAACCTTCCCCATCGACGCTACTTCTCCCGGACTCCTGGCGTGTAACCTCTCTGGTTGCTGGTGAGGGGTGGAAGTGTAGCTTTAACATTGAATGGAACTGGGGATAAAAGGGATCCTCCCATGAAACTGAGCTGATCAGGACAATTTCTAACTAGAAGACCCCCGCTCCCACACCTGCTCAGAGACTTGCTCAGGGATCCCTCAGGGACAGGGTAACTTTGAGATAACAGAGTGACCAAGGTGCCACCATGGTTCCAGGCCATCAAGCAGGGCTACGGTAATCTCTACCAGGAGAATTTTTTTTCTAATTTAAGACAATTATAACTAAACACCCACCTAAATCATTAAAAAAAGAAAGTCATTCATCTTTGATAGTGTGACTTCCTAATGAATCCTCCAAGCTCAACTAGTGCCAAATGTGCTCCAAGGTGACCCAGGTGATGCGTGTCGGGGGTTACAAACCAAGCACCAGGTGCAAGCTGGGAGATCGCTGCCGCCAACAATGGCTTTGGATACATGACAATTAAACTAGGGTTCTTCCTGCCAATAATTAGATAGAAGTTTTTATGAAAATCATTGCTGCAGGTCATTAGTCATAACAACAATAGCTAACATTTATTAATCATTTATTATATGCCAGGCACTCTATGTTCTCATGGGATCCTCACAACCGTGCTGTAACTGGGGGGAGCAGCCCATCATGCCCATTTTACAGATGGGTGATCCAAGGCTGAAAGAGGTGAAGTAATTTGCAGAAAGTCAGATAGAAGCCAAGATTCGTCTGACTGATCTGCCTTTGCCCTCAGCGGCTATGCTGCCACATTTGTGAATGTGAAAAGTTCAGCTCACCAGCAGTGGTATGGAATGGTTAAGGAATGAGTTTCAAGGTGGGGAGGGAGCGGTGGTAAGGGGAAGAAAGTCCTGCTTATCCCCCTGAAAATAATTGTCATATCCATGAAGAGAACATTCTCCCTGTTTCAATGCTCTATTATTGTATAACAAACCACCCCACAATGTGGTGACACAAACCAACCATTTATGATTGCAATCAGGTGCTCCCTGGAGGTGGAGTCCTCCGGAGGGTCAACTGGGCTGCACATGCAAGATGGTACACGCACAGGCCTGGTGGTAGATGCTGGCTGTCATCTAGGAGGTCAGCTGTCGACCAGAGCGCCTATATGTGGACTTGGGCTGTGAAATTTGAATCTCAATTGTTTTTTTTCAATTAATTGTTTAATTTTTCAATTGTTTAATGAATCAGTTTTTAGTATAAGTATATCCCAAATATTGCACAGGATGTACTTACACTAAAACAAAAATCATTGTTTATCTGAAATTCAAAATGGAGACATACTTATACTTAAAAATATATTAGTAATCTCGTAATAACCTATAATGGAAAAGAATTTTTAAAACAATGTATATATATGTGTATATATTCAGTATATATATACACATATATATTCAGCATAACTGAATCACTTTGCTGTATACCTGAAACTAACGCAACATTGTAAATTTATCTGATGTTCGAATTTAACTGAGAGTCTTGTATTTTTATTTATCTGGCAACCTTACACAGGAGACCACTCTGCCTCCATTCTCAACTACGTGTCTGGCATGGAGCTGGCTTTAACCCCGTATTAGTTTTCTTTTGCTGCATCACAAATTATTATAAACTTAGCAGCTTAAAACACCATCCATTTATTAGCTCACAGTTGCCACGGATCAGAAACCCCGGCATAGAGTCATTCAGCCCGATTCTCTGCTTAGAAGCTCACAAGGCTAAAATCAAGGTGTCGGCGGGACTGCGTTCCTTTCTGGAAACCCTGGGAGAGGATCCACTCCAAGCTCTTCCAGGTTGTTGGCCGAACCTAGTTCCTCCTCACATTTTCCACCCGGCCCCCTCCATCTTCAAGCCAGCCAGGGTACGTCAAGTTGTTCTGTTTTGAATCTCTAGGATTTTTCCTTCTTCTTCGGCTTCTGCCACCAGCCGGAGAAAGTTCTCTGCTTTTAAAGGATCGTGGGATTCGATTAGGCCCATCATCTCCCTTTTTAAAGGTCAGCTGGGCCACATAACATAACACAATCATAGGAGTGAAATCTCATTAAATGTACAGCTTGTGAGGGGACATGGGATCTTAAAGGGCCATTCCTAGAAATTCAACTCACAACATCCCCAGCCCTGAGGGTCTTAGGCCAATGAATGTTTCTGATGTCCAGCTGCAGCCCAGAGCCAGTGAAATGGAAGGAAATGTTTGTCCGGGATTTGGGGAAAGAATTTTTTCTCTTTTACAGGATTGGGTGCTACCTGGGGAGAGGTCCGGAGGTACCACCATCAGAAAACCACCAGGGGTGGGCTGGAAGCCAGCAAGGGCAGCCACAGAGATCTAGAGATGGAGCCCGCCCGAGGGAGCAAAGCCAAGAACTGGGGTAGTGGTAGCATCACAGCCCTGAATCTACCTGCTCTGGAACTCCACTCTCCTCGTTGACTTTTTACTCATGGGAGCCCAAGAAGTCTGGGTAGCTTTTTCTCATCAATTTCTATTGCAACCTTCTTCGTTGACGCAGGAGGTGATGTCACTCACCCAGCTGGAGTGTTTCTAGCTGCTGGTAAACTGTGTCAAACAAGCTCCAGATAAGTCCCTCATTTATAAAAACAGGGCCCTGAACCCATGCTTGGCTACCAGCAATCCAACGGAGGAAGAATCCTCTCTCTCAAAGTAGGGAGAGAATGAAACAACTCTCAGAGAGCAGCGGGTCTCCTGTAGATGCCAGAAGCCTGCTCCCCTAACTTTTCCAGTTCCTTCAGGGGTCAGTCAGGCTGACCCAAGGGTAATCAGGCAGAAGAAAAGCAGTGTGCTTGGCCTGGCTCGCTGTCGCTGGTCCTTTCTAGAGCTTCCTCTGGTGTGTTACGCTGTGAGAAAGGCTCATATCACCGGTCTTTGCCCTCAAGAAATTTACAATCTATTAAGGAAGATGATTTGTTTCTGTGCCGAAAAGGAGTTGGAAAGGAGAGAGAGGATTTCTACAAGTGAGAAAGGAGTCTGTGGGTATGTGAGAAACTGAGGGCAGAACGTTCTAACAGGGCAGGAGGGAGGGGAGGGATGGCAGGGGCAGAATCCAGAGGCAGGGAGATGACAGAGTTCGCAGCAGGGGATAGAAGATACAGAGAATGAGGTGCTAACCACACTGGAAGGCTCCTACAAGGCTGATCTGTGTGGCTTGTAGTTCTGCATGAGGAAAGGAACCCAGCCCGTGAAATTAGAGCTTCCCCACAGATGGCAGACCGTCTCCATGGCCCAAGCAGATGAAGTTTCCTCATTCTCCATTTTGTTCTCGAATGTTCCCAAGATGGTACCACAAGGAAGTGGAGGATTCCAAGCGACAGAGCCAATGAGGAAGCCGTTTGCTGCTGGCCAGTTTGAAGAATCTTAACCAGAAGGGTCAATCATCGGGGATCTTTTTCTTTTTTGGGGGGGGGTGGCTTTTGTTATATTGCATTGGTGAAAAATCTTCCAGTTCGACCGCTGTGAAGTATTGACACAAAGAAGATAAATTTCAAAAGGAACCTTCCAAAAGGAGCATGAGAGGCACTGGGAAAGAGAAAAAAAACGATAATAAAAAAATTAGATCTTAATTTAAGTTGGAACTGTGACTAGAGGGAAAGGAGGAGGTGGTGTATTTTGTAATTGAAGACACAAACCCTTTGTGGCTGGAAACAAGCGTTAACACAAGAAGGGACCTGGCTGAGGCCTCCTGGACTGGCTGGGGCCTGCTCACTGAGTCCTCATTGGCTTAGACCAACAGTAGTGTGGGAACACAAATGGGGGGAGTGCCGTATATAAAAAGTTACGGGACAGTTCATCTACCTCAAGTGTCTTACAGCGCACACCTCTTGAATTTTAACGACCAGAGTTACGACCGGGCAATTAACCCCATGTGCAGTAGCCCTCCACCCAAGACAGCTAGAGACAAAAGGCAGAGATGGGGGCCATTCAGTCAACAAGCAGGGCTCCACCCTCCTCCGCCTGGGCAGAAGTGAACGGCTTTTCTTTTCACACCAGGAGCTCCAAAAAAGTAAGCACACAAGCAAAGGAATTACCCTATAACCTACTGTCTAAAAATAAAAAATTGCTTCCTTCAAATGTACTGTAATTCGAAATGTTCAGAGGCCAAATGGTAAAAATCCCTTTAAAAATCCGAAAGGCCCAAAGCAGGTTTGAAGCTGTTGGGTACTTAACGATCATCATTAGCTATTCGATGCAAAAATCACTTTTCTATCCAGGCTGGCACAACAGTGGGGAATGAGTTACTGAAAGAAGTTAAGAACAGAGTTTCCAAGGCAATCCTTCTGCTCCCTGGAAGGTCGCTTTCTGGAGGGTTTATGCAACATTTTGGAAAAGGGTGGCATTTTATCTATTGTGCTTCACCGGTCCCAGCCTCCCTGCTCTTCTGACCAAGGCAGAAAAAAGAGAGTGGGGAATGGCCCACAACTGACAAAGCGCCTAGGAGCACTTTGCTCTTTTAAAACAGGGGTGATAAGGGTAAGATGGAGTTGAAGCTGGTCTCATTTCAAGAAGAGTGGCTCCTGGTACCCAAGTTACCAGAGATGGAAGGGATAGGACCATGTGTGATCCCAGTGCTCTAGAGAAAAAAAAAAACACAACAGTTTTATTAAGTCATGACCCCAACCCCCTCAAGTCATGGACCACATGCTCTGGAGTCTATTCAAGGCCCTGCCTGAGCTCGTCCCTCTTGGTTATATAAACTACCGGAGACTGCTGTGCGGGGGTGCATTAAATAATTTATGTGATTGTTTTAATGAAAAGTTCACTCTCTATAGGAAAATCAATAATGGCTACATCATGTCCTACTTTGGTCCAGGCGTGCGCTGAATCTACTCTCTTGGACTCCCGCCGCCCAGGGTGGGTGTCCAGCTGGCCGGGATGTACCCTGACTTAGAGGTCAAATACTGAGGACATATAGGCAACCCCTCTAGTGGCAAGTCTTGTCAAACTAAGTCTTTTGAGCATTCGTCGTATCATCAGGCTGGGCCGGCTCCATGGCTGATCACACGGGGCACTGGGCTCAGAAGGGTCCTGGGCTGGGGGTTTAATGCTCTGCGGTGGCCATCTTGAAATGCTGAACAATTTTATCTTTGGACTGTTGTTTGGTAAGTGAAGTCTAATAGGATAATAAAGGGGACTTGGAGGCTCAGCTCATGACAGTCTCCCCCATTCCTTGCCCATCCACCCAGCAACCAACCAGGCTCTCCATCCCTGGTAGGAGGGCTGAGGTGGGATGGGCTCTCCCAGGACAGTAGGGAGGGGCACGGTGGTGGCCACGCCTACCCCAGGCTGGTAGCACCACCCACATCTGGTACCAAGCACATCTCAGCAGGGAGGCAGCTTAGGGTATTCCTGTGTAAAGACGACAATGAATTCCCCTGCCGGAAGACCACATAAGTCTGACTGAAGAAAGGGGGAACCTGGCAGCTGGTGGGCCAAGGGTTCAGAACGGTAAGGCGGGACCCCCAAGACCCTGTGACGGTATACACTTGCCCCAGAAGTATCCCTGTACCCAAGGGGACACGACATGAAGTAGCAAATTGAAAACATGATTGGTTGAAAGAGAGACTGCAGAAGAAAGGGAAAAGTTTCATATGTTAGTACCTTTCATGGCAGCTTTTTTCCTCCTTTTTGAATAAAGAACCTTGAATTTTCATTTTGTTCCAGGTCCCCAAATTAGGTAGCTCTTCCTGTCCCCATGTTTTACCCATATTTTGATCCTGAGTGCTGACACACATTCTAGATGGCCCCTCACTGATTTCAATCCGTAATGGGCCCTCTGGCCTGGGTCCTGACCCTCCCCGTCTGCAACCATGCCTGGGTTCTCCAATCAGGGTACCGGCCCAGTGGTGACCCGCTGACGATTAATAAAAGTTCTCCAGGGATGACAGAGCTCTGATTTGTAGCATGTGCCCATTTCGGTGATGTAAACACTCCCACCACAGGCAATTTCAAGAAGAGATGCCCACTGTCTGCTGTGTGTGCAGGTGAGCGCTGCCCGTGCAATGCCACTTGGCCTCTGCATCCTCGAGGCATTAAGCCAGGTCCCCGGGAAGCCCAGGGAGATAATAGAACAAAAGAGCTTTCTCCTAGATGCAAGGTTTTCCATTTGGCTGCACAGTGGAATCACCCAGGGAGCTTTAAAAATGCGGAGACCCAGACTACGCATCCCAGACCAATTACATCAGCATCCCTGGGGGTGGACCAGGCTGCAGTATTTTTAAATCCCCAAGTGATTCCAATGTGAGGCCAAGGTTGTAAACCTCAATGGATCAGTGGTTCTCAAACCTCAGTGTGCATCAGAATCCCCTGGAGTGCTTGTCAAAACACCCATTCCTGGGCCTCGACCTTCTGATCCTGAGGCCTGGGGTAGGGCCCAGGAATTGGCATTTCTAACCAGTTCCCAGTCGATGCTGAGGCTGTCAGTCCAGCGACCACACTTTGAGATCCAGCGTTTTCGAAAAACCTGCCTGGCGTCAACCACCTGGGGTTCACCCTGATTAAGAAGGTGCAAGGTGGGCTTCCCTGGTGGTGCAGTGGTTGAGAGTCCGCCTGCCGATGCAGGGGACGTGGGTTCGAGCCCCGGTCCGGGAAGGTCCCACGTGCCGCGGAGCGGCTGGGCCCGTGAGCCATGGCTGCTGAGCCTGCGCGTCCGGAGCCTGTGCTCCGCAACGGGAGAGGCCACAACAGTGAGAGGCCCGCGTACCGCAAAAAAAAAAAAAAAAGAAGGTGCGAGGTATAAAGCTGTTACTTAATTGGAAGCCCTGGAGTTGGGGTTTACGGAAAGCCTCCCTCCCGTGAAGAAGCTATTTGTTGAGAGGAAGAGGCAGGAGACTGCTAGGGAAAGGCGACTGAGCTGTGACATGCCACCTGCTTAATTAAAAATGCATACCCGGAGACAGAGGTCAGGTTGGTCAGCCCTAGTTGGTCACCTTGAGGGATTTGCTGCTGGGGGGGCAGGGAAGTAGAGGAAGAAGAAGAGAGAGGGGAAGCTGGGCTGTCTCCCTCTGGAGAGTCCTAACCACTGGACTGCCAGGGAACTCCCCCTACCCCACTTTTTAAACCACCAGCCCGAGTTCTACCACCATTGATTAAGTTTGCCTGGTCTGGAACTTCACGTAAATTGAATCAGAATGTAGATACTCTTTCATGCCTGGCTCTGTTCAGTCCGAACGTCTGTGAGGGTCATGTCTGTTGTTACATGCGTCGCTAGCTCTTTCTCCTGCATTGCTAGGTGCTATTCCATTGTATGAATACACAAGCTGGCTGCTCCGGCTTGCTCTAATCCCCTCCAAGGTATGTCAGGCCCCTGGACCTGGCTTCTCAACTCCCTTTGGAAGTTCTTTCCCGCGTGTCTATCTCGAATTCACCCTCACCTGCTTCTGCACTGCAGCCCCTTGCTTGGACTAAAACAGGGAGTCATGCTTGGCAAACAAAGGCTGGTTATTAATGACAATAATATCAACTTTTAAAAACACTTCAGGACTGGAATTCCTGTTGCCTTGTGTCTGGAAAATCACCAGGTGAGACTGGGGAGGCAGGTATAGGGAAACCCCTGGTTCATGAGCCGCTGTCCCACCTAACGCACTACCTAAGCCTCGTTCTTGATAGAATCCATCTTTTTAAAGGTAACTGGAACTAAACAGAAACACACGAAAATATTCTGACCCAGGAATTCCACTCCTAGGAACACCCAAGAGAAAGGAGTACACACACCCTCACAAAGTCACGGATACGAACATTTGTGGCAACTTTCTTCATAAGAACCAAAAAAATGGAAACAACCCAAATTGCCGTCAACAGGAGAATGGATAAAAACATTGTAGTGTATTCATACAATGGAATAGCACCTAGCAATGCAGGAGAAAGAGCTAGCGACACAGGTAACAACAGAGATGACCCTCACAGACGTTCGGACTGAACAGAGCCAGGCATGAAAGAGTACCTACATTCTGATTCAATTTACGTGAAGTTCCAGACCAGGCAAAATTAATCAATGGCGGTAGAACTCGGGCTGGTGGTTTAAAAAGTGGGGTAGGGGGAGTTCCCCGGCGGTCCAGTGGTTAGGACTCGACACTTTCCCTGCCGTGGCCCAGGTTCAGTCCCTGGTCAGGGAGCTAAGATCCTGTAAGCCACATGGCGCAGCCACAAGTAAGTAAATAAATATAAAATAGTAAGTTTGTGTTGGGACTTCCCTGGTGGTCCACTTGTTAAGAATCTGCTTTCCAATGCAGGGGACATGGGTTCAACCCCTGATCGGGGAACTGAGATCCCACATGCCGCAGGGCAACTGAGCCCGAGCGCCACAACTACTGAGCCCAAGCTCTCTGGAGCTCGTGCACCATGACTAGAGAGCTGCACGCCACAACGAAGAGTCCACGTGTCACAACGAAAGATCCCGCGTGCCCGCAACGAACACCTGACACGGCCAAGTAAATAAATAATTTTAAAAAGAGGTTTGTGTTAAAAATAAATAAAAAATAAAAGGTGGGGTAGCACTGACTGAGAAGGGGCAAGAGGGAACCTTCTGGAATGCTGGAAATATTCTGTATCTTGAACTGGGTAGTGAGGACACGAATCTAGACATATGTAAAAATGTACTGAGTTGTACACTTAAGATAAGTGCACTTTCTGATATATAAGTTACAGTTTCAGTCCAAAAAATGTATTTTAGTCCATGTGACCTCAGACGATAGTTTTTGATACCTGGGAACTGAGGTTTGAAAAAGTTGGACAAATCAGCAAAGATTTTCTTCTTTTCCTTCTCCTTCTTCTTCTTCTTGAATCAGCTAAGATAAGAAATGATTCTCGCCAACCCAAGACCCCACGGGCCAGCACGCTGGGGTTTGGCAACTACCATAGTATGTATTGAACGCTTACGCTGGACCAAGCCTCTACCAACACTGCATGTGTGCCCTCACCTCGTAACAGCCCGGAAATATGGGGACAATTATTATCCTATTTCATGGACAAGGAAGCTGAGGTTCAGAGAGCTTGAGTAGCGGCTAACAATGGAACCCAGCCCTCTTGTCACCAAGGCTGAGTGCTAACCCTCCCATCAAACTGAGTCTACCACAAAAGGTGTCCTGTGTGTTTTCTGGACGGCGGCCCTTAAGAAGGGGTGGGACTCTCTTAAACCACGGATCCCTGTGGCATCCACAGACTGGCAAAGGCTATGCACCCCTTCTCAGGATAATGCTTTAAACGCGTACAATAAAACACCATGGATTGCCAAGCAAGCCAATTATACTGAAAGAGGCATCCAAATATCTTGTGATACAGTCATATAGGTGCTTATTTAATGCATTAAATAGAGAGGCAAAGTAACTGCTAGAATTTCAAAATAATGATGAGTGTAAATGATATTTGCAACTATCTGCAATAACGGTAATGTGATACGAAAATATCTGTGATTTCTGTTGGTGACAGAGTTACAGCGACTGCCAATCTCACTGTGGTTTCTTTCCTACGTCCATTAAAGGCAACGCTAGATTTCGCTTAGCGGTTAGTGAAAAGAAAGATGTAAATTTTCTTCTCATCCAAGTTCACGGACCTTCTGGCGTCTATCAGTTTAATAATCCTGCCTTCCAGGAAGCAGCCGGAGGCCCTAGAAGGAGAAGGGGCAGCTGGGCTGGATTTGGGGCCTGGCTGTATCAGGAGCTCACTGGGTGGCCTTCCAGAGCTTACTTCCTCCCTCTGGCTCTGGTCCACTCTGAGGAAGAAAGGAGGTCGCACTTAGGCACTCTCTGCAGCCTCTGGCTGTGTGCTTGTCCCCAGAAGCTCCACGGCTGCCTCTGGAGCTGTCTTCAACCCATCGATACATGTTTAATGTGGGCTCACCCTGTGCTAAAAGGCTGGCAACCCCTGAGGGGCGCTCCTCTGCTTCCCAAATGTAATCGGGCCTCCCCTCCCGAACCTGAAAGCTAGCGTAAAGCCCCAAATGTAGACTTTCTTCCCGGCCAGCTCCCCTCCAGGAGTTTGGTGCGACTCCAAAAACCCTTATTGCCGCCTGCCTTGCAATCGAATGATCTACGGGCGGCTCTCGCCCTCCCCAGCCGACCTGAGAGGACCAGGACTGTCCTTCTCATCTCTCAACGCCCTTCATTCCCAAATGGGAGCATTTGCGGCTCCAAATTCTTTGTCGCATTGATTCTGCACCCAGCGGAAGTGGGGTTAAGTGAGAAGAGAGAGTACATAACCCGGCTTCGAGTCAAAGTAGTAAACACTGGGGAAGATAAATAATAACACAAGGGTCAGATCAGGCCCAGGAAGGAGTGATTAATAACCCAGCACCCACATCCAAAAGCAAGCACGTGGGCTTCCCTGGTGGCACAGTGGTTGAGAGTCCGCCTGCCGATGCAGGGGACACGGGTTCGTGCCCCGGTCCGGGAAGATCCCGCATGCCGCGGAGCGGCTGGGCCCGTGAGCCATGGCCGCTGAGCCTGCGCCCCGCAACGGGAGAGGCCACAACAGTGAGAGGCCCGCGTACCTCAAAAAAAAAAAAAAAGCAAGCACGTGGCGAGAGGGAGCCCTCGGTGGGATCAGACCCTGTGTCCAGAAGCCTTTTGCAAACGCGAGGGCCAGAGATGGGCCTTGAGAGCCGGCAAGATGTAAACTGGCCAAGGCGAGGGGGCCCAATGGCAAAGATCAGTAGGCCCGGATCCAGGGCACAAGGGTACATCTCTCCACCGGTTACACTGGTTCCCCCCGGGGGCCTCAGACCTGGCAGCACCGCACCAGGTGATTTTTTTGTTTTGTTTTGTTTTGTTTTGATATTTGATTAAGTCAGTGCTGCCTGGGTCCCATCCTCAGAGATTAGGATTTAATTTGAGTGAGGTCAGGTCCAGGCATAGGGATTTTTTTGTTTGGTTTCTCCCCCGATGATTGGAAAACAGGACCAGGACTGAGGACCCTAGCTGGCAGTGATACCCCACAGCGGCAGACTGGGAAAACAATTTTCCTCTTCCAGCTGCAGGCATGGGCGGGGCACTGCCAGGGCAGGAAGGCTCTCCAAAAGAAGAAACCCGCAGGCGGGCCAGCGGCGGGCTAGAGAGATGAGACGCGGATTCTAGGAACTCTCTGAAGTAAGACCGCCCGTCCTGCTTTCACGGGATCGGCCAGTGTAGACACCTGCTGTTCTGTCTTTTTCCCTCTCACTCAACAAAAACAGAGCTAAAACATCTGCAAGAGCCCAAGCAGCTGGTCTAGGGGTTGCGGTAAATAGAAAAGGGTCTGCCTACGTCTAGCCTTACCTACCAGTGTGCATAAAGAAAACAGCCTTGGCAGCAACAGCGAGATGCCCCCGAGTCATCCCTCCACCCCACCCCTCAGCTGAGCGCTAGCCACAGTTCCCCTGGGTATTTCCTGAAACCCCCAGAGGGCCTCCCAGGTGCCCAGCATTGAGCTGTCTGCTCTGCTCAGGGGCCCTCCAGCCATGGTGGGAAGCGGGGAGGCCTTCCTGACAGCACTGCATACAGGACTCCCGGGGCCATCAGGGTGGCCAGGCAAGGCCTCGGTCAAAGACATGGGAGTTGGGGGTGAGGGAGTTGAGGGGCTGGGTGTGGGGAGAGAGTAGTTCTTTCTCACACTCCAGCCCCACTTTATTACCAACGCACGAGTCCAGTATTTGCCCTCAGCCCCACTCGTTCACATATTCAACAAATATTGAGAACCTACTCTGTGCCGGGCACTGAACTAGATGCTGAAAATACAGCAAGAAACCACAGAACAGCTCTTTTTATTTAAAAAAACAAAAACCCTTGTCGGCATGGAGGCTGCCATTCTGGTAAAAGGCCAGAGATAAGATAACCAAGTAAACAAAATAACCGAGTAGGGACTTCCCTGGAGGTCCAGTGGTTAAGACATTGCCTTCCAATGCAGGGGGTGCGGGTTCGATCCTTCCTCGGGGAGCTAAGATCCCACATGCCTCGCGGCCAAAAACCCCAAACATAACACAGAAGCAATATTGTAACAAATTCAATAAAGACTTTAAAAATGGTCCACATCCAGGAATAAAGAAGCAGACGTAGAGAATGGAGTTGAGGACACGGGGAGGGGGAAGGGTAAGCTGGGACGGAGTGAGAGAGTGGCATGGACTCTCAAATGTAAAATAGATGGCTAGTGGGAAGCAGCCGCATAGCACAGGGAGATCAGCTCGGTGCTTTGCGACCACCTAGAGGGGTGGGATAGGGAGGGTGGGAGGGAGATGCAAGAGGGAGGGGATATGAGGATATATGTATAAGTATAACTGATTCACTTTGTTATAAAGCAGAAACGAACACACCATTGTAAAGCAATTATACTCCAATAAAGATGTTTTAAAAAAATGGTCCACATCAAAAATAAATAAATACCCGAATAAACCATATTGTGGTTCAGAGGGTAATAAATGCCGAGAGGTACAAGAAACAGGGAGGGGGGGACAGGGTGTGCGGGAGTCGACAGCCAAGGAAATCCTCCCTGATAAGCTGACATCTGCATAAAGACCTGAAGGGAGGAAGGGATCAGCTAGTGTCAGGGGGCAGAAGATTCCGGGCAGAGGGCAGAGGAAGTGCAAAGGCCCTGAGGCAGGAGCAGCCTTCTGTGTTCTAGGCAGTGTGGCCAGAGCAGAGACACAAGGAAGAGAGACTAGAAGATGAGGTCAGACAGGTGGCAGCCTGGGTGGTGCAGGCCTTATAAGACACCACCAAGAGACAATAGAATTGCCATCAGCGAGGCTCTCCCTCTGAGTGAGCTGGGAAACTTTGGACGGCTTTGAACAGAGGAATGATATGACCCGACAGGGGCCCGCTTCTTCTTCATTGAAACCCGGACTGCAGGGGGCAGGGGTGAAGCTGAGAGGGAAGCGGGGAGTCACAGCAGAGGGAAAATCAGGGCTCGACCCAGGCTGGTGGCAGGCACCCATGAAAACAGTCTGGGGGTGTTTTGAAAGTGAGGCCAATGGGATTTACTAACCAAGCAGATGTGGAGTAGTAAAGAAAGAGAGGCAAGGGGGACTCGAAGGGTTTGGGCCTTTGATGCAGGACGAAGTGGGTAGCTGTTTACTGAGATGGAGGGAGATTGGAGATCAGAGACGCTGGGGAGGGGGGTACCAGGCCACGCTGGAGGGGCCTTTCTGACACCCCATTGGTGATGTCAAGGAAGTTGGTAGATGACTGGGCTTCCATGCCCTGTTTCTGAGCTTTGGACCCTAAAATGGGGAAGTGCAAAGGCCCTGAGGCAGGAGCAGCGTGGGCTGGGGCATAGGCAGCCTACATCCCTCCATCCTCCTGAGTCTTTGCCCTCTCCCCCCACCAAAGAACAACAAAGCCCCCAGGCTCATCAGCTCCTGGAAATACTGGAGACCTTTGTCACCTGAGGTCAGCCAACATGGGGACAGCCCACTTACCCTGAAACCACTCAAATAGAGATCAACATTCCCAAGTACACAGGGGGAAATTTTTTTAACTGGGACTCGATCTCAAAAATGACACTTGAATCATAAAAATAAGTTATTTCATCTTTAACAAAAGAGAGCTTCTAAGTGCAGCTGTGCACTAATTCTTAACAGTAGCAAAGTACTAAGAAGTTTGGTTGGGAGTTCAAAGCTTTTCCCTCCCCCCGCCCCACCAAAGCATCTAGTGGCACAACGACCTCTAATTCACCCTTAAATTTCACATGCCATCATAAAGAGGGTCATTTGGCAAAATGGTTCAAGGCCTCCATGAGTTAGCCCAAGTCTCTCTTGAGTCTCTGTTCTTCAAAGGGTCTTCTTTTGGAAACTCCCATCATGCTCCCTGTTTGTGAACAGTCTCTCCAGTTGAGAATCTGGCCAACTCAACCAGACCCCAATTAGAGGCTTCTTGTGTGATGGGAGCAACTCTCTGGCATCGTTTTCATTGACTTCAAGAAATCTAGCAGTTATTGACTTCACTTCGCAATTGCACTGCACTGTATTGGGCTGTAGCCCGCATCCTGGAGATTCAGGGACTCGGGAGGGACTTGGCTGCTAAGCAGGGAGGGATGCTCGAGTAGGGACCGATTTCACGTGGTCAGTTCATTACTGGCTGTTTATCTAATACGACAACTTCTGCTTTCCTGCCCAATCACACAGCTGCAGCGACCCAGAGGGCAAATGCTTGGAGAAAGAGGAACCCCTGCACGTGGCCAAGGCCATTCTAAAATACCTGCATCTGGGGACCTCCCTGGAGGTCCAGTCGTTAGGACTCTGTGCTTCCACTGCAGGGAGCACGGGTGGAACTGAGATCCTGCATGCCACGTGGCGTGGCCGAAAACAAAAAATAAAATAAAATACCCGCATCTATATCCCAGTTCCGACTGCTCTAAGGCACCTCAAAGAGTTACCATCCCAGACGCAGAAAAACGCATGGAAGTTTCCCATCCGGCAGCTACGATTCTGCAACCCCAGTCTTTCGAAACCACAAGGCTGCATTTTCTCCTTTGTTTTGCTGTGTTTTTCTTCGCAACTCCAAGGGTATTACCCGTGCAGAGCTCTGCGCCCACAAAGCCACGTTTATGTAATCATTCCAAAACTCACAACTCCTAAAAACTTTGAGGAATGTTATTAGGCCCTGTAGGCCAGAAGGGCCGTTTCCAGGGTAACAGCAGCTCCACACTAAGGAAGCGAGGCCTTTCCTGTCCTGCACGTCTCTCAGAGTCCAGGCCACTGGGGAGAGACACAGGCCTGGAGCCTGAGGGACACTCCCCCTGGTCCTGGCCCAACGAGCCAGCACCCACGGTGAGGACACACCACCAGTCCCGGTGCACTTAAGGCCAAACCTCCTGCCTCCCATACCTCTTCCTGTTGTCTTGCCATAAATCCACCCATTCCTGTTCATCAGCACGTCCCCATTTGCGGTCTGGAGAAGCCAGCAGAGATGTGAGAGGGACTCCTGCTTGGAGTTTGTTTTTCCACTGTGGAGCTGGAGGCCAGCTGCCTGGTTTTTGTTTGGAGCAAGGTGGAAATGAAAACTGTGTCTCGAAGGGGAAGGAATGCTCCTTCCAGGTGCCTGAGTGACTCCAGGCCCAGAGAGCTTGACTGTGCCCCTTTGACCTTGGTGCAAAGATAAAGCATCAGTGTCCTTCTTGCCTGAACAAGATACATTTCCCCCATCTGATAAGGAAACCTGGAAATGAAGAGGGAGGCCCGCAGGCGAGCATTGGGAACCGCTGTCCATGTAAGGCTTTCTCCCCTGTGATTGTCAGCTCTCTGCGCTGCTAATCCAGCCCAGCTCTGGCCCGACAGCTGAAGGGGGGTGCGTTAAGCTGGGTGATAGACGCCCCCTGTGGGACTCATGACTTCTCACTGAAGTCCAAGAACAGGGTGATAAAGCTCACGGGGCCAAGGCAGGTCATAGCCGGCAGCCATTCTACCCCTTCTTCCTTCCCGTCTCTCTGCATCCCACCTCCCCTGCCCCCGTGGACACCAAAATCAGCCTTGGCCTTGCCTCGGCTTGTAGGTTTCTTACTCAGGAAAGGTCTGAGCTATGGCTGGCAAAACAGATGTTTCTGCCGATGACACTGAACTTCTCTGATTCATGTGGAGTCAGACCTTCTGATTCCTCACGGGTGCAGAAGAAGTGACGAACAGGAAACCCTTGGGATTATGGGCCTTCACCCCTGGGAATGGGAGAGCCCAGAGGAGAGAGAAAATTAACACGTGTGACAAATAAGGGGCAAGGGCAAAGCTGAATGGCTCTATTTAAATTCAATAGCAATTCAAGAGCTTTTGGGGTGGGCCCACTTGAGAGGGGAGGGCCAGGCAGGGGTGGGAATGCCCCCGACCTGTGCGAGCAGAGAGAACGATCCGTAGAAAAACAGCGTTTGCTTACTTCATTTAGAGGGTTTTCTGATACAGATTGGAGCCACTCAGCATTTACCAGGCACCCACTGCAGGGTACCTGTTGTGGGTCAGGCAGGGGATCTGAGGCTGGTTCAGCAAGACCAGGACCGAACAAGCGAGGACGAAGGATCGCAACAAAGGGACATGTCATCTGAACTTGGGTCCCCCGGTAGCCGCCACTGAGACAAAGACAAGCGGTTTATCTGGTAGGAGGCCAGGAAGTGAAAGCAGCCAGTCAGCAGGTTACCCTGTGGACAATCGAGGCTCAGTCCCACTGGGGACCTCTGAAAGCCGGCACAGGGCAATCACTCCAGAATGTTCCACCACGGGGTGAGGGAGCCGGGGTGTTTATCCACCAGCTCCCAGAAGCCATTGGTTGAGGGCTGCTCCCAGGCAGCATTAATCCCCCGGTACTTCCTGGCTCCTGGGTGGCTAGACACAGGTGCTGGCAGCTGAGAACAGAAACGGTGAGCACCGGCAGCCCACTGGTTAAGACTCTACGCTTCCAAGGCCGGGGGGCGCGGGTTCGATCCCTGGTCGGAAAACTAAGATCCCACATACCTCGGTGCGGCCAAAAAAAAAAAAAGAAAGAAAGTAATGTGAGCACAAGGGGATGGGGGTGAGGCACGCGTAACATCTGCTGCACATGTGGTTGAAACGGGGGCGGGGGGGGGAGAAGAGGACACGGACTTGTGACCTCAGTAAAGACACCAGGACGGAGATGGGTTCCCGAAATAGTCCTCGAAAGGTCCTCTGGAATCCAGTATGTTGATTGAGGCGGGGTGGGGAAGAGGTCATCATTTCACATAGATGGTGCTACACGAATAATGACAGCCAAGCAAGGGTCCTGTCTGCGGGAGGCTGAGAGGTGCAACCTGGCCGAAGCGCAGTGGCTGGGAAGGTCGGAGGGGGACCTGGGGGACCCCGTGGAGAAGGCAAGGCCTTTGTCCCAGGCGACAGCTTTACTCCTCATTCATAAGCAGTGGGGAGCCACCGAAGGTGCTGGAGCAGGGGTGGCATTGAGCTGTGTTTGGGGAACATTAACCTGGCCAAAAAGCAAGGGAGTAACTCCGAGGTGGGGCGACAAGGGAAAAAGTCCCCAAATGAACCATTTGTCAGCCACAGCGGTGATGATGTTGCCGGGGAGAGAGATGAAGGGGAGCTCTGGCCCCAAAAGAAAGGCCCTGAAAAGAACCGCGTGGGAGTTGCTAAAAGGGGGACCAGCCCCTCAGCTGGCTGGCCCGATTGTTCCTTCTGGCGGAGATGTGGGCCCACTCATTTCTCTCCTATTTTCTTTCCTCCCCAAAACACTTTTGGCCTCTGGTTGGTGAAAGCTTTGCTCCATGAGTTTAAACAGCATCTCACAGCATGGCCGAGCAATAACAAATGGCGCCTGGTGGCTCGCCTGCTGCCGGCTTAAAAAACAATTGATGACTTTTAATCAGCTGAATGAGCATGGGACAAATGACAGCACGGCCTGAATGCGCCCAGACGTCATCGGCTGACATCAGTGGGGAGGAAGGAGGTGTCCTTCTGGCGAGCTCAGGAACAAACAAGAGCAGTTCCTGGCCCGGGGCCTGACTCCACAGGGAGCCCCGCCCATGCCCCAAAGCTGCAGCTTCTTTCACAGCTTTTGGGGAGACCGGGAGAACCAGCTGCAGAAACAGCAAGGGTAAGCCTCTGGGAATTACAGAAACCTGCACATGGTGTCACAAGACCTGATGGGCAAACGGCTGGGGCCCCCCCAATTCCTTTGAAACCTGCCCAAGTCAGTTTTCCTCCAGACCTCCGTCTTCCCCTCTGGAAAATGGAGGTGATAAAGGCAAGCCCGCTTCCACCGTCAGGTTGCCCCGCACGTCGGATGGCTTTGGGAGGGGGCCGGATCTCTAAAGGACTTATTGGGGGGGGGGGTCTGTCTGTGTATTCTGCCTCTCCCACTCCTACCAACACCACCCCCCCCCGCAATGACTCCCCCGACCCATACACCAAACAGTTCTGATAAAGGGGTACAAGGGAGAGCAAATGAACCCGAAATGGCAGGACCGAAAATGAAGGTGACTATCGAGTGTTTACCATGTGCCAGGCCTCGCGCTGAGCGTTTGGAGGCACTATCTCCATTTTGCAGGAAACACTCTAAAGGGTCAAGGCATTTGCCCCTAGTTCCACAACGGCTACTATGTTGTAGTGGCAGGGATCTGGACCCACCCCCAGCTGCTTTCAAACCCTCTTTCCAGATCAAACGGGGGCACAGCGCCCACCTAAGAAAGTAAGAGGCCAGGGGACACGTGGCTCATTGCGGGAACACATAAATTACGTTAAGAAGAGCCCAAAGTCTGACTAGGCAGCTAAAAGTAACGCTTACGGGCTACACCTCGGTCAGAAGCACAGGAATGCAAGACCTTTGGGCCATGAATCCTCGCTGACCACTAGAAATTAGGGATCAAGAACCTGCTTCCCAGGATTATCTTTTTTTCCTTCTGACTGTGTGCACTGCAGACTTTCCTGATACCTTCTGTGCCCACAGCCCCTTCCCAATCTTCCTTACGCCCATCCTAACACTCCCTCCCTCCTCTGACCTTCCCAGGACTTACTGTCCGTCTCTGTCACCAGCCCATCACAGACCCGGTCCCCATGCGCAGGAGGAAATCTGGACTCTCCTGCATTGCCCCAGGTAACGCCTGCTCTCCAGGCTCCGTGCCCCTCTGCACACTGTTTCTCTCCCTCAGAAGGACTGTCCATCCCTCCCTCCTCCCCTCCCTCCTTCCCTTCCTCCCTCCCTCCCAGTCTTGTGTCAGGTTGCCTGGGAGATGAGCCCCCAGATGGAGACCAGTATTTGGCAGGTTGGCTGGAGGGTGCTCTCGGGAACAACGCCCGAGAGGGAGTGAGGGCCACAGGATGGGGCAGATAAGTTGAACTACCGTGCAGCTGCAACAAAGACGTCAGCTGACCAAGAGTTCTGGAGCTGGGCTGGCCCTTCAGAGGTGTCTCAAATTGAGGCAAGGGGGGGTGCCCTAGTACCCCCCGCCAAGACCAGTCATTGAGTACAAGTTGGCCCCCCCGGGGTAGGGGGGCATTACGTTGGGTAAGGCAGCTCAGCACCCCTCAGCTAAGGGCAATTCTAAGTGGACAGCAGTCCCCCACTAACCCCTGAAGGGGGGATCTAGGTGGTATACCACCGCATCGAGTGCCCCATCTGTACAAAGTTCCTGCTCAGCTTTCCGTTAACAGCTCCAGCCTGCCCCATCCTTGCCAGACTCCAGCCACCCCCTAGGTGCCTGGGACGCGCCACTATTTCAGTACTGATCCCTGGGCTTCAGAAAAGTCAGACACCTCCTTACTCTCCGTGTCTACACAGTGAGAAGCAGGGATCGCCTTTACTTCCCAGGGACCCCCTGAGCCTGGAGCACCGTTCTTGCCACACAGAAGTCTCTCCCTAAGTGCTGAGTGGATGGACATTGCATGGGAGGTACCAGCAGGTCCATGGGAATGTTCCAGCTTCCACGATTTCTACTCTGTCAGTGCCTCAAAGTGTCGACGTGGCTTCTGCCCGTGACAGGCAGGCACAGAGAACGCTTACTTCCACGGCCAACCTGGCAATCTCTCTTGGGCTCAAGCCAAGAAAGTCCTGTCCTTGTTTCCTTCCCCGTCCAGCATTCTGCTGCAAGTCCCTTTCCTAGCTAAGAGGACCAAGTGCACAAGTGCATTTAGAGACCTCCGTGCCAGGGAAAGCCCAGTACCATTGCCAAGCGCGCTACATCGCCGTTCTTCTGAAGGAAATTACTATTGATCCCACAGCTCGCCTCCCCGTGCTGTTTGCCGGGGACAGCCAAGGATTCCCATGCCAGCTGGGCTCCCACACGGCTCCACTGTTCCTGCACCAGATGGCCAGACCAACACCCTCTGGCTGCCACACGCCCCTGGGAGACGGGGCTCTGACGTCTATCCGCCTGGCTTTTTATGTGCGGAGGGCTGCAGGGTCAGAGATTACAGGGCCAACCACATTACAATAAAAATCTCTGCAAAACGAAAAGATGTCCAAATCCCAGTCGCTGTCAACGGAACCAAAGAACCAAGTTTTTCTGTAGCCCTGACTTTCACTGCACATTCAACAGATCCCAGTCAAAGACTTATTCGGCCAGAGGGACGCAGTGGCAAACAAGACAACCCTTACCCTCAGGGAAGTTACAGTCTAGCGGGACACAGGGAGGGTGACTCCATCATTTATTGTTCAAGCCAGGACGCTTTTGAGAACAAAAGGGTGTGCGATTAATAGTGAAACCAAGGTTGTAGGCATAAGGCAGGACTTGTCCCAGGCAAACCGGGACCCTTGGTCACCCCAGATACAGATCCAACATGTCCAAAGTGGGGGAGTTCAGACAAGGGGGTGTGGTAGTGTTAGGTTGTGCCACAAGGTGGCGCAATTGAAATACTCGTCGCTTTTCTTTGTTTTTGTTTTCTATCTTGATGAAAATTAATTTTTCTTTCCATTGCCACAGAGCAAATAGAAGCCTTCCATGGTGTGCTGGAGCTGGAGAGGACCAGTTTGTGAGAGCTGATCATTAAATTTTCAGGAGTTTTGTAAGCCAATTGTTAAACGCAACCCCCAATACAAATGAAATTAAAATCACTAAAATTAAATTACAATTAAAGTAATTAAAAACTGAACATCGAATAAACCATATTAAAAAACAACGGTGATAAATACTCAAAACTCACGCCTTCCTGATGACTCTGCTGCCGTTTCTATTATCTGTGTTTCTGAGATTAGCTAATCTGTGTTTCTGTGTGGTGGAAATGCTACTTAATGGTGTGCTATTGTCGCTCCCCAGCTCCACAGTCAGAGCCAGCGCCTGAGTAGCATGAGACTGGCCGGCGTTGGAGTATTTCCATCATGGAAATCAACAGATGCTACAGCTCAGGAAAGGAAGTGGGTGGGGCAGCCAGTCGTTAAGCATTTACCAGCACACTGCTGAAACCAGAATTCAAGCTCATAATTTAGGTGGCCAATTTTCATGTACTTTGGACAGTTTTATCACATTCCCCGAAAAGGACGATGTCCTCCCCCACCTCCAAAAAACAGAGAGTTGGGAGAGAAAGGGCTCATGTTCCTCCCATAACCTCATCTAGACAAGTAGGAGTGGGGACCCTGCACAGATAAGCCAGTTCAGCGCTAAATGTCACAACAGGGGTGAGTCAGGGGGTCCGCAGCCAGGCTCTAGACTGTTACGGAAAGCTTACCCCAAGTAATTGACGCCTAGCATTTGCATATTCAAATTGATCAATAGGGAACTCAAGCTATCTTGTCTGTGATTGGTGAGATGACTTAGAGGCTGCCCACAGCACAGCTCTCGCTGTCCTGAGTCAGGGCCCCAGTGGGGAACGGATGGCGCACTCAACAAGACGCACTCAACGAGACGGTGAATTGGAAAGAGTTTAGCAAAGGGGCTGTTTACAGAGGTGTGGGAAGATTACAGAAACCACAAGGGACGGGGAAGTGCCCTGGGACTAGCCACAGTGGGAAGCTACTACCAGGCCCCGGGCTGAAGAGGCGAGGGCTGAGGGCTGTTAGCCGAACAGGAGAGAGCTACAGGTGAAGGCTGCTGTGGGCATAGAAATGTAGCCCGCACCAAACTGCAGCCCAGCCAGGGAAATAAATACTCCCACCTCTTGACTCTTCCTGCCAGCCAGGTTGCCCGTTGGGGCGTCTCACTGGCCAAACCTTAACCCAACCAGGAGTCAGTGGCCAAGGCCACCCAACTGATCTGGTCCACGACGAGCAGCCTCCTGGGAACCACAGACAGCAGATCTGCGGGGGGGGGGCGGGGGGGGGCGCGGCAAAAGGATCTGCCCAACCAATGTGGTGCTGCCCTCACCGGGCAGCAGGCCCCAAAGGGACGCGCCAGAGACCACTCCCCTGCTTGAGGCCTGGCCCAGCAGAACAAACGACAGGCTGGCCGTGGCCTGGCACAGCTGTACCAAAGAGTCAAAGAAGAGCTGTCCCAGACCGTGCACTTGACCCACGCTTAACGTGTGAACGTGTCTTAGCTGCACGTATGACTATAATTAAGCATCTGCACAGGTGTGGATTTTACCTTGACGCTAATAAAGCTTCATGTTCAGGCCACGGGACAGGGACTCTTTTCCCACCACCCCGCGTCCTGAGGGGAAAGAGGGGTTTCTGGGCTGCTACCTAAGAAGTAGGATCTAGCAGAGAAACGCACGGCTCTCCCCGGCCCCAGCTTCTCTCAGAGGACCCTTTCCCAATCCCTTCCTTCTCAGGGAGAGGGTTAATAGATATGAGGGGGTCGGCGGAGGCCTTTTGTGGCCGAACACTCTGGAAAAGATTGGCGCTCCCCCCAGCCCCCCGAAGATTCACGGTGTCCATTAGCATAGTAAAGGCTCCGGATAAAGAAAACGTTTGCCTTTGTTTGCAGTGGAGGTTACCCGTACTTCCTGGAGCTTAAGCTGAAAGCGAAAGGAAGGGTAGGAGCTAGATAAGAGTGTTTGAGGCTGAGGGCAGGGCCCAAGCGAAGGCCCGGAAAAGCCTGGAGAAGTGGATGAAGTTTGAGTGCAGCTGGAGGAGCCGGCCTTTGATCCAGAGGGCCCCGGGCGACGATGCGCTCGGAGCTAGCGCGCCGCAATCCGAGGCAGCTCGCCCAGCTCTCCGCAGGCTTGGCTGGCTGCCCCCTTGCATCCTTCCATCTGTAACCGATGTCTGGGGGACGGGCAGGAGTGGATGAGGACCGCGGAATGAGCACGTCCTCTAGGAGTTTCTCCCCCGTAGCCTCCGTCTCTCTTCACTGGGAAGAACCAAGTGCCCAGGGGTCCCCGGCAGCAGATAAGCCTGCTAGCCCCTCAGAGGGCATGTGCACTTCAGGCTGGTTTCCCAGGAACCGAGGGAAAGTACTGTCCCCAAAACCCTTGGCCATGGGGCTGCAGCCTGGCACCGCCAAGTAAAGCCGGGCTCCGAGGACAAAACACAAAACAAACAGCCCGCAGGGGTGGCACTGGCTGTCTTGGAAGCTCTACAACCCAGGTCACTGGGTGCTGGTCTCAGTCCCGTGAGACTTCACAGTCGCCAGGGATGGCAGAAGTGAGAGTTCACAGATGGGTCCTCTTCAGAAAGGTGGGGGGATGGACAGAGGTGCCGTGAATGGCTAGCAGAACAGGAGACCTCCGCAACGCCTCCCTCTCCGCCACTCTCCTAGTCGAGGGCCTGTCCGTTCTCCCCAGCGAATAGTATCTGCGGACTGCATCTCCCGGACCAGAGTGCACTTTCCAGCCTCAAATTACCACCCTCCTTATGTCAAATATAACACATTCTCTGAGCTAATGACCTCTGCCCCCCGCCTTTTAAAAAAAAAAAAAAAACAGCCCTCCACTTCATCTGTCTTTAGGCTGGTGACTGCCTTTCCAGGAGCAGGCGGAGAGTCTAGCAGTTCTTTTGTTTTCCAATGAGGTTTTTTCTCCTTGATTCCCTTCCTTTCAATCTGATTTTAGTCCATGTCTCTAAAGAGCAGGGCTGCCCAGGCTTACTGGCTCACCCTGGCATCAGGTGGAAGGCGATCAGGGGAGCCTCTGATTCGATGTACAGATTTGCAGGGTTGGCATTCAACTCTCAGATTCATGCTCGGAGTGGCCATTCGGAAGGAGCTCTGGGCCTCAGAGTGCAGCCTGGCCTGAGGACTGACTTTCCAAGAGCAGCCGGGCAAGCTGGTGGGTAGAGTCAGCCTCTTTGGCAGCAGGGGCCCTGGGCAGAGATGAGTCCGACTGTACCCAGGAGCAACTGGAAGAATAAATACAAGTCACAAGCATCACGACCACCCAAGTGTGGCAGCGTGCCACCTAGCCTTAGAGGCACGTGGGAGAGCGTCTGGTGCCTACAACCTTCTGGAACAGGGGCAAAGGAGTAGCCGAGAGCTCCGAGCTTCACCCTTGACTCTGTGTGACCCTGCACACACAAGCGTTCTACCTAAAATGATGGAGAGCACAGGAGCGTTGGTCCCTGTGGCAGTCCGGGTCCTCCAGGTAGCAGACACCAACATGGAATCAGAAGTTCAGGAGATGTATTGGGGGTAATGTGCGTGAAGGATCACGGGGGAGGGAGAAGGAGTAGGTGGGAGAGCCTTCAGGCCAAGATACAGGTCTGATCCCTGAGAAAGGAGGGGCAAGGAAGGAGGATGGGGTGGGAAGAGCCTCAGACACAGCGCAGCTCTGAGAAAGGCTGCACCAGGCCGATGGGGAGCCCCGGAGCAAAGACCGCCCATCAGAGACGTCCCACGTCCGGCAGAGCGGCCCAGCTCTGGTGTCCCCATCTTGCGGTCACTGAGTGGGGCAGCCTGGGGAGCCTGTGGTCTCAGCTGCTGTGGCTCCTGGAGGTACAGCAGCTGGGGGCTGTCAGCTAAGAGCACTCCTTCCAGAACCTTCTCCACCGAAGGGAAGCCTGGGCAGGGCCCCCCCATGGCTGCCACAGTGCTTTTGTGCCAAAGCAAGAGGCTGTATGGGAGGGTGCGGTGCACTGGCTCTAACCCTGGTCTCCTGACCGCAGACAAACTCTCCCCGCTTTTTGTCTCGGTGTGTGGATGAAGAGAATTAGCTGTCACCTCATCTGTCCTCGTCTCTATGGGATCCTGAACACCCTTGGATTCTGGTTATTTTCATCTTTGAGCTCCTCGAAGGTAGATACGGAAATCAGAAAGGATTGGGGACTGAGGGGCCTCTACCCCAGAGATAATTACATTCAAGTTGGAAAGGGTCCAGAGTTGTATTTGCAAGTCCAGAAGGGAGGTGCGGTGGGCCAAGACCACTCAGCTACCTGTTGATTTGATTATTCCTCAAAGGTGCACTCAGCACAGGCTCTGTGCCCAAGAGAGGCCACGAGTCTCCTGAGTACCACAGCAGCTGGAGCAGGAAGACCCTGCCGTCCACTCCCTCCATCCCCCACCCCTGAGGTAGAGAGATGAGGGGTTCAGAAGTTCCCTAAGATGGAGCATGTAATCCCAACGCCCCCCTCACACACACACTGCCCATTCACAAATGAATGCGCGTGCGCGCACAGAACACACATACACACGCACACGCACACACACAGAGCCATCTTTGGCATCGTTAATAATTTATCTTTGTAGAACTCTGTACAGTTTACAGATATTAAAGCATTATCTCATTGTTTTGATCACAACAACTGCTTTGGAGTAGCCTCATTCTTCCCGATAATGAAGCTGGGCTCGGAGATAAGATCTGAGCAAGGTGAAACAGCTGCTAGGTGGTTCTTAACCTTTGGGGCGATCTCAGATCCCTTTGCGAACCCTCCTCTCAGAAAAATGCTGACCAACTCAAATTTTTCCCCAAGCTTTCAGCGCATGACGAGTCCCTCCTCCAAACCCTCCAAAACCAGGGTGAACACCCCACCCACCAACCCCTAGTGGGAGCAGGCCAGACTAAAGTTCCGACCTGCTGGGGCTGAGGTCCACGAGGCAGCCCCCGGATGCAGTCCTGAGAGGAGTCTGCATGCCACCACAGCAGGATGAGGAAATCTCTCAGCCGGGTTGGGCATGGAAGGGTTAAGGGGGTGTAGGGTTTTGTTTTTCACCTCTGAGGACTCTGTTCTGGGTCATTAAGAAGAACACACAAGGCCGAGTGAGCTTTCCATTCGCCGGGCCTGCCTCTAGCTCACAGCTCTGCTTCCCAACAAGATAAGTCCTGTGCAGAAGACAATCCTGCTTCCCCGAGAGGCAGATGGGAAATCGCCCCAGATAAGGGCCGTCCAGTGCCGGAGGCACACGGGGCCTTTCTGCTGCGAGAATGGCCAAGCCCGAGGCTGTACTTTTTGCAGGCTAAGGTGGGGGAAGCCTTTCTGAGGGGCCCCCTAACACAATGCTCTTTCGGGCCGCTGTGGAGGAAGAATCCTGCCCGGGGTGCAGCACGGTACGGGGCAAAAGAGGGGCTGCCTCCAGGTTGTGGAGACGGGGCCTCGGTGTCGGTTTGGGGCATGGCTGGGTTCCAGCGATCCCTCAGCCGTATCCTGCTGGGCTCACATGCCGCTTACCCACCCTACCCGGGCTTTGGAGCACCCCCCAACCCCCATTCGCCATCCAGGTAGTACCTGGGCCCGCACAGGTAAGTAGAAAGGCCTGTGGAAAACACCATTACAGATAAGTAACAGCCCTTTTCAGGTTTAATGACACGTTGCATCCATCCTAAAGCTCTCAGAAAAAAAAAAAAAAAGGCCCTCTCGAGGGACAGCGCCTCGCGCCTGTAAGTAGGAACGACATGCCGGGGCGCGCGCGGGGGGAGGGAGCACGGCTCGGCGCGGGTGTGTGAATTAACTGGGGGCAGCAGAGTAAATACATTACACACGGTATTTATTATGCGTCCGGGCCTCGGAGGGTTTCTCCGGCTCCCGGACGTGGCAAATCTTGTCCTGAGCGCCGCAGGCCACGCTGCCGAGGCCGATGGCGAGCCGGTCGGGGCCCGGGGGGTGGCGAGGGGAGCGGGGGGACTTTTGATCCCGCCCCCAGGAGCCCCCCCACCCCGGCAGCCCCCTTCCCACGGCTGGCGGTGGGGGGAAGGGCAGGGGCGGGGGAGACGTGGCCCCGGGCGCCAATCGGGCGAGGGGCCGGGCAGGGAGGGCGGCGGGGTGGGACCGGGCGACGCGCCCGGTCCCTTAGCATTCTGCCGGCGCGCCCGCCATCGCCGCGTGCGCCCCCGCGCCCCGCTGTAATTACCCCGATTACCAAATGAATCTCGCGCTTTTGTGCTCGCCGGGCGGTGGGTGCGGGGAGGCAGTTCTAATAGTTGTCATTAGGGCCGGGGGAGGCGGGGCGCCGGGGGCTGGGGGTGGGGAGCACGAGGCGGGGGGGAGGCCCGCCGTTCCCTCGCTCGCTCGCTCGCTCGCTCGCTCGCTCGCAGGCGGTCCCGGGCGGCGCGCAGGCCGCTGCTGGCTGCTGAGTAATGATTTTTTTTCTAATTGGAGGCGAACAGCGGCCCTAATGGATGGAGCCGCTCTCGGCGCGCTCGCTGCGCCCGCCCCTCGATCAATACTGCTTGCAGAGACCGCCGGGCCGAGCTCCCCCGCCCTTTGTGTCGGAGATGCCGCGGGGGCCCCCAATCTCCCCCACCACCGAGCCCCCCACGCAGCCTCTGCCCAGCCCGGGGAGGCCCCCGCCTCCCCGGACACCCTCCCACCCCTCACGGACTCTCCGTCCCCTCCTGTCCTCACACCACGCCAGCAGCCTAGTCCTGGTGGCTTTCCAGCCAGGGCAGGTTGTCGGGGAGGCGCAAGGATGTAGCGGGAGGACGGATCCTGGATTGCGCCCCGCCCCCCTCCGCAACCACGCTTCCGCCGAGTGCCCCAGGCCCGGAGCAGAGCCAGGCACTGGCGGCCGCCTCTGAGTGTTTGCGCCGTCTGGTACGGGAAGGGTTCGCTGAGTCCAATGAAATCCCCACGTTTTTTCCTCTCTGAGCCCTTTCCAACTCAAACTCGCTCCTCCTCGGCCCCTTCAGCTTTTTGCACGAGTAGAACCACGGCGGCTAGACACACACCCCGGGGTACCGTTCAAGAAGCCCCCGGTCTGTTTGGCTCCGAAACTGGACAGGGGGAAGAGTTCTCGGGGATGACGGGTCAAACGTGCTCCCTGTTTCGCCAGCCCGGTTCCTGCACTGCTTCTAACTAGCTGGTGACCTTGGGCAAAGACTCAGCGCCTGGGAGCCCTTTCGGTTACACCCTGCCACGTTTATCCAGCCCTACCAGCTAGGTGCCTGGGATACAGCGTTCAAAGGCATGGCCAAACCCTCCAGATCCTCCCTGTAGCTTGCAGACCCTCCTCCCTCTGGAGAAAATCCGAAAATCCGGGCTTCTGGGAGGCCCTGGCTGCTCCAACTTCTTCTACCCTCCTTCCATTCTGCACTTTCTGTTACTGACCATCAGTCATGCTTATAGCATTTGACATCACCCAATATAATAAGCTCTTGTTTGTTCAGTATCAGTCTTCCCCACTACCATGTAATCTCCATAAGGACAGATTTTTGTCCATCTTGTATCTCCAGCACCTGAAATTAAGCTTGGAACATAGGAGGTGCTCAATAAGTATTAGTTGTATGAATGAATTGAAGGAATTTGAACTTGGCCCAACTTCTTCACCTCCTCTCCCAGAAGCAGATAAGACCTTGGCTTCTCACTCCTTGGGTTCTGTGGCACACATCGTATTTTCCAGAAATGGCCACAGCAGTATTTCTGGTCTCACATGCTCTTCTGTACTTTATTTATTTATTTAGGCTCTGTTGGGTGTTCGTTGCTGCACGCGGGCTTTCTCTAGTTGCAGCGAGTGGGGGCTACTCTACGTTGCGGTGCGCGGGCTTCTCATTGCGGTGGCTTCTCTGGTGGAGCACAAGCTCTAGGCGCACGGGCTTCAGTAGTTGTGGCACGCAGGCTCAGTAGTTGTGGCGCACGGGCTTAGTTGCTCCGCGGCATGTGGGATCTTCCCGGACCAGGGCACGAACCCGTGTCCCTTGCACTGGCAGGCGGATTCTTAACCACTGCGCCACCAGGGAAGCCCTCACATGCTCTTCTAGAACCTTGCCACTAGTCCCCTTTAGGAGGAGGAGTTTCCCCGCCACTTGAGCCACGTCTGGCCTTCGTGACTACCTCCATGAATAGAATGTGGCCCAAGTGATACTGCAGACTTCCTAGTCTAGGTCACAGAAGGTGATAGGGCATCCACCTGACTCTCTTTCTCCCCCGGGATGGTCACCCGTGGAATCCAGCCACCATGTTGTAAGGAAGCCCAGGCCACATGGAGAGGCCAAGATAGGTGTCCCAGCCAACAGCCTGATGTTCCCACTAATGTCCTAGCTGACAGCCAGCGCCAAGCACCAGATAGGTGAAAGAGGGAGCCTTCAAACGATCCCTTTGATCCACCCTAGTCAATGCCAAGTGGCGTCACCCTTTAAGCTACCCAGCTGACACTGAGTGGAGCGACAAGCTGTCCCTGCCAAGCACTGCCCAAGTAGCACGTTCATGAGCAAACTAAATATGGATGTTGTACGTCACTAAATTTGGGGATGGTTTGCTACCCAGTAGTAGATAGCTGGATCTCCCACTCAAGTGACTTCTCTTCAGCCCCCTACTTCCTTCCAAGCACACCATGGACCTGCTTGCCACGGTACACAGAGCCACCCCTCTTCTGAGGCGCTCAGCTCTGGGCTCCGTCCTTTCAGCCCAGCACTTTCCTGAGGGTCCTCAGTTCCCCTAGCCAGCTCTCTCCCACCTGACACACACCTACTTCTTACTCTCCACTCAGCTCCAACTTCACAGAGACCACGGGAGTCACCGGTTAACCCCATCCCATCCCCCACCCCAGCATCTGTCCACACCACCCTGTCCGCCTGCCCTCCAGTGCCAAGGGAGAAGTATCCTCTCACTCATCTCGTGGCCAACCCCATTGAACTCTTGAGTCCCAGGAGCTCAAACTCTAGGGCAGAGATCTACAGTAGATCTTTTTTGCAATGACGGAACTGTTCTACACTTTCCTAGCCACTAGCCACGTGTGGCTCTCGAGCACTTAAAATGTGGCTAGTCTGACCAAAGAACTGAATCGTTTTATTTTGTTTATTTTAATTAATGGAGAGAATTGAGCATGGCTAGTAGCTACCGTACCGTACAGTGCAACTCTAGACATTAGTCCCTGTCCTCCCGTGTCCCCAGCCTCACCCTCTCCATCAGCAATTAACGTGTCCTTCTCTCTCTCTCATCCCCTTCCACTGCATGACCCTCATCTTTCCCTGGTCTTTCGCAGCCACGAACACCCAGCACCCACACCTGCACCCTCTCCATGCCCCAGGTCTTGCACACGCTGTCAACTCTGTGAACTCTGATTCTCTTGGAAGCCTCCACTGAAAAGTCTGGAAGAAAGAAAAGGCTTATCTTCCAGGAAGACTTACCTGACCCCCCCGATCCCCGAATAGGTTGGGGGTCCCTGCTGTGTGCTGCCGTGGTTCCCAGTTCCCCAGGACTGCACGTGTCACCGGGTATTGCTACTGTCTGTGTAATCTTCCCTGCAGACTGGTTGCCCCACGAGGGCAGAGGCCAAACTCCCTCACTCGTCTTCACACCCCCGTGCCTGGACCAAGCACATAATGGGGACTCGGGACATATCTGTGGAAGAAATACCCTGGGAAGAGGGGGACAAAAGTCACAGCCTAATGGGGGAGACTATAGCTCTACAAGCGAGTGACAGCTGCTTCAGTGGAGGACCCACCGGGTGGGTGGGAGCATTCTGGGGGCAGGGAGGGGGGGAGAGCTGGGGGCTGGCAAAGATTTCACAAGAAGGTGACATCTGCAGCAGAACTGAAAGGACAGAGTGCATTTACCGGGCGGGTAGGGTGGGTGATTATTCCAGGGAGAGGAATGTCCTGAGCAAAATTCCAGACGGGAAATGGCAAGGAGCAGAAAGAAATGGAGTGCTGGCGTGAGGGGTCAGAGAAGGGAGCTTCCGGTGCCCTCGATGTTTGGTGTCCCCCCCGTGCCTCAGGCTAACTTCCTGTCCCAGGACTGCCCACCCAAGACGCCCATGGACAAAGGTGGGGTTTTTCTCCTGGCTTTCAAGGTGATCTGTGCTCTCGGCTCAAAAGTCTGAAAGATGATGTTTGCAACCAGGGGGGCAGAATACCTGAGAACGGCTTAGGCAAACCGCCAGGCCAGGCTGCCTGGGGAGAAGGCTTCTGGGTGGGGAGTGCAGGACGGAGAGAGAGGAGCCCACCCCAGGCCTGCTTGAGCCGGAGCCTGGCCCTGCCCACGTTCACAGCGAAGAGCTTCTCCAGGAGAGGCTGCAGGGGTTGGCAGTGACCCACTCGGCTGCCCGCTCTGGGGATCTAACCAGTGGTGCGCTGGTGAAGGTTTAACAGCCGGCTCTGGGGTAGAGGAGTCTCAATTTCTAGCATTTGCCACTTTCCATAGAAGAAATCCTCCTACCCTAGCCAGTTCCAAGCTACCTACTTGTCCCTGAACACAGAGGTGGGAAGGGATACGCACAGTGGACTTGGCTCTTTTTTCTTTTTTTTATAAGTTTATTTATTTTATTTATTTTTGGCTGCATCGGGTCTTCGTTGTGGTGTGTGGGCTTCTCATTGCGGTGGCTTCTCCCGTCGCAGAGCACAGGCTCTAGGCGCGCGGGCTTCAGTAGTTGCAGCACGTGGGCTCAGTAGTTGTGGCTCGCCAGCTCTAGAGCGCAGGCTCAGCAGTTGTGGCGCACGGGCTTAGCTGCTCCGCGGCATGTAGGATCTTCTGGGACCAGGGCTCGAACCCCTGTCCCCTGCATTGGCAGGCGGATTCTCAACCACTGCACCACCAGGGAAGCCCCGGACTCGGCTCTTGTGAGCTGCAGGTGGCTCCAGCACACCACTGGGTCCAGTCCCTTGGCTAAAGGGGCCATGGCTCCGTGGGTACAGCCAGGGGCTCCTAAGTACAGAGGGCAGGGCTGGGGAGCGGAAGAATCGGCGAGAAGGGACAGGGGTTAGGGGCCTTGACTGCCCAGGCCCATTAGCTGGGCTGAGGTCCTGGGAGGGGAGGTGGCCCCAGATGCCTGATCACAGCCTGGGGTGTGGCCAGATGGTCTGGCCCAGCATGCATTCCTCTGTTTGCTGTCTCTTTCTGGTGACCCTCTAGAGCTCAGGCCCTACACGAGCGGACGCTCGCTACCACCTGTAGTTGAGAAGCGTGTGCAAGCTTTGATCCAGGCCTTTTTCAAGGAAACCTGGGCCACGGGCTTGGCTGCTCCGGGCTGTTGGGGTCAGAGTCGGGGGCTGCAGTTCAGACCCCAGGGCTGGGCGGGGAGAATTGCTCAGGGTAGAGCTGAGCTGGACGAGAGGCTCCCGAATCAAAACTGGCAACAGGGCTCCCCTTCTACAGAGAAACCCCTCAGACCAAGCCTGAGGCCGTTAGGAAGCTAAAGGCCGCCGCCCGACCCGCTCACCCTCAGACCGTCTTCCCTGAGTCCCATCCCCTCCCTGCTGCTGCCTGACTGACCCGAGATCCCTTTTTCTTTTCTTCTTTGTGCACAAAGGAGAGGACCCGTACTTCTCAGACCTGCTCCTCTCTGGGCACTGCTGGGAATCTGACTGAGTGACGCCCGCACGTGGCGGAGGACGGGGCAGGTTCCCGAAGCCCGCACCTCTGATAACCCCCATGGTGTCTGTTCTTCACGCCACCGGCTCATTAGGCTTTCTGGGGCCGGGCCAAGGACAAGACACGCGGTGTCTGCTTGCAAACTGCGCGGAGCCCACTCCCCTCCGAGGCCCTTCCTTCAGTGTGAGTTCCGCTGAGCTAGAACCGCGCCTGACAAGTGACACTTTGACGAGAGATGTGATGACGAGTCCCTTGGGAGGCTGTGGAGTCTGGTTCCTGCAGACAGTGTCTCCCCTGAGGCAGTCTCCGTGCTTGAGTGCTGAGTCTGTGTGTGTGTGTGTGTGTGTGTGTGTGTGTGTGTGTGTGCACACATCCTGCTTCTCTGAGGAGGATTCTCCAAGCTCCACAGCCAGCTTGACAGAGACCCTCCTGAACACTCGTGGGGCCCACAGACACGGAGAACAGATGTGACACACCAGCCAGTGGCTGCCGGATTCAGGAGATCCTTCCCCGGGTTGCCCGGCCTTCACCACCTTGTTCCAAGCCGGTCCTGACGTGGCAAGGGAGCCTCCAGGTGTGTGGTTTGCCTGCTAAGTCCAAACCCCTGGATCGAGCCCGAGCCATCAGCCCCGTGCTAGGCACTGGGCGAACAGAGAAATAAATAAAACAGGATCCCTTTCTTTAGAGAGCTTGCCATCCAGGTACCGTAGCTGGCAAAAGCTTTCCGAAAGAGGTGGCATTTGAACTTCAAAAACGCCTAGGCTGAGAAAAGCGCGTGGAGATGGGACAGACAGCAGGACTGGTTCTGCCCTTCAGCAGGAGTGGCGGGGCCGGCAGAGTTCCCTGTGTGGGAAACAGATGGAATGAATGTGGAGGAGAGTAAAGAATCGAAGAAGCTTCGGGTGGGACGGTGTGCCAGTCATCTGGTCCCCCAGGTCCCCTTCCAGACGCCGACAAGCAGCCTGGGCTTTCCCCTCCTGCCCCGCAGGGAGCGCACCAAGGTCACACATGGTCTCATTTAGATGGCTTTCGATGTCTCAGAGTCCCCACCTCTACTGAGCCAAAAAGGGCTGCTCCCTTGCTCTGCTCCCAGGGGCTTGCAAGGCAAGTCTCACTCCTCTGCCACCAACAGCCCTTCAACTACAGTTGACCCTTGAATGACGCGCGAGTTAGGGGCGCCGGACCCCACGCAGTCAAAAATCCACGTGCACCTTTACTGTCAGCCCGCCGTTTCCACGGTTCCGCATCCGCAGACTCAACCAACCGCAGATCGTGTATTACGATCGTGCAGACGCATTTACTGGAAAAAAATCTGCGTGTAAGTGGACTCGTGCAGTTCAAACCCATGTTGTGGGAGCGTCAGCTGTATTCGAAACAGCAGTGTTTTGGTTATCCACTGCTGCCTGAGAAGCAACCCAAAGCTCAGCGCCATAAAACAATTGACTTTTTCGCACGATTGATGGGTTGGCTGGGCCCAGCGGGTGGTTCTTCTATTCCACATCGGCTGGAGTTGCTCACGCAACCGCACTCAGCTGGGAGTCTGGCTGGGTCTGGGACATCCCAGACGGCCTCACTCACGTCTTTTGCACTTGGCGGCAGCTGTTGGCTGAGGGGGCTCTGTTCTCCCCGACTCGGCCTCTCCGGCGGGATGGCCCGGGCTTCTCACCTGGCGCTTCCGTTTGAGGGAACGAAAACAGATGCAGCCGGACCTCTTAATGCCCCAGCTCAGAAGTTACGTGGCGACACTTCCGATGAATTCTGTTGGCCCAAGCAGGTCACAAAGCCAGCCCAGATTCCAGGGGAGGGGAAATAGACTCACCGTTCCTTCTTTTGGATGGGAGTAGCGGCGCGCACGCATAGGGCTGGGAGAAATTGGTGGCGGTTACGTTTGTAGAGTCTGCCATCGTGGCCCCTCTCTCTCAGCTCCTGCAGGCTGCATAGCCCACATCCCTTCAGAAGCTCCTGAGAGGCCCAAGGCTCTTTCTTCAAGGCCATCTCTCCCCCTGTGGACCCACTCTGGGTTGGGTACATCCCTTTCAGACCTGCCCTAGAACGTCCTTCAGCGGGTTGGGAGGAAGCCACCTGAGCAGAATACTGAGGGCTTTCAGAGGAGATCTGGGGAGATGGCTGAGGCCAGAGTGGGCTCTCACCTCTGAGGCAGCCCCCAAATTGACTAGGGCCGGAGGATGGGGTGAGGGAGAGGGGCCTCTTGATTGATTGAGGATGATTTAGAGACCTCCTTGTCCTAAAGGCCCTTAGGAAAGAAAGCTTCCCGGCTGGTAAAGACTCTGGGAAACCTGTCACACAACAGAACAACGCGTTCTTTAAAAAACACTAAGGACTCTCCCTGTCCCAGCTGGTCACTAGGAGCAAACACTGCTGGTTAGGAAACTCGTAGCGCTTACTTGGCAATTAATCACTTAAAGCCCTATGACGTCCTGCATATTGTGCTGGGTTGTTATTTAACTCTGGTCGTGTTTATGCTGCCAGGCGCTGGGTGGAGCCTCTAGGACAGAGTGCAGAGTGGCCCAGACACCTTCTTCCTGGGGAGAGAATCTCTCCTCTCAATCTCTCTCTCTCTCTCTCTCAATGATAATTTTTATTTTCCTCTTTACATTCTTCTGTATTTTTCGATGGTTTTCTATACCAAGTATATTGTACTTTCATAACAAGGAAACAAATGTCAGAAACAAATCCAAGGAACCCCTGACAAAGGTGTTCATTGCGGTATTATTTATATTAACAAAAACTTGAGAACAGCGTCCATGTCCAGCAACAAGAAAATTGCTAAGTAAATGAAGATGAATCCATGGGGCGCAAGAAAGCTATTTAAAATGATGCTCTAAACAGACTTCTGGTTGCCAAGGGGGTGGGGTGGGGGAGGGCTGGATTGGGAGTTTGGGGTTAGCAGATGCAAACTAGCATATACAGGATGGATAAACAACAAGGTCCTACTGTACAGCACAGGGAACTGTATTCAGTATCCTGTGACAAACCATAATGGAAAAGAATATGAAAAAGAATGTATAACCGAGTCACTTCGCTGTACAGCAGAAATTAACGCAACACTGTAAATCAACTATACTTCAATAAAATAAATTAAAAGTGAAGAATTAAGTGATGCTCTAGAAAGAGTTTTTGATGGTACAGGAAAATGCTCATACTAAAACATTCGGTGGGAAAACAAGTAGCATTCAACATGTTTTAAGGGTTTGATCTAAATTGTGATATATGGAAATAGGCTGGTAGGAGTTAGCATTTATTAAGCACTCATTGTGTGCCAGCACTTAAGAAATCATCTCATTCCATCCTTGCAACAGCCCTATAAGGTAAGCACTCTTCGTATCCCCATTTTAAAGACGAGAAAGCTGAGGCACAGAGAAGTTAAATACCTTATCTAAACATGACGCAGCTGATGTTACAGGGCACAGAGTTGAACCCAGAGAGTAAGATTCCTCTCCCACACTCTTCACCACCGCGCTGTGTACACACTTATAACAGGCTGGAAGGAGACGGGTTAAATGTTCACGGCCGTGACGTCTAGCTAGGGATTATAGGTGGTTTTCAGTGTCTTTGTTACACTTCTCCGTGAGTTCCAAATTTTCCACAATAGAGCACGATTTACTTTGATCACTGGGAAGAAATAAGCTGGCAGCTCTCCATCAGTATCTGACTGGACCTCGCAGGTCCTAAGTGACTGCGGAGACGCAGCTGCTTCCCCCACGCCAAGCCACACCCCCATCCTTTCCACCTCCCCCCCCCACCCGCACACCCCCCTGGTTTCACTGCCCCAGCATCTGGCAGACACGTGTGTATTATCCCCACTCCTCCCAGCGCAGACCGTGCCTTGCACACATCCTGCCATCACCCACAGCAGCTGACGTTTTGACATAGATAACCCGCCTCCGAAAACACATCTACCCACTGGCTGCCTGACACCGACACCGACACCGGAAGCTTAGAAACACTCGGGCAGTGCAGACAGCTTGGAAGGTTATGGTGGGTGGAAGCATCACGCCAGCCCCAGACATCCTACCCGAGTGGGGAGAATCGAGAAGAAAGTGTGTGCCTCAGACCAGACATACCAGAGCCGCCAGATGGGCCAGTTTGAGGCAGTCAGAAAAAAAAAAAAAACAAGAAGGGGCACCAGAAACTCCATTCCTGCCATAGAACCTTGAGGTGGGGTCTTGCCTGTACTCACAGCAAGGAGGTCGTCTTCAGACTCATTGACATTCAATCCAAGCCCCGGTGGGATTCACTTTGTCCCTGTGAATGTCAGCCTGTATTTATCAGTCAGTCAACAAATATTTATTGAGCCCAAAGCAGCAAGTTACAAGGTACTTGGGTTAGGGCAGGGGTTTGTGGGGTGTGGGGAGGAACAGTGGGCCCCTTATCTTCCCCACGCACTCCCCACCACACACACACACACACACACACACACACACACACACACCCCACACATTTTGGAACCACTAACATTGGAACTTGGGGGGTTGGTTCTGGTAGATTTCAGATGGTATCAATGGCTGGTCTACAGGCTGCAGGATAGAGCGGTCAGTGGATCATCATTCCCCAATTCCTCTCTGCTCCCTGCATTAGAATGATACACCCACATCCCTTGACATGAGATTTTGCCATTTTTCTCACTGAAAGTGGAGTGTATTTCTCCACCCCTTGACTTTGGCTTGCACCTGTGACCTGCTCTGCGGCAGTGGGGTGCCGGCTCCAGAAACGTCCAGGTGAACCACCAGGTGGTGAAAGGCTCTCCTCACTCTCTTCTGACTCCCTGGGAACCTCGTCAGCCAGTGGATTCTGGGCTCCCAGGTCAAGTCCAGCCCAAAGGGAACATCCCTCACCTGTGATGACCTGGTAGCTGTGTTTCATCTCAACCCCCGGCTGATAAAGAGCCTGGAACACTCCTGCCCACTCTCACCACCACGACACTCACCTGCTGCAGAGGCCCGGGCCACTTGAGCTTCAGCCCTGGGCCACCAGAAGCAGCCTGTGGCACTGAGCGTGCCCCTGGCCACGTGACAGAGGTCCTGGATGTGCTGGGGATGGGCCTCCCGGTGGGCCCCGCCCCCTTTCACACTGGAATTGGAAACCTCAGGCGAAGAATAAAATCACCACTTTTTCCATCTCCTCCAGGGCCAGGGCCTGGGGGTTTGGAGATAAGGGCCCAGGGTAAGACCTTATCTCCAAACCCAGAGGCCCATCACAGGACTCTCCAACGAAGGCGCCTGTAGCCTGAGAACGGCAAGCACAGTGTCCTGGGTTTACATAAGCGAAGACCCTTTCTAATTTATAGCCCCTGAAGGACAGGGCAGGAAGGTGGAAGTCCTGTCCTTTACTATTGTATTAGAAAAGGAGAGTTATTTGAGTCAAACACTAATTCACACCAAGTCCAGGAGATGGCTAAACGGTCCTCTACTTAAAGTCCCTTAAAATCCCACACAGAGCAGATCTCTATGATTAGTACAGGACTTGTACTCTGAGTAACGAAGGCCAAAGATAAGAGTGCCTTAAGAGGGTCAGAGTATATTTCTCACTCGACTTCCAAGCTAGGTGATTGAGGCTGGTATGGTAGCTCTCTCCCTGAACTCTAAGGGAATGTGGCAGGTGGTATTTTCCAGAACTGACCACCACAGTACATCTCATCCCTCATGCTCTTGGACGATGTGACCTTGACGCTCTTCCAATCAGGATGGGGAGTCTAGTTCCCCTCCCCTTGACCCTGAATAGACTTGTGGCTGTTTTTGGCCAATAGAGTTGGCAGAACTGATGCTGAGACATTTTTGAGAGTGGGTCAGTTTCCTCCTTGTTCACTGGAATATTCCTGCTTGGGGCTCATGGAAGACATGAGCTGTGAGGACGCCAAGCCACACGGAAAAGCCATGCGTAGATACTCTGGCTGGCAGTCCTAATCTCTTTAGGCATCCAGTTCGGGCTCCAGCCATGCAAGTGACGCTGCGACGCTGTGTTGGATCCTCCAGACCAGCCCTTCAGCCTACCACTGAGTGACCTTAATCAACACCACCAAGGGTGAAAGAATTGCCCAGCCAAGCCCTGCCCAAATTCCTGACCCACATAATCCATGAGCACAGTAAAATGGCTGTTTGAAGCCATGAAGTCTGAGGCGTTACACACCAAAAGTGACTGGAACGGGCCCTCAGTTTCCATCCAGTTCATTGCTCGGCCATACCTGGGTGGGTGGGTCGGGAGGGATAGCCTTGTCCTCATTGTTCAAAATGGTGTCTAGAGCTCCAACCATTACATCTGCATCCGAGACAGCAGGGTGTTGGGAGTGATGAAGAAGAAAAGCAAAGGGCATGACCCTATTAAGGAAGTTTGTGAAAGATGTCTCAGGACATGACACATCCTATTGGCTAATATTTAGTCATGTAGCCATACCTAGTAGTAAGAGAGGGTGGGAAACATTGTCTTTATTCTAGATGACTGACTACGTACTGAACTAAAAATCAGGAATTCAATTACCAAAGAAGATGAAGAAAATGAATATTACAGCAGTCTGCCCCGCATCCCAAAGTTCCTTTGCCCTCCTCCCTTACCACCCCCCAAATTTATTTCTATACTCTCAACCACCTGAACACCAAGGCTGAAGAAACTATAGACCTTCAGACTGAACACCCACAAGACAAATGAGTGCTTCTCCAGCCAGTACTGAAGGCACCTCTCAAGGCATAATTTCTGATGCTGACATAGTCCCTTTTCTCTTCTTTCTAAAGACCCCTTTCCACAAAGGATGAGGAAAGATGGTAAGTTTGGGTGGGGGTGGGGGACCTGGCCCGCCACATATATTAATTAAGCATCTGCTAGCTTGTCCGGCACTGGCTCATCTAATCCTCACCCTGAGATCCAGCATTGCTACTATCTGCATTTAACAGATGAAAAAACTGAGGCTCAGAAAACGTAAGTGACTCACTCAAAGTCACACAGCGCATCCCCCGAGCACAAGGCCGGGGCAGTGACTCTAAACACGAGGGCCAAGCGTGTCCCTCCCTGAGTTCCTCAGAGGCCCCACCTGTGTTCTGCAAGGTCCTTCCACTATGGAGGTGCTCCACGTCTTTCTCCTTTCTGCTTCTTCAGGATCCTCAGCGAGTGTGCCTGAGGGCAAGAAGCCAGTGTCATTCTTAATCACCTACCACCTCAGTCAAGAACAGCCCCATTGTCTCCTGTGAAGCAGGTAGGCTCCACAGTGCGGTTGTCAGAAGTCTTGAGCTGGCTGGGGATGGGGGTGGGGGGTGGCCACAGCTGAAGCACCGGGAGCCTCTTTTCTTTCAGCTCGGGCTGGGTCACGCTCCAGAGCTCTGTGCCCTAGCCTGAGCCTCCCACCTGGCTCCCCTCAGAGGCAGGCTCACCACTGCGAGAGAGTCAGGGAGGTGGGGGCAACCCCCACAGCTTATAAATCAGTGAGCCTTGCTATGTAAAGAACCATCACAAATGATGAAAAAGTTCTGAAGATGGATGGTGGTGACGGTGGCACAACAATGGCAATGTACTTAATGCCACTCAACCATACACTTAAAAATGGTTCAAGTGGGGATTTCCCTGGTGGTCTAGTGGCTAAGACTCTCTGCTCCCACTGCAGGGGGCACAGGTTCGATCCCTGGTCAAGGAAATAGTTTCTGCATGCCACGCAGTGAGGCAAAAAAAAAAGTTCAAATGGCCAATTTTATGTAATACACATCTTACCACAATAAAAAACATCCTAAAAACTTAGTGGCAGGACTTCCCCCGTGGCACAGTGGTTAAGAATCCATCTGCCAATGCAGGGGTTTGATCCCTGGTCCGGGAAGATCCCGCATGCCACGGAGCAACTAAGCCCGTGCGCCACAACTACTGAGCCTGCACTCTAGAGCCCGCAAGCCACAACTACTGAGCCTGCGTGCCACAACTACTGAAGACCGCGCGCCTAGAGCCCGTGCTCCGCAACAAGAGAAGCTACCTCAGTGAGTAGCCTGCGCACCGCAGCGAAGAGTAGCCCCGCTCACGGCAACTAGAGAAAGCCCGCGACCAGCAACGAAGATCCAGCGCAGCCAAAAATAAATAGATTAAATAAATACATTAAAAAAAAACTTAGTGGCTTAAAAGAGCAACCGTTTATCAGTTTGTGAGTCGATGAGTCCACAGCTTGGGCTGGGCGAGGCTGGGCAGTTCTGCTGGACTCACCCGGGCTCGCTCAAGAAGCCGTGGTCAGCCAGCAGGTCGCCTGACAATGGTTGGCCGAGGAGGGCTTCACTCCTGTCTAGTGGTCGGTGCGGTTGTCAGCAGTCTGAGCCACATACCTTCAGCTGCCTAATCCAGGAACGTGTTGTCATAACCGAGGTATATTCACAGCTTGGTAGTTACGGGGCGGGGGGGGGGGGGGGGGGGGGGCGGTCCCAAGAACACCAACAGAGGGTAAGTCCCAGTACACAAGCACTTTGCAAACCTCTGCTAGTCGTGTCTGAAAGCGTCCCTTTGGCCAAAGCAAGTCACATTGCCAAGCCCAGAATCAGTATGAGAGGAGATGACACCAGGGGATGAATCCAAGGCGCTGTGAGCAAATGGAGGGTCACAACCGCTACACGTCTTGCCCACGAATTACTGTCACAACGACAACGTACGTGTGTGACCGCACAGGTGCCTTCATTTTCAAACCAGAAAAGAGAGCTGGTTGCCCAAACCAGCAGCTACTTCAGTCATTAAAGGCACAAGATGCCTCCAGGCAGGAGTGGTTTCTAATAATGCAGACCAGAGAAAGGGAACATTCTAGCATGAAGTCTCCCCATGGAGGTCCAGAACAGAGCCCACATCTTCAGCTCTCGGGGATTTCTGCAAGTCTAGGGGAGCAAGCCGGGTGCCCCCAGCCGGGTTTGTGGCAGTGCTATCCTCTCCCGACCCATCCACCCCTTACGGGCCAACGGTGATTCCCAGGCCCTGTCCCCAACAACACTGATACGCTGAAAATCAGGGCTGGAAAGTGGTGAGGAGGCAGAAAATGACTCTTTCCACAGTCTCCCTTTCTGCCCTGCCCCGGGAAAGCTGACTGTGCCCTTTCACAGGTGACCCCCTGTCTGTCTGGGAGGAAGGTGGGGGTTTGTCCTGCCCCAGTCACCTGTGGAAGGCCAGCCATCACAGCTAAATGGATGGCAAGAGAAGCACCCACACCGACAGCACAAGTTTATACAGGGGGCTGGACGGCCTGGGTCAGCGCCACCGACCACTGCTGAGTGTCCCTGGGCAAGTTACTTAGCCTCATCCAATTAGTTTCTTCCTCTAAGTAAAAAGACTAGAATAGGGCTTCCTTGGTGGCACAGTGGTTGAGAGTCCGCCTGCCGATGCAGGGGATGCGGGTTCGTGCCCCGGTCCGGGAGGATCCCACATGCCGCGGAGCAGCTGGGCCCGTGAGCCATGGCCGCTGAGCCTGTGCGTCCAGAGCCTGTGCTCCGCAACGGGAGAGGCCACAGCAGTGAGAGGCCCGCGTACCGCAAAAAAAAAAAAAAAAAAAAAAAAAGACTAGATTAAGCCCTCCTGCAGGGCCATCCAGAGCATCCTAGGCCCTAACCCAGCGGTCCCCAACCTTTCTGACCCCAAGGACCGGTTTCGTGGAAGACGATTTTTCCACGGACGGACGGTGGAGGGGGGCAGGGATGCTTCCGGCGGTAGTTTGAGCGATGGGGAGCAGTGGGAAGCAGCTGATGAAGCTTCATTTGCTCGCCTGCTGCTCACCTTCTGCTGTGCGGCCCGGTTCCTAACAGGCTGCGGACCGGTACCGGTCCGCGGCCAGGAGGTTGGGGACCCCTGCCCTAACCCTTGCATACAACAGACAGCTCGGAGCACGTAGAAGATACTTAACAACCAAGGCTTGTCTTTCAAAATGGCTGTCTCTCCCAAGCCGCAAGACAAGAGAGCTTCTGTAACCTAGGCCAGGGTAACAGGGCACAGAGGTTGCTTTTAAACCCTTGTTTGGGCAGCCCATCTAATAGCCCTCCCTTCATCCAAAGGGCCATTATGGCATGATTCCAGATAGCCTCCCTCTCCTCTGCCCAGGAGCCATCCCAAAGTCTAAGGATATCCCAACAGTCCCTGGAAACCCTACTTCTCACTCACTATGGCAGGGGTAGGGGAGGCGCCTGACAGGAAAGGAGGGATCACCATGGCGGTGGTTGGGGGGTGATCACAGGCCGCTGTCAGGGTGCATCCCGGCAGGTTCCAGAGAGCAGGTCAAACCATGGCCCCGCACACCACCTCTCCACTGTGCAGAAGCTGCATTATTGAAAGAATTTGAATTTTTCCCTTCCCTAGACCTTCCCCTCCAGCACACCAAATGCCAGCCCCGGGGGAGGGACAAGAGGGCATTTTTAATGACGTCATGTGGTAGCAGCATCCTCCAGGACGGAGCATCCTTTGGGGAAAAAAAATAATTAGGATTCTCATCGGCTGGAGAAAGAATCTGAGGCTAAGAGATGGTGTTGTCTCATCCTATCCCAAAACTGCCACACACACACACAACCCCCCACTTCACATCCCCTTGGTTCACCAGATTTCACCACTGAGCATGTTCAGTGGTCTGGAGCGGACCGGCAGTGCACCACAGATGACCCAGGCGCTGGAACCCAGGCTCAGTTTGCATGTTGACTCGACAAACGCTGCCCCCACCTGTTCAGTTGGTTTATTGCAAGTTCATTGGTCTCCCCACCCCTACCCAGCTCCGTCATACTCCGTTATTTATTTTAATAACTTTATTGATTTCTATATATCAAAAAACATACTGTTTTCCTGCTCTTTCATGAGACAAAAACCATCTCTGCCTCCCAATTCTTACTTGGAGTTGGAGGGAGGGAGACAAGCGATGTCCCCCTGGCACTGGGGAACCCTTGGAGGCTCCCTCCCCTGGGCTGTCCCACAGAGGCTGGGAAGGATGCACTGCCCCCTTTTCCTTACAGGTCAGGCTGGGAAGGCTGCAGGCCTCCTGCTGTCCCCTGTGGGCTCCTTGCCTCCTCGGCTAGGGGAATCTGGCCATTGTTAAATTGGGGGGGGGCACATAGGTACGGAGTGGGGGGCAGCAGAGGACCCTGATCAATCCGTCCTGGCTTTGAAGCTCTAAAGCGGAGCTGCCCTCGCGGCCTCCTTTCTCCAGTTTCAGAAACCTGGACAAATAACTCTCCGCCTCCCAGGGCCGATGCCCAGATCCGGATGAGGGGGAGGAGAGAGCGGGCTGTGGGAGGGAGGAGGTGGCAGTGTCGCACCGCCGCTGCTGCCGCCGTCGCCGCCACCGCCTCCCCCTGTGTATAAAACTCCCTTTGTATGCAGGTCGCCGGCTGCTCCCCATGCCAGGTGCAGCTGCCAGGATTCTCAATGCGGTTTGAACACAATTTGCCAGTGTTGGTTCAGCTCCGCTGGCTTCCAGTTGGGGGGCCATATGCTGCCTTTAATCTGCCTGTGTGATTCTCCCCGATGTCAATAGGCGCGGGCGGGTGGGTGGCTCAAATGGCCCGAGAGCCGGGGCTGGGGTGGGCTCCCACTGCTGCCCGGCGCCCCGGCTCTCCACGCCGCCGGGGACCACCGGCGGGTCCTCGCGGGAGGCCGTGGCGCTGGGCGGAGCGGACAGGCGGGACCTGCCGCTGGCAGCTGCCCCTGTGTTTGGCTATGGCGCGTGGGAGCCTCTCCGGTCGGCCATCCCCATAGCCATCATTGGCCTTCCCCTCCGCGGAGCTCCCTGCCAAGGAAGTCGGCCAGGGAGGTGCCAGTGCTCAGTCCAGACTTCACATTTCCCTCATTCTTTCTTTAATTGGATTTTTGGTCCTGCTGGGCAAAATAAGCCTTCCACTGGCAAAGCACTCTTGCCTCTTCTGAACACACGATGGTGCCCGGAGGCTCTGGGCCGCTCTAGGCAGAGCCTCGCCTTCCTCCCCCGCCAAAGCGTTCATTCCTTCTCTCCAGAGGCGTGAGAGCATGGCGTGCCCACACGCGCGTGCACACGCACACACACACCACATGCACAAACACACCACATGCACACACATGCCACCGACCAAATGCACACACACACACCACATGCACACAAACATGCCACCACCATCATGTGCACACGCGTGTACCACGTGCACACCCTACGTGCACACACACACTCTGCCAGGTCCAGGCAAACTCGCCTTCCCCCCAGAATTTGATTTTGAGGCCTTCCTGGAAAACAGTGATTCTCGCTAACCAGGTGAAGATCCCTGCTGAGAGTGGCGCAGCATCGGGCACCAGTGTCCTGACCCAGCCACAGATCAAAGTGCCAAGAAAGCCACCTCCTGTCCTTACCGGACCACCAGGCAAGCAAGCCTAGCTTGCTGGGGGCGGGGCGGGGGCTGAGGAAGAAGCCGGCAGGCAAGCTGGAGTCTGACGGAGCAGTGGCATTTCACTAGCAACGCAACAGAAGACATTTGGATACTCTGAGACTTGCACTAAGCGTTAGGGAAGAGAGGGAAAGGAGGGAGAGAAAGAAGGGGGACGGGGGGAGGACGGGAGAAGGAAGAGGAGGAGAAAGGGAGGAAGGCAGGAGGAGAATGGGAAGAGGGGGGGAGAGGGGGAGGGGGAGGGGAGGGGAGGGGAAAGAGGAAGAGAGGAAGGGGAGGGGGAGGAGAGGGGGAGAAGGAAGACGAAGGAGGGGAGGGGAAGGAGAGAGGAAGGGAGCAGAGGAAGAAGGGGAAGAAGAAGAGGAAATGGAGGGGAGAAAAGGAAGGGGAGGAGGGAGAGGAAGAAGGGAGGAAGGGAGGGAAAAGCCATCCCCCACCCCATCCCCATCCCCATCCATCTTTAAAGGAGGTGGGTTTTTGGGGTTTTTTTGCGGTACGCGGGCCTCTCACTGTTGTGGCCTCTCCCATTGCAGAGCACAGGCTCCGGACGCGCAGGCTCAGCGGCCATGGCTCACGGGCCCAGCCGCTGCGCGGCATGCGGGATCTTCCCGGACCGGGGCACGAACCCGTGTCCCCTGCATCGGCAGGCGGACTCTCAACCACTGCGCCACCAGGGAAGCCCAAGGAGGTGCATTTTAAATGGAGGAAGCTCTGAGGGCAGGACGGGCTAACCCCCCCACCCCACCCCCGCCGGGGTTTAGCATATAAGGAAACGCAGCCTGTGGCATCCTCGCTCCCACGCCCTCCGGCAGCCCAGCAATCTTCAATCCCGGGCACGGGAGGCCGCAAGTCTCCCGGCGGCTGGGCCCTTCCACCCGGGGCCCGCGAGCGTTAGAGACCTCCAAGGACTACCTTAAGCAGCCCTCGCCCGGGGGGTTGCGAAGGCGCCTATTAAAATACACCGCGCTCAGCCCCAACTGCGGCCCCGGAAAGCTGCTGACCGTCAAGTACATCACAATATTTCAGAGTCCCTGTTAACAAGCGCCCATTAAAATGTGACGACCAGATAGTAGCGCAGAAAGCGCTCATTTTGAAAAAACGTGAGCGCTTTCTGCTGGTTCAGCAAGACAAAGCCGGTTTACCTGTCCCTGGCATTTTAAGCCCAGAGGAGCACGGAGGCCTTAGCTCCCGGGTGCCGCCTGGTTAACGGAATGCGGGGTGTTTATTTGCCAGGCCACATCTGAACCCGGCTTGTTAATGAGCCTGCCGTTGCAAGCTCACTGTCAGTCAGCCTGCCTTTTTTTAATCAAAAGATAGAACAGTCGGTTATCAAGGATTAATGACTCTTACAGCAACCATATGAGACTCGTATTTATCTTTTAAAAGAAAACGGAAGGAAGAAAAATGACGAGATTTTGTTGCAGTAAGCAGTTTCAATCTGCTCTGGTGAGTTGAATTCATTCATTCATTAATTCAGTCACGTGTCTGGGAGAAGCCAGCGGGAGCCCCTTCCATCATAACGCCCAGTAACCAGATTAACTATGAAGTATGTCTCCGTCAGGTTTTAGGCATTAGTTCAAGTGTAGTTTCTGGGCGTTCTGGCTTATTGTAGCGAGTTGCCGATTCTGGGATTCTAGGCGGCACTTCGGGAGGAGAAAGAGTCTCTGTTCCCCTTCTCTGGCTTCAAAATAGAGCTCGTGTGTGCAGTGACATGATCGTGCAGTGTTGTTTTCACCGAGAATATCAATATTTTAAATAGATTCCCATATAATTCATATATTTTTGCATAGCACGGAGCATGTAAATCTCTCTCCACATCTGAACTCACGGAGGCACACGTGCACACACAGGCACGCGCGCGCACATGTGCACGCAACACGCACCCGTATCACACGTACGTGCTTGTGACCACGCGCAGACTGTGGCTACCGAAACACTCATTTAAACTGTCAGGGGACTTTGTTTACAACAAATAGTATGATACTGGGATCTTTTATTTAGTAACCCAAGATATATAGTTTGGCCAAAAGAAAAAGCTATTGGCTTTGCTCTCATGCAAAGTGGGCCCAGCCGTTTTCTAAGTTGGCTGTCTCAGGTCCTCTCTGAGTGCCTGTGTGCTCTGGGGGATGAAAGCAAGAACTCACATGAGGATACTTGAAATCACAGCCAGAAATGTCAAGGTGATCCTTCCCACGTCATCAACAATGAGACACGCTAGGGTGACAATGCTGGACATTCTGGAAATCAAATGTTTATGGCGCTGCCGCCCAATATTCCATGGCTTCAGAGAAAGGCAAATACTGATTCTGGATGGGCTGGGATCACAGACAAATTCAGAAACCTCAGTGAGGTCTGTCTACTGTGGTTTAATCTCGCCGGGTGTCCGGCTCCTCATCTGTAACACGGTGATATTAACACCTGATCTACCAGCCGGCTGGGGGTCCAGGAGAATTAGAGAAGAAAATAGAAATGAAAGGAAATGCCTAAAGGGGATCATTTCAGGGTGGGGTAACTAATAGTTCGGTTCCCTTGGGAAAGGTGTCACCTGGAGGACCTGGAACCCCGGCTGTTCTGCAGGTGGATGTTCTGACCTCTGGGTTAGGAAAAGAGGTTGTTGGGGGTAGGACTGTGGAGACAGAGTCCCAGGGACTCCCCTTAACAAAATGACAACGTCAGCAAACCAGCGTCCTATCACATGGCTTGCGACACGAAGCACTGAGAAGGACACAGCATCGCTTCTGCCATCTTCTCATCCAACGTGCAGAAGCTGAATGGAATCATGAGGAAACATCAGACAAACCCAAGTCGAAGGACATTTTGCAAAATAACTAGGCTGTATGTTTGAAAGAGATCAAGGTCAAGAAACTCAACTAAAGACCGTGGAAGTGTTCCAGATTAAAGGAGACTAGAGGGACATGACAATGAAATGCAATGTGCAACTCTGAATCGGATGTTGGAGCAGCGATTTTTTTTTTTCTTTTGCTATACAGAGCAGTAGTGGGACAATTGGAGAAATATGAATGTCTGTAGATTAGATAACAGTATTATAGCGATGTTAATTTCCTGATTTTGATCATTGTATTGTGGTTATGTAAGAGAATATCCTTGTTTCTTAAGAAATCTGTACCAAAGTATCATAGTTGAAGGGTCATCATGTCTGCAGCTTATTCTCAAATAGTTCACAAATATCTACTGTACATCTACAGCTATCTACCCATCTATGTCTGTCTAGAGAGAGAGAGAGAGAATAAAGGAAATTGGTAAAATGCTTACCTTTGGAGAATCTGGGTGAAGGGTATATCAGAATTCCTTGCACTATTTCTGCAACTTTTCTGTGAGCCTGAAATTGTTTTTAAGCTAAGGATTAATAAATATATAAAGGACTTTGGGTTTCTCTTTGGAGATGCAAGGAACGAGGGAGCGGAGGAGGGGGCTGGAGCCAGACTTGGTGAACATGAGGGTGGCCGTGACCCAGCAGAGAAGAAACGAGACAGGGCTCAGCACTAGTGCTGACCTCAGCCAAAAGCTGCCTCTGGAATTTTCTGCAACGTGTAGTGAAGTTGGCTGGGAAAGTGTTCTTTATGGCTCAGTGCCTAGCACTGGGCTCACCACTCAGTAGGGGGTCAGTCGTTTCGTTGCTGAATGAATGAATAAATGAGCGATGCTCCTCCTTACGTATCACAGGGCAGCAGGCTCTACAGGTCTGACCAGGCGTTAAAGGAAGCTTGCTCCGCCGTTTAGTGGCCCCAGTCGGGTGAGAAGTCTTGAGTGGCAGTGGGGGTCAGAGCTCCCTGCATTCATCCGAATCCTTATTCGCGATTCATTATTGAAGCGACAGCACATCCCCCAAATAAACACGTGCGTCTCTGCAGCCTGCAGCCCAGGAGCACTATTAAACACACAGCAGCAAGAGGCCCAGGCCCTGGCTGCTGTGTGCAATTTCCAGCCGGCTCACTATTCTTTTGTTACCGCCTTTTTATTGGTTTTCTCAAAGTGGTTACAATGCTGTTATTGTAAAACGCTCACACCAGAAGAGCGAGGGAGGCGGCAGTGAAGGGGAATCGAGCAATTTCTGCCGGGAGAGCCTGCCGACCCGGTGTGGGAGGCTACCTAGCAAAAGGGGTCTGGGTAGGGGGAAACAGAGCCCTTTCTTTGCTCCGGTCCACTTGACCTGCGCGTAAACCCACTGGGAGCCAGGGCAGCCCTTGAATTCCCTGGAGGGTAAGTGGCCTTGCGCTTTCTGCCCCTGGGGAGGCCCCTGTAAAGAAACTCAGGAGCCCCTCCCCCTTCACAGTCTACCCCTGCCTGGCCCCGGATGGGGGGAGGGGGGAGGCTGGAGGACAGAAGCCAGACTCTTGGGGGCTGTGACTTCCCCAGCATCCCCACTCCTCACCTGCAGGAAAGACTTTTCTTTCAACCCACCCCGTTATAAGTATTGAGGTATAATTTACATGCAATGAAATGTGCAAATTTTGTGTCCCGACACCTCAGTGACTCTCTACACGGCCCAGTTCAAGAAATAGAGCAGCGCTGTCCAGTACAGTGTTGTGCAAAGTTGAAAATGTCCTGTATCTGTTACATGCGGCCATTGAGTGCTTGAAATATGGCTGGTGTGACTAAGGACACAGATTTGTAATTGTATTTCATTTTAATGTCCGTAGCCACATGTGGCTAGTGGCTACTATATCAGCACAGATAGAGAACATTCCCATCAGCCCAGGAAGTTCCCTTGCGCTTTTTCCAGTCAGCACTCCCCAAGAGGTAACCACTTTTCTGACTTGCATCGCCCAAGACCAGGGCTGCTCCACTTCGGATGGACACTTGGGGCCGAGCTGTGCCCTGTAGAATGTTTAGCGGATCCCTGACCTTGACCCACGAGGTGCCAGTAGCGCTCATCCCCAGTCGTGACAACCAAAAACGTCTCCAGACATAGGCAGATGTCCCCCATTGGGGGGTGGGGGGTTGGTAGGGTGGAGATCGACTCCTGGTCGACAAACCATGTCCTAAATTAGTTTTGCTTGTTCTTAAACTTCAAGTAAATGTAATCATATTCTAAGTACACTGCGCAGCTTTTTTTTTTTTTTCAATAAGCAGCAGAAATTTGTTGTTCACAGTTCTGGAGGCTGGAAGTCAGAGATCAGGGTGCCAGCCTGGTGGGGTGAGGGCCCCTTCCAGGTGGCAGTCTTCTCTCACTTGGCAGAAGGCTGCATGCTGATTCTTTTACTCAGCATGTCTGGGAGACTCGTCCAGGTCGTTCCAAGTATCGGTAAGACATTCCTTTGTTTGGCTGAGTAGTATTCCATTGCACGGCTGTATCACACTTTGTTTATCCATTTGTCTGTTCATAAGCATCTAGGCTGTTCCCACTTTGGGGCTATTATGTACAAAGTGCTGTGAACATTAATGTAGGGAACTTTGTGTGGATAGAGGCTGTCCTTTCTCCAGGGTAAATGCCCAGGAGTGGAATTGCTTGTCACAGGTAGGTGTGTGTTGAACTTCATCAGAAGCTGTTTCCCAGAGCAGCTGCGCCATTCTACGCTCCCACCAGCAACCTACGAGGGTCCCGCTTTCTCCGCACCCTCGCCTTGTGACATCACCCATCTTTTTCATTTTAGCCGTTCTAGTGGGTGAGAGGGTGGCCTCCTAAAGGCCGCAAAGCCTTCCACAGGAGTCAGATTAAAACTGCAGCTACAATAACGACAGCGTCGGGACTTCCCCGGTGGCGCAGTGGTTAAGAATCCGCCTTCCAATGCAGGGGACGCAGGTTTGATCTCTGGTCAGGGAACTAGATCCCACATGCATGCCGCAACGAAGAGTTCACGTGCCACAACTAAGGAGCCGGCGAGCCGCAACTAAGGAGCCTGCCTGCCGCAACTAAGACCCGGTGCAACCAACATGAATAAATAAAATAAATAATTTTCTCTTTAAATGATGTATTTAAAAAAAAATGACAGCGTAAGAATTGGGAGGGGCCTCGGAGACCCCTAGCCTTAGTGAGCTTGAGTCTGGGGAGCTGAGTGCGCCTTGGGGACACCCCCCACTGGGAGTGTGGCCAGTTGCTTCCCCATGAAGCTCTTTTCTGCTCCACAGATTGTAGGAGCGGAGACACCTCAGAAGGTGCCCCGGGGCAGGGAAGACACAGGCAAGGAAGACAATTCCCGTAAAACAGTTTGCATCCCAAACGAGAATAGCGTGGGAAAACGTGTTCAACCCCTCCCCCCCAGCCCCACCCCATTTCCAACGCACATGCGGACACATACCCCTCCCTTAGAGACACAGGACAGCAATTTGTTCTTTGCAAAGCAGACGGGTGACATTGACGAAGGGGAGGCAAGGAGGAGGCGAGAAAAGCTGCTTGGCTGCTACTTGGGGAGTTCAGAATGGTTGGCCGAGGACTTGCCAACTTTTGGAGGGCAGGCCCTGCGAATATTATAAATTAGACACTAGAAGATGGGAAATACATCCAAGAAATCAATCCCTAGCCCCACCTCGGAGCACCTTCTGGTCTAATTTTCGAGGGAAGAAAAATAGTGCAACTCTGAAGTTGGAGATCATATAATGCCACCAGGACCTGGGTGCAGAGCACACTGCCCACGTCGGGACTGACAGAGTATGACAGGTTAATCCAGAGGGTTTACCACAGGAAGTTGGGGATATGAAGAAAAGGAGCACCTGGAATTAACCACGAGACAGAGGAAGCACCCCATCCGAGTCAGAATCCGTGTCTCGACACGCTCTTTCATTTGGTGCTGTTTCTGAGGGTCTCTTTAACTGCATTGCTCCCCTTAATTGTGATCTTGGGGAAATGTTATTCCCCCCCTAAAAAACCCCCCACTAATCTCTTTTTTTAAAATTTTTGGCTGCGTTGGGTCTTTGTTGCTGTGTGCAGGCTTTCTCTAGTTGTGGCGAGCGGGGGCTACTCTTTGTTGCTGCACGCGGGCTTCTCATTGTGCTGGCTTTTCTTGTTGCGGAGCACGGGCTCTAGGCACATGGGCTTCAGTAGTTGCAGCGTGCGGGCTCAGTAGTTGCGGCCCGCGGGCTCTAGAGTGCAGGCTCAGTAGTTGTGGCGCACAGCCTTAGTTGCTCCACGGCATGTGGGATCTTCCCGGACCAGGGCTCGAACCTGTGTTCCCTGCATTGGCAGGCAGATTCTTAACCACTGCGCCACCAGGGAAGTCCCATTAATCTCCTTTTAGAATCTTAAGTAAACTCCTGGTAATGAAGCAACCTGCACCCACTACTACAAGAAGTGTCAATCTCTTGTGGGCCGCCAGGGAAGGTCTCTGACAATATTATCCTGTAGAGGTCAAGGTAGGGGTGGCAGAGATAGGGAATGGGGTAGGGGAGAGTCCCCTGGAGACGGCATCACCTGTTCTGTCAATGGCTCGGGAAAAAATTGGCTGGAACTGAGAAGTGGCCCTTCTGGCATTGGAAGGTGGACCTTGGTCAACCTAGAGAGGGGACTTGGTCTAGTTCTCTCGGGGCTGGAACATTCTTACCTACCTCCCATGGTAGGGTTCCAAGTTGACATCTGCTCGTGGAGAAGAAATGTTAGCCAGCGAGGAAATCCTAGGGGGAGAACAATCAACCTGAAGACGGTAAGCCAAATGCTCCAGGTTAATGTTTGTGTATTTTCTCTGTGCCTGCCTCAGAAATAGTTATTAAAATGTGAGCCCCACGAAGGCAGGGACATCAGCTGTTTTGTTCACAGCCGCATGAACAGCTGCAGATGTGTCTAGCATGTCGCTCACCGAATACGCGTTGAACCACTCAAGAGCAGCGCCCTGATTCAGTGCTCATGTCTTGACTCAGCTGAGTGGCTCAATCGTCTGGGAAGGCACGGTATCTGGGAGCAGAGGAGGCCCGCTCAGGGTGTGGCAGAGAAACAGGAAGCGCCCGTGACGCCAGCGTGACAGGCTCAGGGGTGACCAGCGCAAAGAGCCCAAGGGGAAGGTGACATCTCTGAGGCTTCGTTGTCCAGCCGTGTTCTCATTCCCTTGGTCCTGGCTCGGCTTCCATTGCCAGGCTCTGGGGACAGTGGCTTTTATCTTCCTTCTCACTGCCCTTATGTGACCTCTTTTCTTATACAGGCCCCTGAACCTTCAAGGCGTGAACGAAAGCAAGTTTCCAGGAAGGAAAAGCTCCAGGCGGACAGGGGTGGCCGGACTCCCAAACTTCCCTCCCTCCCAGAATGGCCCTTCCTCTTGGGGTTTGTGCCTAGAAGCCTCGGGCCACCCCCAGGAAAGACGCCTTTGGTGACTGGTCCCTGAAGGACAGAGTCCTTTTCTCTGTTTCACCTCAGCAGAGTCAAGACAGGCAGACATTTTTTAAATGAGCTTTGCTGAAGACTGAAGGAAGAGCAGAAGTATAAGTAATAAAAAAATCAGGGGCTTCCCTGCTGGCACAGTGGTTAAGAATCTGCCTGCCAATGCAGGGGACATGGGTTCGAGCCCTGGTCCGGGAAGATCCCACATGCCGCGGAGCAGCTAAGCCCATGCGCCGCAACTACTGAGCCTGCGCTCTAGAGCCCGCGAGCCACAACTGCTGAGCCCGCGTGCCACAACTACCGAAGCCCATGCGCCTAGAGCCCGTGCTCCACAACAAGAGAAGCCACTGCAATAAGAAGCCCGCACACCTCAAGGAAGAGTAGCCACCGCTCGCCGCAACTAGAGAAAGCCCGCGCGCAGCAACGAAGACCCGACGCAGTCAAAAATAAAATAAATAAATAAATAACCTCAAAAAAAAAATCACACTCATTTCCCAAGTCCAGACTCCAGGAGGCAGGCATGCCTGGACACAGAGTGTACCCTTGGTTCCAAACCTGCACTCCAGAGTAGGATAAGGGAGCTGGAGTGCCAGCCAGCAGCCCCGGTTTTGCCTAAGCGTCCCTACTCCCAGCCTGCAAGAAGCCAAGGCCACCTTCCTCCAAGAGGCAGACACCGTCTCTGTTCCAGGGCCTGCGGGGGGTCGTTTCCCTGTCCTTCTGCCTCGGGATGGCCCTTCCCAACTCCCCTTGATCTCTCCCCCATGGTGTGAGGGTGCAGCTCGCCTGTGGATGAATTGCAGGACAGCCGTACTTGACAGCCAGCAAATAATAGAGCTCCCTGGGTCTATGTTATCTAATCCACCTACCTCTGGAGCTTCCCTTGGCAACTCACTCAGGAAGTGCCCCTCCCCCCACACCATCTGGAAGTGGTTTTTGAAAAATCGACTCATTATTGTTAAAAGGCAACACGTAGGCTTTTGCAAGATACAGTTGCAAGAGCAGCCCCTAAACTGTAAGTTCCTGGAAGGTAGGGATTTGATTTTGTGCCCCACTGTAGAACCAGCACCTGGCACGTAGTAGGAGCTTGGTAAGTGATGGTGGCATGAATGAGGAATTAATAAACTTACAGAAGGGTGTTCCAGTTTTTTCTGCATAACAAATTATTCCAAAATGTAGGAGCTTAACAACTATTTTATTATTCTTGCAGTTTCCACGGGTTGGGATTTTGGACCAGGTACAGCAATGGTGCCTTATCTCTCTGCCCCATGATGTCTGGGGTCTCAGTTGAACAAAGGTGAAGGTTTGGGGGCTGGAATCACCTGGAGAGTCCTTCAGTCACATGTCTTGCACTTGGGCTGAAATAACTCAAAGTCTGGGCTCAGCTGGGACTGTCAGTTTGAGCATCTACATGTGGCCTCTTTGTGTAGATTGGGCTTCCTCACAGCATGGCCAACCCAGGGTGATCAGAGTGCTTACACGATAGCCGTTCAGGCTCCAGGGTGGAGGCTGCCTGGTCTTTCATGACCCAGCCCCGTCATACTCTTAGTTGAAGCTGTCATCAACACATCCAGATTCAAGGGGAGGAGAAACAGACGGCACTTCCCTTTAGAAAAAGTGTCAGAAAACTTTGGGGTCATGTTTTTAAACCACCACCATGGCTGAAAGATTGGAAAGCCCTGTCTCCTAAGGACTTTGCATTCATTCCTTCAACAGAATTTATGTTGTACATCTACCACGTGTCAAACCCTGGGTTGGGTGATGCGTAGGGATTTAAGGGAGTGAACAAAATAGACATTGTCTCTGCCCTCGTGTAGCCTGCATTCCACTAGAGAAGATAGACATTAAACTAATAAACATGCAAACAAATGCATAGTTACAGATCACGATCAGGGGGTGGGGGTGGGGAATGCCCTGAGAAAGAAGAGGGAGACTGAATTTAGACGGAAATATCTTGCTCCTCTAGAAGCGAAATCTGATGCAAGGTTTTGAGTGTAAGCAGTTTCTTCGGAGGCCATCCTCGGAAGCGCTATAGGGCAATGAGGGCATGAGAGGAGCCAGCAAGGAAGCCGGAGGATGTATTAATAAGTAGGCCATCCCTGTGGGCAAATGGGTCACTTCTGGTTGACAGTGTAGAACACACGTCAGCCTGTTCCACCCCAAAGTCAAGGAAGCTGGGGCATCTCCCCACCAAATCCTAGTAGCTGTAGTTGGGGGCGCTAGCGCAGGCTGCCCTCCCCGTGGGCGCTGTTCATTCAGGCAGCCAGGGAGAGTCTCGGGCAAAGGGCCGCAAGTGCTGGTGGAAGGAGCTTTCCCTTGGCTCCGAAGCCAAGGGGATGTGGAGGGACATCAAGGTGCCTGCCCCAGGGGTCAGGGTGGCCCTCCCTGAGCAGGCGACCTCTCAGAGAAGGCATTTAAGTGTCAAGAACACAGGATTTGTAGATGCTGTATATATTTCTCCGTGTTATATGTGGGTTTTCACCAAACACCACCCCAATGCCAGCACTCAGCACGGTGCCTTCGATAGCAATGCATTTTGGGTTTTCTTCTAATGACTGTGGGTTTGCGATGACTGGCCACGCTGCCCACCCTACCCCCACCCACCTTTCCTCCGTTGTGACTAATGGAAAAACATTGGCAAAGTTGCCCACGGGCAGGCAAGGTGGAGCTGTTTGTGCCCAGGAGAGTCTTCCCTTTGTGTGAGGGTAACCGCCAGGGGTTGTGGGGGCCACAGCCTGCAACTCTGACCTCAGCTGGGCTTGCAGCAGAGAGGCTGGCCCACGTTAAGCCACCACGTAGCAATTCACAGGGCTCGTGCAAACCTAGTCAATTCCCCAAGAAGGGAGGATGTACCTACAGGGAAATCTGGTAAGCCCCACCGTTGTCCAGGGGTGGTCCCGTTCGCTGGAGACCATGCTCTTGACACGTGCCCGAGTCACAGTCAAGGCTGGCAGGTGGCTCTCTGGCTCTGGACCCCTTAGTGAGTTTCCAAGAGAACACACGCAGTTCCTGGCAGGCTAGGCGCCACCAAATCGCAGGGCTGCCGCGAACTGGGGGTGATGCTACAAAAACAGCATCTAATGAACTAGAGCAACGGGGTGGGGGGGAATACGTGAGTCGCTGAAAGGAAAGGTATTTTTACTACAACAGTATAATACCCTTTTATTTTCAAATAGCGAAATAGAATTTCTGTAAAATGTTCAAGGAGCATTTGTCTTAATACGATCCTTTTAAAGCAACCTTTTCCAATTCCGCTGCTACGAACATCAAGTATATGCCATGCCCTGAGTTAAGCAATTTTTTTAAGTTAAAAATAATAATGACTGCTGAGGTAGCGAAGCGCTGGGCTGGGTGGGACTGAAATCAACAATGGAGCTCTTGGCCACTTGTCAACACGTTTTCCGTGCTGTGTGAGCACTGCCGTCACCTGCAGCTTACCTGAGAGGTCGGCTCGCCTGGGGGCTCTCGAGTGTGCTTCCCAAGCAGTGGCCCATCCCTGTGTCTCGCCTGGGTCACTGCCACCCCAAGGACGGCCAAACCGGGAAGGGGTGGGGGGAGGGGAAGAAAGGGAGCGGAGAGGGAGGGGAAGGGGGAGGGGAAAGAAAATGGAAAAAGGAAGCAGAGGAGAGGGAGAAGAGCGGAGGAAGGAGAAAGGGAGGAGGGGAGGGAGGGGAGAGAATTCTATGGGGATGGAAAAGCCAGGAAGTCAAATTCCTAAGCTAGTGATAAATAAAATCCCAGCTGCACGAAGAACAGAGCAGTGGTAAGATCGTTCACACTCAGAATTCCTGAGCGTGGAAAATAAACTCATCGTTGCTGGTGAATGGAAACTTAGTGGTGATGACGTCGGGGCCTCTAGACCTCACATCCCGTGTCCCGGTAGAGGCCACAGACACCTCAGTGGGCTGAGAAAGGGGGCTGGGGGCCTGCCTGAGGAGGCACCCCTGGAAGTCTTCAGACCAAGTTGCCCAAAGTCCAGAGAGGCTGAGAAAAGAAGACGGAAGGAGGCAGGGAAGAAGTTGGGAGTCAGAAGGTGGGAAAGAGAGCGGGTTGGCCTGGAACAGGGAGGGGCACGGAGCTGAAGTCAAACCCAAGGAGCCTGGGGGGTGGGGTGACCTGAAGGAGAAGCTGCAAGTCTGGGATGACGAGTGGAAGGAAGGCAGGCTGCTAGGCTGCGGGGAAGGAAGATAAAACCCCGGACGTGGATTTTGAAGCATTTGCAGTAGTGACGATCAAAAGCCTCGCCTGGGGGGTGGACAAGACTTAGTCGCTGGCATCCTGGGTCAGCACCTCCCTCACCCCCATGACCCCGCCTGGTGTGAGGGGCAAAGCCTGGGCAGTGCCTCGCCTCCCGACTCCAACCACCTTCCCCGCCCCTGACACCAGTCTCATCCATGGCGGGCTGCTGGTCACTGATGGGAGGTGAGGGACAGAACCCTGGGTCCCATTTTGATTATAAGCGCCCCTCCCCCAACTTCTGACAGCCTGCACCTGTGACCCTTTGCAGGCTGCCCTCTCCTCCCGGAACAGCTACTCCTCAGGGAGCCAGACGGGTCTGGGAATTTGTCGCCCCACTCCCAGGGTCACCCTGAGCCTCTGACAATGCCCGGTGAGGGAGTATGACAGCTCACCTCTCTTGCCTGGAGTCAGGCCAGACTGTGAGGTATGACTTCCCCTCCAGAGCCCCCCGTCGGGTCAGGCTGAGGCTGCCCTCTGCAGCGGGACTTTGTCCGAAACTGGCTTCTTCGCCTTCCCGGTCCTGTCTCCTCCACACCTTACGGGGCATCTCTTGGAAGCCCTTCCATCAGAAATCACTTCCTCACGCATCCTCGTCTCAGGGTCTGCTTGTGGGGAAACGGAAGTCCTAGGGCCCACGGGCTGGGCAAGAGCAACAGTTACTGTGGGTACACACGTTACCGACGGCCCCTCGTCCAGTCCTCGGAACCAGACGGCCCTGCTGGTACTGAGCGCGCCGCACCGAAGAGGAAGCGGAAACTCAGCGATCAGAAGGGACTCTCTCAGGGTGGCACAGCTGGTGAGCAGAGCAGCCTAGATTAAAGCCAGCTGTTGCTGGCTCCGAAGCCAGCATTTAGTCCTTGACATCCCACTGAAAGGACATGGGGGCTGCCGGCTCTCCTGCGCAGAGCCCGGCTGCTTCGGAAAGGAGCTAACATCCCTGGGGCCCTGCTGCCAGGGCCAATCTGGGGCCAGCCGGGTATTTAGGACAGGGGACCAAGGAGAGAGCAAAAGCTGCATTCGAGCCCTTAGCTTAGCAATTGATGTCTCTGCGTTCACTGGCTCACCCGGACCCAGTTCCCCGAAGCCCTGCTGGATTTGCCAAGCACCCAGAGGTCTCCAGCTAGGGGCCTGCTCGTTCATCAACTCCCCCCCCACTCTCCATGTGTTTTTTTAAGACAACACCCCAAAGCCGGCACTTACTAGGAGGAGGGCAGAAGCTGTGAAAAACCGCCCTATGAATAAATGTTCAGGGTTCCATCCAGAAACGCCCACAGTGACTGATGAGTCATCAGATGACCAGCTGTCACCACAGAGTGCTATATATAGAAGGGGAAAGCCAGAGGGGGGCCTGGGACCTAAAGCAGAGCGTAGAAACAGGCACCTAGGAGGCGAGGCCCCAGCTGGGGGGCGGGCCTACAGGGCACCTGGAAACTGCACCCTCAGCTCCCCCAGATAATGGAAGGCGGGTCACTGGTGCCCCAGCACAGCACACTGCTTGATCTGCAAACAGACAGGGCCGGACGCGGGCGATGCCAGAACACTGATGATGATTACCGCTAATGATGCTAATGGGAGAATAATCGCTCAGAGAACTTCCCGCACATCACCTTGTATTCTTCCCATCAAACGTACATATGGAGGACGTACTAACGGCGCTGCCACTTAGGCAGCCTAAATTGAGTTTCTGGACTGCAGGCTTCGTTAGGCTAGGCCTGCACTGTCCAATACGGTGGCCACGAGCCCCGTGCGGCTCTGGAGCATTTGAAATGTGGTCAGTCTAAATGGAGGCGTGCCGGAAGCATAAACTACACGCTGGATTTCAAAGGCTTAGTTCCCAAAAGACAATGTAAACGATCTCCTTAATCATTTTTTTCTTCACTGCGTGTTGAAATGATCATATTTTGGATAAATTGCATTAAATAAGATATACTATTAAAATGAATTCCACCTGTTTCTTTCTACCTTTTTCACGTGGCTCCTAGAACATGCTGAAGGACGTACGTGGGTCACACGTGTGGTTTACATTGTATTTCTATTGGACAGCACTGGGTTACAGGCTAGAGGCCAGAACCTTCAGGAAACCCTGGCTAAGCCCTGTCCTGATAAATAAAGCCTGCTCCCTGGTTCAAGGCTGAGGGGGGCCAAGGCTGCTCTCCAGACGATGCCGGTGGCCAGCTTCAGCTCCACACACTGGTCACAGCAGGCCCAGGTGGCACACAAAAGCCCCTGAGTGTCTGTCAACCTCGAACTTGCCCCTCATATCTTCAGAAAATTCCCAGCCTTCCTGGGAAATGTTGATGAATCCTCTCTGGCTGTGTCTGTCTTCTCCCGTCCCCCACTTCACCCCCAAGAGAGCTCAATTCGATGCTGTGTGATTACAAAAAAGAGACTCATAAAATAAGGCCACTTCATAAATGAAGTAGCCCTTTCCCTGGAATATGCAAACAGCAGAGTCAATCAAAGGAAAGAAGGGAAATGAGAAACAGGAAGAGAAATGCAGATGAGAGTTACCACAATTCACACCGAGAGGGAGAAACTGTATCCCGGAGACAGACGCACAAATGTCACACACTCTGCCCACAGGGGCCTGGGGGGAGGGAGAGCAGGGCGCTCGCGCACACACCTGTGTGTGTATGTGTGTGTGTGTACACCATGAGTGTGTCTGTTGAGCACAAGAGAACACCAGAGAAAGGTTCAAGTTCAAGAAAGAGGCAGACACACAGAAATTGAACCAGAGAAATGCAGGAGGTAAAGCCAAAGAGAGGTTCGGGGTGTCTGTGTGTGTGTGTGTGTGTGTGTGTGTGTGTGTATGGTGGGGGGAGAGTTGACAGCCTCCCCTTTGTGGCAAAGGCTGCCCTTCCTTTCTGTGTCAGTTTAAATTATTCACGTCAGGACAATGGAAAGAATATAGCAAAATAAAAAATGCATCAGGGCCAGGCGAGCCCTAGATTCCTATGCGGTGGAAACAACCCAGAGGGGAGGAAGGCTGCCTGCCCTGCACCTAGGAGGGGGCTAGGCTTCAGGTGACTTGGTTGGGGGTGGCTTTCCGCTGGTTCCCATACCTACAGAGTTGACAGAGTCAGGGCTGAATGTGCACCCCCGGGGGCCAGGCCTGGAGGGTCCCTGCAGACCACAACTCCTCTCGGGCCAGACCAGAGGCCTCCCTACTGCCTCCTTCCCATCCCCAGACTGGCTAACACTTTGCACCAACCTCCTGCCTGCCCTGAGCCGAACCCTCACTGGTGAGTTCAGAGACCCTGTGTGACCACCAGTTAATCCAACCAAAGCAGCTTTACATGCTGCCAGGACAGGATGGGGGCTAAGGGGTGCCGCCACCCCAGGGCTCCCACTCCTCCCAGGTAATAGCTCTAGGGACAGGCCTTCTGGGAGCCTGTACCCACCTTGGTAACCTCACCGGAAGAGGGCCTTCCTAGAGAGGATGCAGGATGAACGTGTTAGCCTGCTCGGGCTGCCATAGCAAATCAAGAGCTATTTAAGACTGGGTGGCTTAAACAACAGACATTTGTGTCTCCCAGTTCTGGAGGCTAGAAGTCCCAGATCAAGGTGTCAGCAGGGTTGGTTTCTCCTGAGGCCTCTCTCCTTGGCTTACAGACGGCCGCCTTCTCGCTGTGTCCTCACATGGCCTTTCCTCCGCGCATGCATGTCCCTGGTGTCTCTTCCTCTTCTTATAAAGATATCAGTCTTATTGGATTGGGGCCACACTCTTGTAACCTCATTGTAACCTTAATTACCTCCTTAATTAAAGGCCCTATTTCCAAACATAGTCACAATCTGTGGTACTGGGAGTCACCATATGACTTTGGGGGGACACAGTTCAGCCCATAACAACAAAGAACAGAGAAAGATAAGGCCAAGCCAGCACAAGGACGGGGGGAAGGTGAGGACAGTTCAGGGTGAACCGCTCCAACTCCCTGACTGTGTAAGGCCACCTCCACGTACATTTATAAAAACTAAAGATGACAGTTCTCTGGGATAGGGGCTTGGGGGGATTTTCTCCTCATGGCTGGTAGTTGCTGTTTTCCCCAGGACCAAGGATTTTGTATCCCCAATTCCAACTCCGTGTCTGGCTCCTAACAGGGAAACTATAACAGGGCAGAACAGAGGCTATTGGGCAAGGCTCTGGGTCCCTACTCACTTAGCATCTTCTCACTAAGGGAAGTGACTCCAAAATGAATTGAGACTTAATTCACAGAGGCCCTTACAAGGTTAAAAAAAAAAAATTAAAGAGAAAAAGCGTAACGGCAGATTGCATTTTCCAAGACGGTCACGACGAGATCTCCCATGCCACGTGCCCTTCTTACAATCTCATGTCATTCTTCCCATCAAGAGCTGAGATCTGTGGTCCCTCCCCTTGACTCTGTGTGGATCTGTGACAGTGGTAGAAGTGTCACTATGTGACTTCTAAGGCTTCCTCTCTCAGGATACTTACTCTTAGAAACCAGCCGCCATGCTGTGGGGAAGCCCGGATTACACAGAGAGGCCTCATGGAGATGTTTCAGCTGACAGCCCCAGCTGAGATCACTGCTAACAGCCAGCATCAATGACCAGACATGTGACCGAAGAAGGAAGCCTTCCTTAGGACTTCAGACCCAGGCATTGTCTGATGCAATGGTACCAGATAGAGACAGAGACAGAGGGAGAACCGCCTAGCTGAGGGCAGACAACCCTCAGAACAGCAAGAGATAGTAATAAAATGGTAGTTGTTTTTTTAAAATCACTAAGTTTTGGAGTGATTCATTATGCATTAATAGATAACCAAAACACAGGCCAAAACACACACACACACACACACACACACACACACACACACACACACACACGTGCGCAAAAGCCCCACTTCACAGGACCTGTTTAGGGGCCCCAGGCAGCAGGCCTGGGTGCTCACTACATAGGCCCTGGGGCCAGGCTTCCAGGATCAAATCGCTTTTCCACCACTTCTGCTCTACGACCTTGGATGAGTGAATTGACACACCTCTGCCTCAGTTTCCTCATTTCTGAACAGGGACCCATACCCGAGCCCTCCAATACGGGATGGGTGTGAGGACGCAATGTGATAACCCACTTCAAGTGCTCAGATGGGCGCCAGGTATGCAGTAAGCGCTCAATAACTACTTGCAGTGATGATTTTAGTCAATATCTCTCTTTCCTCTTCCTAACAGGTGGGCTGAGAAACATGCCATTTCTGGCAGACACTCTGCTGACTGTCTTTTTCCATCACACTGAGGTCACCAGCTCTGCCCCACGCTTATTTGTTTTGTAAAAATGTCAGCAGCTGGGCCCCAGTCCCTTCCCCCAGCCCTTGTGGGAAGTAAGCTCCCCTCCCCCTGCGGTATTTGAGTTGTGTTCCCTGCCACTGTCATCTCGCCTTTGCCTTGCAAACCACTGATTGGCAGAAGACAAAACACTAGCTAACAGCTGACCTCAAGACCTGTTTTTAAAGTCCCTGGGCCCGGCCCAGCCACCCAGCCGTGGGACCCGGGATGGGCCGGCAGCAGATGACGACAGTCGGCTGGGCTTGCCCCACCCTCTTGCCTCTCCTTTTGTGAAGTAACTGAACGTTACAGCCCCGGGATGCCCAGTTCCTCTACATGCTGCTGGCACATGGGACCCCCCTCCCGGAGGCAGCTCCCCCAGCCTGCAGTGGACGAGGCCAATAGAGGTTGGTTCCAGCTGTAGCAAGTCCTCCTCCCTGCCGGGGGCCCCTCGGGGGTACCAACAGAGGCAGAGGTCCCTCCCCTTAAGAACTGGAGAAGCCGAGAGCAGAACACAAGGAAATCAGCAGCAGAACCCTTTTCTGTCCAGCTAAGGCTTGCCTGGCCTCCGCAAGGGCCCCCTCTGCCTTTTGGGGGGCAACACCTTGATTCTGCCTGACCTGAAATCCCATCTGACCCCACCCCCACCTCCTCTGACTTTTGGGCTGTCTCGCTCTGGGTGGGGGAGGGGAGCCCAACCTCACTGGGAACCACCCACAGTCTTCTCACTCTCCATTGGTGGTAACTGCCTTCCCTACGTAACGCCTCCCCCTCCCCCACACCCCTCCCCCACACCCCTCCCCCACACCCCTCCCCCACACCCCTCCAAGTGGCCGCAGTTGGACCTCAGTGGGTCCTCAGGCGTCTCCCAAGCCTCCTTGGGCTGCAGGGTACACAGGCAGGCTTTTGATGAGCTCACCAACCATCTTACTCGGAACAGTCCCTGCCCCAATACCTTGGGTCTCCTTGAAAAATGATCCTTAATCTCTAAGGAACCAGTGGGATCTTTAGAAAAGACACCTGGAACTTTCTTTGCAGCTACTAGCTCTGTCAATGGGAGCACTACTGATATCTGGGCCTGGGCATATCTCCATTGCATGGGACGGTCCCCCTCACTGTAGGATGTTAAGTGTCCTCGCCCCCCACCCCGCCCACTAAATGTCAGCAGCTCCCCCTACTCATTGTGACAACTAAAAATATGCCCCCATTTCCAAATCCACCCCCCCACCCCCAGAGCGGGGAGACAGTTCCTGAACAGGGAAGCACTGTTCATCTCGGGATAAAATTCTTTCTGCTCCACAACCATCACGGAGCTGCAACTCCCCCACAGGATCGGTTATGCACACTTGATCACTGCAGTCAGCAAGTCCCTCCTCCCGTTCCCACACTCACCTGTGCACACTGCGAGCTGGGGCTCCAAACTCCCTAACTCGATTCCCCCTTAGTAAGGCTTAGGTGTGGGTTGCCTTGAGCGATCATTCGCCGCAAAGCATTTACTGAGAAATCCTTTGTAGAATTCTGCGCCTCCCCTTCCATCGCTGGGCATCACGTTAAAAAATAACTAACTAAATAAATAAGTGCCGCCATGGTGGGAAGTGTTTCGTGGGAGTTATTTGTTCTTCAAGGTCTATTGAGTCAAAATTCCCAGTTTAACTTTGAATGCTCGGCTCTGCTGCTTCTACTGTGAGGTGGATGCCGGTACCTTAAAAAGAGAAGGGAAATCTTGTCTTCTAAAGGAAGAGAAAAGGAAAGAAAATAATCCTCCCTCTACAGTGCCTACTGGATGTGTTCACTTTTCAATATAACGTGAGGATGCTGGCCCCTTTCATCTGCCCTTTGAGCTACCCTCTTACTAAAACCCTTGGCCAGCCTGGCCTGAAGTACCCATACTTGGATGTACCAGGAGAGAAAGCATCTGTTTTCACAGGGACGTAGCTTTGACCCTCCTGCTGACAGTGAAGTATGTCTGTGGGTTTAGCTGAAGTAGGTCCAGATACCTAGGGCAGTTTTCCTTCTTGGAACAACTGCTCTTAACACCAGTAGCTTCTTGCTTATGTCTTAGATCCCCCATCTCATAGTGACGGCCTGGGCCTGAAATTGAAGGGGGACGTTAGTCTTTGGGGGTCCACTTTTACTACAGCCTCTCTTCCCAGAACAAGACATGCATGTGGACGTGTAGGGTGTGCCCACACTCGGTCACACAGAATTTTTGCACGCAATCACAAAGCTTCCGGAAGCCTGTCCACAGGCCGTGGATTGAGAATCCAGCCCTGGTTTACCCCAACAGGGAATCTGGTGGCACATAGAGATAGGATTTGCTTCCAGCAGGTAAGGAGACAGACTCTGTGACTGTTCTTCCTGAAACAAGCCGAGAGCCTCGAAAAGACGATGGCCGCTGTACATAGCTCCACTGGTTTGCACATACAGCCAGAGATAGTGAGAGAAAGCTTCCAGAACCCACGGTCGCTCCTAAGCACACAAAATATATGTGGACTACTAAGGAGAGAGGCCATAAAACAAAATGAGCTTGAAAAACTCAAAAGCCATTGCCCCCAAAATGAAACGGTTTGTGCTGGCGGCAGTTCCCGTAGCTAATGACAGCGCACTGCCTTGGACGATATTTTTCTCAGTTCACGCTGCTTTCACGGGCGTTTCTCCATCAGTCTCTCAACCACTGCATGAGGAAGGCAGTATTCTTACCCCCATTAAGAGGTTATGACAAAAAAGGAGGGTTCAAAGAGCTGCCTGAAAAGCACATGATGAGTAGTGGTAGGGCTGGAAGGACAACTTGGGCGTCAGCTGACCCCCCAAGTCCAACAGTCATAGGAATTGGAGAGGGTATTACACCACCACAGGGTAATCAAATAACAATAAATATAAGAACCACAATTCACTTTTGTAAGGCAGATGCCTAAAGTTCTACCCCCAATGCTGCAGCAGCCCCACTGGGTCATGAAAAGGAATAACTCTAAAGGTTCTTCTCTGGAATTGATGCTTGGCGGCCTGGAATTTAAACTCATGCCACTACTTCCAAATCTTTTCCCGTGTCTTCCTTCTTTCAAACTGGACTTAGAGGATGTTGGAGTTAGAACAGGCAGAAAAAGGCAGAGAGAAAGGAAGAAAAGACAAAGGAAAACTGGGATTTCCCTGGTGGTCCAGTGGTTAAGAAGCCATCTTGCAATTCAGGGGACGCCGGTTCGATCTCTGGTTGGGGAACTAAGATCCCACATGCCACAGAGCAACTAAGCCCTCACGCTGCAACTACAGAGCCCATGCGCTCCGGAGCCCGCGTGCCGCGCTGCAACAAAAGATCCCGTGTGCCGCAACTAAGACCCAACCCGCCGCAGCCAAAAAATAAATTTAAAAAAAAAGACAAAGGAAAACTGTATTAAAAAGTTATACTAATGCTGGTAACAAAGTGATGGGATCTGTAAGCAGAAGATGGGGCGGGGGAGGGGTGTCGGGGGGAAGCTATATGGATGGGGAAGGTCACAATGATGGTACTGCATGCCCCCCCCAGGCCAGCACTGACACCAGCAAGACTCAGCCCCAATTTTAGCAAATGTTTAGCCACTGCCTAACATAGGTCACTATCTTTCCATCCTCTTTGCCATCTGCCACCCAACCCTAAGTCAGGACCTTATATTTTAGAGTTTTGTTATGGCTGAATCCCACTTCTGGTACCAATTTCTGTTTAGGCTAGGTTATCCTGAGGTACCAAGCAGTACCCAAAATCTCACTCCCCAGACCCCCCAAATCTGGATCATTCTCTTCATGTGGTCTTTTCGTCTCAAGGAGGCTAGACCAGGTTTCTTCATACGGTGAGGGCAACAGGTCAAGTAGGCAGGCCTCAATGCCCAAGCGCTTCTTTCACGCTTACTGATGTCCCAGTGGCCAAAATAAGTCATGTGGCTCAAGTCAAAGTCAGAGTGAGAGAGGACTACCTTCAGATGTGGTTACTGGCAGTTATGATCCATTGGGGGCCATGTTTGTAACAATCCCACCCACATGGTACCTGAAATGCCATCATTTACATTTTAGACTTTTGGCCTCTTTTTGACTTACTCTTTTAAAAATCAGGCATGGCTTCATTGCATATCCTGTGACCCAGCAATTTCATTTCGAGGCATATAGCCAAGAGAAATGAGTGCTTCTGTTCACCAACAGCCGTACACACAAATGCATGGAGCAGTTTTATTCAGAACAGCCCCAAACTGGAAACCACCCAGATGCCCACCAAGAGGGGAACAGATAAACTGACCATGATGTAGTCATACAAAGGGACATTACACAGCATTGGAAAAAGAATGAATGACTGCTCCATGTGACAACACGATGGATGGATGGATGGATGGATGGATGGATGGATGTTCCAGGCAATGGTGAATGGAAGGAACCAGACCCACAAGAATATATATTGTACGATTCTAGTTAATGGAGGTTCTCAAACAGGTCTATACTGTTAGGAGACAGAATAATGGTTACCTTCGGGGGCATGTCAAAATGTCAGCTGGCAGGGGGCATAAGGAACTTCTGGGGTAGATGCTGACAATATCTTGTATCTTTTTTGTTGTTGTTTTTGCTTTTTAATTGCAGTATAGTTGATTTACAATGTTGTATTTGTTTCGGGTGTATAGCAAAGTGATTCAGTTATACATATACATATATTCTTTTTCAGATTCTTTTCCACTATAGGTTATTACAAGATACTGAATGTAGTTCCCTGTGCTATACAGTAGGTCCTTGTTGTTTATCTGTTTTATATATAGTAGTGTGTATCTGTTAATCCCAAACCCCTAATTTATCCCTCCCCCCCCACCAACATCCTATATCTTGATCTGGGTGAATCTATACTTATGATTCATGAATCTATACTTACGTAAAAAGCCATAGACCTGTACACTTAAGACTGGTGGACTTAACTGAATGTATGTTAAATCTTAATTGTTTTCAAAGTACAAGATTAGACGTAAGAATAGGTTTCCTAGCTTGGTGACTCTGGACAGGGTGGCAGGCAGAGGAGGGGCAGGTGGGAGACCTGACCCAGGCCTTCTCAGCCTTTGAAGCCAGAGGGAAGAGACCTTGCTCAGGACCTGAAGGGTTCCCCATCTCCAGCCCTGGCTGGGGGTACTTGGGGCTGGGGCCCGGTGGTAGTGGCCCAGCGGGCTCCTATGGGGACAGAAATGCTTTGAGGAGCCTTTGTTCCAGGAATTGATCAAGGAAACGAGCTGGTAATGAACAGCAGAAATAACAATAATTAATAATGGGTAGAATAAAAATGGATTTCAAATCCTGCAGCTAATTCGCCAAGAGACCTATTTCTGTGGCAGGCAGCCACTCTCCTCTCCTCAGGCTGCTGAGTAAACCAGGAAGTGGCAGGACCAGGCCAGCCAGCTGCGGGAATGCGGGAGCGAGGAGCCAAGGAGGTGCAATAACCCCGGGCAGTGGGAATGAGCTAGGACTTGTCTGGGTACTGGGCTGGGTCATGGGCTCTGCACCCCACTAGGAAGGGCAGGAGAGCCCAGACTTCGAGGATGCCTCTCAGAGGCCAGGCAGCCTCCCCTGTCCCCCCAGGGAACAACCCCCCAGGGCCGCCCTTGGACCCTCAGACCCTTGGCATATATCCCCACCAATACTGCCCCCCTCCTAGGAGTCAAGACCACACAACAATGGAAGGAAAACCCTTGTCAGAGAAGAAAGATTCTAATTGGAGCCCTAAATGCTCCAGAAAGATTATCTTTCCGGTTCCCATTGCACAGAGAGCAACTAACAGTCGCCCCGCCCATTAACCCTCACCACCCATTTCCTCCCCCGGCCCCCCTCCCCACAAACAGGCTGAGTTGTATAGCTTTTATCACTCCGTTAAACAGTGAGTGCTCAGAGATCCTTCCAGCTTCCCCCCAGGACGGGGCAAAAGGCTGCCCTGGCCTACTCTGTTGGTTTTTCGCGCAGGGTCTTTGCAGGGAGGAGGTCGGTGCTTGCATGTGAGGGTCGAGTCTATTAAGACCTGCTCACACCGGTGTCTTCGGCTGAACTTGTCCGTGGCCTGTGAGAAAAATGCTCCGCTTCCCGTCATGTCCTTCCCTGTGCGTCCCCAGTCCCCTTCAGCTGTCTCTAGCTGTGGAGGGCTTCTCTCCTGCCCTTCCCACTAGGGCCCAGGCTCCAAGCCCACTGTTTGCCGATAGCATCTCCCCTTCGAAGCCGCATCCCCCGCTGTTTTCCAGGACGTGCTTATCAGGTACAGGGGAAGCCAAAATCTATGTGTGCATCTCTGTCTTTGACCACGAGTCCTTGGAGCTGCAATGTCTTAACCCTGAGGCCAGTGGACAAGCTCTGAGGGGACTCCTCAACCCCCACTCCTCGAGCAGCTGCCTACATTGACAAATGGATCTCCCTCCCTTTTCAACTTGAGCAAAGCGGATTCTTCTTGCTAAAGGCTAAGTACTCGCTAAGTTGCAAGTTTTAGAAAATGAGGCCATTGTGGGGCTATTTCTGAGGGAAAGAAAGGCCAGTGGTACCAGCGCCAGCCCCGTCCACCTCCCACAAGAATTGGGCACCATTATTTTTACATCGGGGAAAATTCCATCTCCTGTTTCAAAAACAGCTGAATCTGGCTTCATCTTCTGCAAAAGTATACATGGTAGGCAGAAGGCGAGGCTTTAACTCTTAAAGACAGTTCAGAGCAGGTGACAAAATGATATCAGCTGTGGGGTTAAGGGGGTAGGAGAGAGACCCCGGCAGGGCAGTGTACTGAGAGCACAGCCAGGCTCTGGGCAGGGAAGCCAGGCCCCCAGGAAGGGGCCAGGAGAGGCAAGGTTCCCGGTGGGTTTTGAAACCTGTCATATTAGTCTGCTCAGGCTGACGCAACAAAGAACCACAGGCTGGGTGTCTTCAACGACAGAGTTTTATTGTCTCACAGTCCTGGAGGCTGCAAGCCTGAGATCAAGGTATCAGCAGGGTTGGTTTCATTCTGAGTCCTCTCTCTTTGGCTCATAGACGGCTGTCTCCCCCCGTGTCCTCATGTCATCTTCCCTCTGCATCTGTCTGTGTCATAATCTCTTATAAGGACACCAGTCAGATTGGATTAGGGCCCACCCATGTGAACTCATTTTAACTTAATTACCTTTCAAAAGACCCTGTCTTCAAACACAGTCACATTCTAAGGTATACTGGGAGTTAGAGCTTCAAAGTATGAATTTTGGGGGAGACAAAATTTACCCACGACACCAGGACAGGGTTTCCATTTTGCTTCCACAATCGCAGCCTGTTCCCACTCCAATCAACGTAGTTGCTGGACTGGGAGAAGCTGCAGGGCTGTGGACCCTACATAAAGGGGTCCTTGTCTGCCCATCCCCCAGGCTCCTCCCTATGCAAATTCTCCTCAGCAAAGTCCCGCCTCTTCCAAGAAGCCCTCCCTGACTGCTAAGCTCACATGGAGCTTTCCTTTTGCCGAACTCCAGTGCACTATAGGAAGGGTCAGGGTCCAGCTCTGTGTCCTGAGTATAAATCTGCGTTCTAAATAAGACCTTTGAGGATAGGCAACCCCTGCCCACCCGCTCTCCCCCTCCCACACACACACACACACTGCCGGTATCTGTTTCCTCCCTTTCCCAGCTAGGCAGTTTGGAGAGCTGGGGTTGGCTGTACAGCCAGCTCCAGGGATCAGCCTGATTGGTTTAACTAGAGGACACACATGACCTAATTGGTGCAATCAAAGTGAACATCAGGACTTTTGCTGGGAATGCTGGGACATGGTCTCTCTTCTAGGTTGGGTTTGGCTGGGGGAGAAAGCCAAGCTTAGAGTACGCTGCAGCTAAGGTGGGGGAGATGGGGTGTGGCAGGGTGCTAGAAGTTCCAGAGATTTGGATGGGGCAGGGCAGGGAACAACCGCTATGGGCAGCCACTGAAGCTTATCCAGAGGAAACGAAGCAAATAAGGTGTGCTAGAGCGATATTGAAGTCCTAGATCAAGCCATACCTGAAGTACGTTACCCCTGGACCATTCAGTAACATAAAGCCATCCATTTGCCCTTGCGCTAACATTGGTTTGGGCTGAGAGTATAATGGAAAGATCACTAACTGATACAATGTCTTTCAGATCCTACGAACAGCCTAGCCCCGTGATCACAAGGACACTCAATAAATACTACAGAATCACAAACTCACAACATGTGAAGGCTTTGTAGATGAGGAAATTGGGACCAGCGTTAAAGGGATTTGCTAAGTCTCATGACAGATTAGTGGCAGAGCCTGGATGACAGCCTAGGTCTCCAGTCTAGTGCCTTTCCCTCTGCACCAGAAGAGAGGAAGGCCACTGGTCCTCCTTCCCTGCCCCCCAAAGCTTGTCCCTGGGGGAGAGGGAAGGGCCGGAGAAAGCCAGTGCAAAGCCACAGCACCCTCAGCCCCCCAGAGAGGAAGACTTGGTTGCAAGCCAGGAGGCCAGAGGGGAGGCGAGGCAGGAAATTGAGTGGCTCTGTATCAACCACACGTGCCAAGTCACCTGGGGGCTGTGAGCAAGGAGCCAGTGCAGAGAAGGGGAGCAGCCGCTAACCCAGGCAGCAGGCACGTCCGTGTCGCCGGGACCTCAGAGGACCCCATCCCATGCTCCAAAGAGTCCTCTCCGCTCAGGAAGGCTGTCCTCAAGTGGAATAGTTTCCGGGCAGCCTCCAATAGGGGTAGAAATACGTGGTCCCTAGAACAGAACAGTCAGACATTTGTGATAGGCAAGTGCTTATGGCCATCTGCATAGCAATCAGATGCCTTGGATTTTCCACACCAGCTGGCATTTCAGTCAATGAATTTTAAGCTCCAGAAACCATCTTGGGCCATGAACTGACTTTGGGAAAAAGAGCTGACCTAGTTGTTCTACTGCTTCGTAACAAATCACCCCAAAGCCCGGTGGCTTCAAAGAACATTCTTCGACGGTCTTGCTTCATTTTGTTTTCTCTTGGTCCTGGGGATGACTGGACTCAGATCAACGGTTCTTGATCTTTTGTGTGTTTGTGGTCAGACGGTGTCCGGGGCTGAAATCATCTGAAGGCTTCCTTTCCTCGCATGTCCGGTGCCTGGGCTGGGAAGACTGCAGCGTCTGGGGGTGGGGCGTCGCAGAATACCTGATGTACCTCATGCATCTCTCTCCAACACGGCAGCTTCAGAATAACCAAGCTTCTTACATGGCAGCTCAAGAAGGAACCAGATGGAAGCCATATCTCCTTTTGTGACCTAGCCTCGGAAGTCCCTCAGTGTCACCTCTGCCTCATTTAATTCATTAGAAGAGTCTGGCCCATATACAAGGAGAGGGGATTTAAACTCCACCCAGCTGAAGACTGTTCAGACATGGTTTTCAACCACAGTAGAAGCCGTACCTGGCAAAGCAACAAGGTCAAGGAGCCCGGGTCTCTGCCTTGCCAGAGCTGTCCGGGACTGCCTAAACCTGAACTCCCTAAACATGAGAGAGAAATCGAATTCTGTTGTATACATGCTGCTGTCAGTTGGGGTTTTTTGGTGACTCTCGGCCCAACCTAATCCTAATTAATACAGAGAGTACAGACTGCCATGTCCTGTTCCTGGCACAGAGGAAGCTCTCAAAGGGAGGGAGGTTAGGGGGTGTGAGGCAGGGACGAGCAGGACATCAGAGCTCAAATATTCCCTTGTCCCATAAGTTCACTTACACTATGTGCCCGTATTGATTTGTCAAAATGAGAAAACATGCAAAGGAAAACTAAGGAAGTAGAGTGCAAACAGTAAGTGCATATCAATGAATGAATAAGTACACGGGATAAGCGGACCAGAGAAGGTCCCCAAAGCAAAGGCTCTCAGATGTGGCAGAGGGGCCCAGGCCGGCCGTAGGCCACGTTATGCAAAAGTCCTTTGTCTTAAGACTTGTCTCTCATTGAGATATCATCTCACACCGGTCAGAATGGCCATCATCAAAAAAATCTAGAAACAATAAACGCTGGAGAGGGTGTGGAGAAAAGGGAACCCTCTTGCACTGCTGGTGGGAATGTAAATGGATACAGCCACTATGGAGAACAGTATGGATGTTCCTTAAAAAACTACACATAGAACTACCATACGACCCAGCAATCCCACTACTGGGCATATACCCTGAGAAAACCATAATTCAAAAAGAGTCATGTACCAAAATGTTCATTGCAGCTCTATTTACAATAGCCCGGAGATGGAAACAACCTAAGTGCCCATCATCGGATGAATGGATAAAGAAGATGTGGCACATATATACAATGGAATATTACTCAGCCATAAAAAGAAAGGAAATTGAGCTATTTGTAATGAGGTGGATGGACCTAGAGTCTGTCATACAGAGTGAAGTAAGTCAGAAAGAGAAAGACAAATACCGTATGCTAACACATATATATGGAATTTAAGAAAAAAAAATGTCATGAAGAACCTAGGGGCGGGACAGGAGTAAAGACACAGACCTACTAGAGAATGGACTTGAGGATATGGGGAGGGGGAAGGGTAAGCTGTGACAAAGTGAGAGAGAGGCATGGACATATATACACTACCAAACGTAAAATAGATAGCTAGTGGGAAGCAGCCGCACAGCACAGGGAGATCAGCTAGGTGGTTGTGACCACCTAGAGGGGTGGGATAGGGAGGGTGGGAGGGAGGGAGACGCAAGAGGGAAGATATATGGGAACATATGTATATGTATAACTGATTCACTCTGCTATAAAGCAGAAACTAACACACCATTGTAAAGCAATTATACACCAATAAAGATGTAAAAAAAAAAAAAAGACTTGTCTCTTTTCCTCTCCTCCTCCTCTTTCTTCTCCTTCATCTTCTCCTCCTCTTCCCTCGCCCCTCCCCTTCCGGTTTTCCTCCTCATCCTTCTCCCCCCACCCACTGCCTCTCTTCCCACACCCACTTAGCTCCTACTCTTCCCAAGCAAACCAGGAATTTTCTGATGCCCTGGCCAGAGGAAAAGAGAAAAATCAATCCCTCCATCGATCCCAACTCTTTGACAGGCCTGGTAGATGTGGTCCCAGCCTCCATCCACCCTCCCCTCCCCCACCACTTCCACCCATGCTCCGGTCACCTCATCACATTCTTCCCCCCGACCTCCCTGCCTTTGCACGTGCTGTCCCCTCTGCAGGGATGCCTGTCTCATCTCCCCTTTCTGTTCTGGTCAACTCCCACTTGTCACTCACCACCCAGCTCATATGTCACCTTCTGTAGGAAACGCGGCCCCAGTGGGAAAGGCTCCCTTCCCACATGCTCCCAGAAGCCCATGCTTGCCTTGTCGGAACACTCATCCCACCGGGTAGGAATAATCTGTCTTGGTCTCTACATGAGACACAGAGTTGCAGGGATGGTGTGCTATCATTGCAGACCCTCTAAGAGTACACCTTCCAGAATTAAGCAGGTCTAATGACTTATTCTCTCCTGGATTACAGCAACGACTAACCCAGAAGAGGGTGTCTCCTGTGTTCCGACACCTGGAATGAGTGCCTTCTTGGCATCTCTCTGATCAAGGTAGGTGGGCAGCCCCCATATTGTGTCTGGACCCAAAGGAGCCCTGGGTGTTCCTTGAGGTGGTTCCCTGGAATTTGAGTTTTTAACGTGTTTGAGCCATGTCTTATCCATTCATTCCCTGGACACTTCTGTTACAATTGACTGTATTTTTCAAATACGGCACAGCAATATTTCCAGTCCCATAGGTTCTTCCAGAATCTTGCCACCCCATCAAGAGGTGGTATCTTTTTCCTCTCCCCTGAACCTGGGTGGCTTAGTGACTCTTCCAACCAATAGAATATGGTGGAAGTTCCTTAAAAAACTAAAAATAGAATTACCATATGATCCAGCAATCCCACTACTGGGCATATACCCAGAGAAAACCATAATTCAAAAAGACACATGCACTCCAATGTTCATTGCTGCATTATTTACAATAGCCAGGTCATGGAAGCAACCTAAATGCCCATCAACAGACGAATGAATAAAGAAGATGTGGTACATATATACGATGGAATATTACTCAGCCATAAGAAGGAACGAAATTGGGTCATTTGTAGAGACGTGGATGAATCTAGAGACTGTCATACAGAGTGAAGTAAGTCAGAAAGAGAAAAACAAATATCGTATATTAACGCATATATGTGGAACCTAGAAAAATGGTACAGATGAACCAGTTTGCAGGGCAGAAATAGAGACACAGATGTAGAGAACAGACGTATGGACACCAAGCAGGGAAAGCAGCAGGAGGTGGGGATGGTGGTGTGATGAACTGGGCGGTTGGGATTGACATGTATACACTGATGTGTATAAAATGGATGACCAATAAGAACCTGCTGTATAAAAATATAAATAAAATAAAATTTTAAAAAAAAACGCAAGATGCAGAAAAGTGTGAATAATATGACCCTGTTTCTGTAAAACTAACAGCAGTAAAAATATTTCATATACATGTAAAAAAAATAGAATATGGTGGAAGTGATGCTATGTGACTTTTGATACCAGGTCGTAGAATGCAAACAGCTTTCACCTCTCTCTCTCTCTCTCTCTCTCTCTCTCTCTCTCTCTCTCTCTCTCAGGACACTCACCCTGGGAACCCAGCTGCCATGCTGTGAGGAAGCCCAAGCCACACGAAGAGGTCACGTGTAGATTTCTGGCCAACTGCCCCAGCTCAGCTGACAGCCAGAATCAACTACCAGGTGTGCAAGCAAGCCAGATGCAAGGTTTGCACTTCGAGTGAGAGGCTGTCAGGGTGAGCCGAGTGTCGGCCAGCCACAGCTGGACATGGAGGTCAGGCCGCCGGGAAGTGAGCCCGGGCACCAGAGGCAAATAACCCAGCAAGTTCTTTAACCCCTCGGTCTCAGTTTCCTCATAGGCAAACTGGAAATCGTAACAGGGCAGTTGTGAGGATTAAACTGAATAACTCATGCAGAGCGGGGGCCGTGTCGGAAGTGTCCATAAATATTAGTCTGCTGGGAAGGAAAAGCTTCTGAGGTCCCACGAGACTTCTTACATCTGTAGCAGATTGGCTGCTCCTGAGAACCATGAATTCTCAATGCAAGCACCAAGGGCTCGAGACAAAAAGGATGTTCTGGAATTCTGAAAACCTACCTTTTTAGATGCCTGGGATTTAGAACGCTGATTCTATACCATAATATAGAGAATGGGGAGGCATGAGAGCAGTTTTCCTGGGAACTGGAATAAAGGTTCCGCTTTCCAGGGAGCGAGAATAAAGGTTCTATCAGTCTGAGAGGTCCATTAACCGGTAGGAAGGTCTCCATGTCGACTGAGGCCTAGGACAGGCCTGAGGCTCTTATGATACAGAGACGCGACAGACACGGAAAGCCCAGAGAGGCTGACAGGCCTGGAGAGGAGAGAGGGGCCTGGACCTTGCCCCACAGCAGCCAGCAGGGAAAACCGCATGTCCTAGAGGGAAGGTCCGCACGCCCTAGAGAGAAGGTCCGCACTTAGCGTGGAGCCGCAGAGGTAAAGGGGCTGTGACTAAATGAGGGGACTTAGCAGTGGTGGCCCAGGCCCTGCACACCCCAGCACGGTGGAGGGAAGAGTCAAGACCACCCAAGTGCCCACAGTACCCCAAACGGCTAACCAAAGGGACCCACCGGGCATGTTAGGAAACAGCATGTAGGGTCCCTGGACCCAAGGCTGCACGGGACATCAGGGTCTGTGTTCCAGTCTAGGAAGGACAAGTGCAACTTGTCCAAGGTCAGCGAGTGCAGTAGGGGGCGGAGGGCAGAAACAGGGCAGCATGTGGATACAGGCTCAACGCCTGGACGGCGTAGGACTCCTTCCCGCCCTCCCCAACCCAGGGCTGCAACTCAGACCAGGGCAGGAAGGGCGAGAGAGAACAGGCCCTATAGTGACTATGATTTCAACCCAAAGTGACTGTTGCCTCGACTCGGCAAGGTCGAGCTGTCCGCCATCAGCAGAAACGGGTGCTCGGGAGCTCAGTGAAGCCTGCAGTTTGGTAGAAACAGAGAAAACCTACATCTTAGCACATCTGAGGGTCAGGATTCTAGAATTTCACCCCACGACTCGTCTTGACTCAAGGCTTTGAAAGGACATCAGGGAATGAAGCCAGAACGTAGAATCCGGTTGACAAGCTGCGACCTGCTCTCCAGGGTCCACGTCCCCGCGGGAGGCACAGCCACAAGGGGAGGTTGGGGGGAGGGGCAGGATTTCAGGAGTCTGTCCAAAAGAAGACAAAAACGCGTGAGTCTCCTTTTTCCATCCTGCTGGCTCTCTCAACAACTCTTAATTACCAGCAATCAGCTGTTAATTACCTACAACAAGAGAGACAGGGGAAAACACAGATAAATGAAATCTATAGATAATCCCCAAACCCCAATTTGGTCGATAACGTCATCCAGCTTCCCCAAGCAACCTCTTGCCAGGACTTCTGATCTCCCGGCAACTTGCCGTGTAGAACGATCCCCAATTCCCCAGCTGGCCTTGCCCTTGCCCCTGGTGCACAGGGAGAAGCCAGTGGGCCCTAAATAATGCCCGACTCCCTACCGTACTCTTTCCTGCTGTCCCCGGGGGGCGGCTGCCAGGCTCTAAGCCTTTCGGGCACTGGACCGTTTTCACTGTCTGTTTGCCCAGCAAACAGGAGTGCTGGCTGCAAATTGAAGCCACCTCGGAGAGCAGGAAGGGCAAGGGCCTCTGGGACCACAACTGTCCAAGGGCTACTGTGGGCCACCACGTGTCCCACAGACCCAGGGACCTCTTCGTCTACACCTGAGGCAGGATGGCCACCCAGAAGGAGGGATGCAACTAAAAGCAAGTTAGAGCCTCAAGTGAGAGCAGGAATGGGGCAAGATGCAGCATTCCCAGGGGCTCCCTGTTTCCTGACTTTTCCACACCCAAGTATTCTCAAGTGCTCCCTCCTCTTGGGCGGGCAAGGTAGACACCTCAGGCCCCATGCCTGGACCAGCAGAGCGCTGGGAAAGCTGAACTGTGGAAAAAGAACGTCCTGTCATCAGTTTGGGAAAAATGTCCCATTGTGACCCAAGGGCACAAAAATGGTGCCCAGTATTAATTCGAAAGAAAACAAAGATAGGGACGGGGGATACAGAGAATGAACGACAGCCCCCCTCAAACCCCTCCATCCCCTCTCCTCCCCCTGCACCCTGAACAGGCAGAAGCTGGCGGGAGTCCAGGGAAGTAGTGAAAGTTGAACACAAACCCGAACACTGCTCTCCATTTTCTGACTTTTCCTTTTCTCCTACAGTCCAGTTAACACAGTGGACAAGCCAGTCCTCGTTCCCGCAGCCCTCGTTAATGAAACTGCAGTAGCAAACGCACCTTGTTATTGCTGGGAGCCTGGAAGCAGCAGCTCCCCACCAACGAGGAAATACCACACAGAAAGGCCCCCCCTCCCCCTCCCTCACCCCCCCCCCACCCCCCCCCCCCCCGTCTCCCAGGGCTGTTCTCGAGGCCAATGCCTGCAGCTGGGGCTTCCGGTGCCAGGAGTCCTGCTGGGCCGCCTGTACCCAGCATACCACGCCCCACAGTCCCCATCCCACCCGCGACCCTTACCCATCCCCCTCCCAGATTTCGCCAGAATTGGGGCGGAGGCGGCCCACAGGGAGTCCCAGGGAGGAGGCTGCCCACCTGAGGAAGGACGGGACTGCAAGGCTAGCACTCAGCTGGACCTCAGACCTGCTTCCCCGCCTGCAAATCTGCAAATCGGGGCCAGACAGCGCATTGAAAGGGGACCACTGGGCCCGGGTTGACAAGGAGACTAAGGGATGATGCTAAGAGCTATGAGGCCCGCAGTGAAGGGGGGCTCCTGCTGTGGCCTCATCCCCCCCACCCTCCCACCCCGGCCCTGACCCGGTCGCAGTCCCTTCCGCACTCTAAGTGGGCATTAATGCGGCCAGCGCTAACTCGATTTCATCACAGGGAGACAGGAATCATTTTTCTCCCGTCCTTTGCTTCTGCTCCGTCTCTCCTCTGATGGGGACAGTTGGTTCGGCCTCATGAGGCCAGATTTGCAGGGGTTTTGGCCTTTTCTTACTTGCTTAATGACAACCTGGGGAAAGAGGAGGCCAAGACGGAGAGATGGAGAAAAACACAGGCTCCGGGCACAAAGCAGTCTCCCACAATCTAAAGCCGACCTGTTTCTGGGGGGGTCGTTATGCATCTTTCCTGTCACCTGGTGACCCGGGACGCCCGAGGGCCACATGGCGCGGCAGGCGAGATATGCCAACAGCCCTTCTCGCCAAATTGATGGGAAATCAAATGATGCAGGGAAGTTTCTAGAAGGGAAAAGAAGAAAGACAACATTCGATTTCCCCCGCTGAGGAGGCTGACATCACTCTCTGCCGAGCAGAGATTGCCTGCCTTTCTCCGAGCCAGCATACTGGAGCTGTTTTCTGATTATTTCAATCAGCCTAATAACATGTACATTTCAGACAGCTGCCTTGGCGGTTTGGAGAGTTTGGCTTTTCTGCTGGCTCCCGCAGAAGCATAATTTTTGCTCCCCGAAGTTCACGTGTAGCTAGGGAAAAAGGGTTTGGATGGATTTCCCGACCCCAAAATAGAACCATCCCACAATTCGGTTCTGGGTCCGGAAGCCTTTTCACATTGACGGGTCGGATCAGAGGCCCCGCTGCCGTGTCTCCTTTGAAGCATATACATTCTCAGCTGGTTTCCTCCCCCCACGAGAGGAACTGGCTAGATTGGGGTTCTGTTAATTCCTGTCGGCAATCCGCAGGCCTCGGAGCCCCGTGGGGTGCACTGGCTATGATGGTTCCCCTCGTGGCTTGTTACTTCCTGCCAGGCATATGCAGAGGGTTGCCGGCAAGGCCATAAACAGCTACAAGAGCAGAGCGCAGAGCCATCCGCCACGTGCAACGGAGCCCAGAAATCGATGCAATTCATTGGAACGTGCTTAACTCAAGGTGGCTCTCCGAGCAGGCAAGGTTAGAATCAGGCTCCTCTCAGGTGGGGGAAAAAAAAAATCGGAACGGCATCAGAGAAAGTTAACCAACGTATTGTATAGAACTACATTTATTAGAATAATAACGCTCGCATTTTGAGCGCCTGCTCTGAGCGGGAGCGTTGCCAGACCTTTTTGCATACATTACCTCATTTAATCCTCGCGACAAGTAAAGCAGATATTACAATCTCCGTTTTCATTTCTGAAATCTGGAAAACCTTCCTGTGAGTTCATTTTTTCTGCAGCTGCAAATGTTCCCTTCTCTGGGCCTGTGTGTTTCTAAAACACATGCAATCCTAAATAAACATTAAAAGATCGTGATCTTCAGAAAACAATGCAGGAAGAGGTCTGTCTTCCTGGAGGCCGGCACTGATGGGAAGGGGTAGGCGAGCTGGAAGGGCGTCCTCCAGCTGCAGTGGCATATGAGCTGGGGCAAGGAGCGGCCCTCCAAGACCTCCCCACAGCTAGCTGTCCACACCCACCTCCTCACAGTTCGGGGAAGCACGCTCTTTTTTTCTTTCTTTCTTTCTTTCTTTCTTTTTTTTTTTTTTTTTTGCGGTACGCGGGCCTCTCACTGTTGTGGCCTCTCCCGTTGCGGAGCACAGGCTCCGGACGCGCAGGCCCAGCGGCCACGACCCATAGGCCCAGCCGCTCCGCGGCATGTGGGATCTGCCCGGACTGGGGAACGAACCCGTGTCCCCTGCATCGGCAGGCGGACTCTCAACCACTGTGCCACCAGGGAAGCCCCTCTTTCTTTCTTTTTTATGGCTACTCTCCCCAACTGGAAGTTTCTTTCTGACACCACTGCACACATGCACAAGTTGGTTCATATCTTTCCTCTTGGTTGCAAAACATTAACGGCAGCCTAACTGTCCTAAATATTTCCTGATGCTCATCATCATGAAGGCTTTCAGAAAATGGGGAGGAAGTTGTCGCGGACCCTGGAGAAGTTGACCTCCACTGCCCACCGCAGGGGCAAAACCTCAATCCAACAAGGCGTTCATGGAACATCTCTGCGCTGGGCTCCCCGGAGTTCACAAAAGCCCCCACCTGAGCAGGGAACAGTGTCCTGCCATCACTGAACAGAGCCTTCCTGGGAGAGGTCACAAACAGGGCAGGGTTAGAGAGCTAGAAGACTGATCGGTCTGCTAAGCGGTACCCCAGAGCACGGACACCCAAAGGTGTCTCCCTCGCCGGTGACACCTTACAAGACCACAGATTGATTTCGATCGTGCAGTCATCACTCAAAACCTTGAGAAAGTCCAGCGGTAGTCGCCAGACCACATGAAAACCTTTGTTTCATTGCGTCAACCTTAGTTTCATATTTGCCCCCTCCCCTAAAGCAGTAGTCCCCACGTACAGGTAATCTCTTTGGGAGGTGGTCCCAGGAAATGCAATTGAGAGAGTGGAGAAAGTGAGATAAGAAAGGGGGAAAAGGCAAAAAGAGTGCGCTAGTAAGCAGATTTGCACTGTAGGCAACTGACCCATTTGGGACCCTCTGGGAGACTGTGGAATTGTCCCACAGAGCAGCGATATTGATCCATTATCTCCCCTGCCTCATTGGTTGACAGTCACTCTAAGGGTGTTCTTTCCCCAGCTCTCGCAGTGCCGTTATCCCGGCTGCAAGCCACTTGGAAGGGCCTTCATCCCCTCCAAGGCCAGCCAACCCCTTCTGGCAGAGACATGCAGGAAGCCATCTGCAGGTACAAGAACTGTCAGCAGGGGCCTCTGGGGTGGGTGGAGGGCACACGGGCACGGACAGCACCTGCTACAGATCTGGATGACTTTTGAACCGTCAGCAAGAAATCAGATCCACCTTCACAAGGTAAAGATTGCTATCAGCAGAGATCTTTAGAGGAGTAATAATAATAGCTGGAGTTTATTGAGTGCTTATTGCATGCCAGCTGCCGTTGTAAGCACTTTTATGCACTAAGTCTTTTAGTTCTCACGCACCTGTATAAAATCGGCACCGTTATTATAGCCCGTTGGCAGATAAGGATGTGGACGTACCACAAACTCCAAGGCAGTCCCACAGACATCTTGGAGCACTGAACGCATCATTGGAATGAACAGTCATCCAAGGGTTAGTTTTAAGGAAGGAGATAAGGTAGATTCGTGTGTGTATATATAAATATATGTATGTGCAAATGCGTTTGGGTATGTTTGTTAAAAGCAAAAATTGTCTCATTATTTATACATGAACCAATGAATAACCAATGGAATTTTGACCACCTGAAATGCCCGAGGAATTTAGAAGCAGTAAGTACCTGCGCTGGAAACACTAAGAAAGGCTTTATGGGAAAGATGGTCCTGGAGCTGTGGTTGAAAGGTGAGAAATTAGCGTGAAATAAGTCCTCGAGGCAGGATGGAGGAGGGCATGGAGGGGCCACCTCGTCTAGAATATTTGTCGAGATGTCAACCTACAGTTCGCCAAGTATATCCAGCTCTCTGCTTCCCTGGCGTATGGTAGAATGACATTGGCTTGCCCTCCTTTGGGGCTCGATGTGGCCATTTAACTCGATTTGGCCAATGAAACATTAGCAGAACTTACTTGTGAAACTTACTTAGAGTGAAAGTTTTAAGATTCAGGGCATGATTCGCCATGTTCTTTCCCCCCTTGGAGGTGATCATAGAGCACAAACTAAGATGGACTCTCAGCCCTCCTAGATACCTGAGTGACTATGACAGGAAGAGCCTCTTCTCCTGCCGACCTACACAAAACATGTAGCATGAGCAAGAAATAAACCTTTGTTGTTGTGTTGTAAGCCACTGAGATTTGGTTGTTGCTGCAGCATAACCCCGCCTATCCTGACCAACACGCTAGGCTTGTGCTATCATAACAAACAACTCCCAGATCTCAGTGGCTCAACAAACAAACTTCATGCCCTTGCAAGGTTCACTGGAAGGCGATGGATGAAAGGGGAAAGGTGTTCTGCTCCATCAGTCACTCAGGGACTTAAGCTAATAGAGGCTCCACCACCTGGAACATTCCCACTACTCTCCCAGCAAGAGTGGAAAGAGTTGGAGGGTCCTACAGGGCCTTCGCATTGCCTCAATATAAAGGTATCATACATCACTTCCATATATATTTCATTGGGCGGAACTGGTCACTGGTTCTGCCTAACAGCAAAGGGACGGGGAAGTATCATGTCCTCCATGCCCAAGGAGAGAAGAACTGACTATTGGTGAGCACTAATGATGTCCACCACACCTGGCTCCAGAATACTGGAAAGTAGTGGGCAGTTGGAGGTTGGAGAGCATGGGCACAGGTTAAGAAGGCTTCTGAGAGCCAGAACGTGACCCATGAGGTATCAGGGAGCCACTGTAAGTCTATGAGCAGGGCAGGGACATGAGAAAGGCTGATTTAAGTATCACTGGACTAGCAGTCTAGTGCTGGACAGATGGGTATGCAGGGGACCAATGGAGCTTGGTGGGGATTGTATGCTTATATTCAAGGAGGTTTGTTAGGAGGCTCTTGTATTAATCAATGCCTGTAGTGATGAGAGCTTGGCACCCACTGTTGTCAGAGGAAGAGAGATGAGGAGTGAATCTTGTGATATCCTTAAGGAAAGAGGAAATATGGCATATCGGGAGCTCAGGCTTTGACATCAGACAAACCAGGATGCAAATCCCACCTCTGACACCTACTATCTTTTTTTTTTGGCCGTGCCACGTGGCTTGCGGGATCTCAGTTCCCCAACCAGGGATTGAACCCTGGCCACTGCAGTGAAAGCCTGGAATCCTAACCACTAGACCACCAGGGAACTCCCACCTACTAGCTTTTTAATCTTTGGCAAAATACATTAACTTCTCAGAACCTTGGTGTTCTTATCTGCAAAATGAGGATAATAATATTACTTACCTCATACATCTATCATGAGGATTGGAAGATTAGTGATTATGTTTCTAAATTGACAGTGGAAGTGGTGATGGTGGAGATGTTGACGGTTGTGGTGACAGTGATGACGATGGTGGTCATATTGGTGGTAATGCAGATAGATGGTGGTCGTGATGGTGGTGGAGATGGTGGGAGTGGTAGTGGTGCCAGTGACTCATAAAACGACTAAGATTAAAGCTTAGGGGAATAAAATATCTAGAATTAGGGGCAAGACAAGGAAGAGGTTCCCACTATGTAAAATGTAGAAGTCATAGTCAGAAGATAGAAAGTGAACTATGAAATCTAGGACCCTAGAAACCAAAGGGGAAAAGTTTCATTAAGAAGGCTTACGAACACTTTAGGGGGACTTCTCTAGTGGCGCAGTGGTTAAGAATCCGTCTGCCAATGCAGGCGGGTTCAAGCCCTGGTCCAGGAAGATCCCACATGCCGTGGAGCAACTAAGCCCGTGAGCCACAACTACTGAGCCTGAGCTCTAGAGCCCTCAAGCCACAACTACTGAGCCTGCATGCCTAGAGCCCATGCTCCACAACAAGAGAAGCCACCGCAATGAGAAGCCCGCGCACCGCAACGAAGAGTAGCTCCCGCTCACCGAAACTAGAGAAAGCCTGCACGCAGCAACGAAGACCCAACGCAGCCCAATATAAATAAACAAATAAATTTATTTTAAAAAGGAACACTTTAGGACACAGAAGACATGAACAAGTCATTAGATTTTATAAAAATAAAGTGACTATGACCTGGTGAAGGAGCAAGTTGGTGGCAAGGGATTAAGAGGGGTGAGGCATCTGAGAGGTGGAGCCTAGTGGGTGTAGACCTCCCTCATGAGTTTCCAGTGGAAGGAAGAATGATGAAAGGACCTTTATCAGTCAGAAATGCTTTTGGCTGCAAGTAACAGTAATTTTTTTAAGAAGTCCACGGAGAGAAAGAGAGGAGAAATAGTTGTAAAAATGCTTTGCATTCACAGAGTTGAAAAGATCAGCCATAGATAGAGAGGGGAAAAAAATCAATAGCTAAAATTTAAAATAAGGCTCTATTTAACTTATAGCTCCTTTCTTTTCCTAACAGATCTTTACAGACCACTTTCATTGAAGAACCCCAATATTTGGATGAGGTTGAGCCATTTTTCATAGTCTTTGAAGTTGTCCCTCAATATGTCTTCTCTCCTGGCTCCCCAGGAGAAAGACTGCATTTCCAAGCTAGGTGTGGTCATGTGACTAAGTTCCGGCCATTGGGACATAAATGGAAGCATGACCTGTCAGTTTCCAAGAATCTTCCTTAAAAGACAGCAGATCTGTGCCTTTTCATCTCCTTATTTTTAGTCACTTCCTCTCTCCTGTTGTCTTAAACATGGGTGTTGTGGTTGCCATCTTGGACCACGGGGCTAAAGGCCCCATTCTTTTTCTTCTTCTTCTTCTTTTGGCCGCGCTGCACGGCATGCAGGATCTTAGTTCCCCGACCAGGGATCGAACCTCTGCCCCCTGCAGTGGAAGCGCAGAGTCTTAACCACCGGACCACCAGAGAATTCCCTGAAGGCCCCATTCGAGGGCAGGGCATTGAGCTTGGTGATCCTAGATCCCTGAGGACTTCATGGAGCAGAGAAGTCATTCCAGCTCTGGCCTGAAGCCAAAGCCCATCTTCCCAGACGCAGTGCCCAAGGAGGGGACAACTGGCCTGGATACCCACCGGGGTGCTGTCTGAGATTCACCCAGAGACTGTGGCAGCCTCACAGAGGGCTGTCCCAGTTCCCAGGTACCACTTTGCAGGGGGGGGAAGTAAAATCCACATTGTCCTCTGCCTACTCCTCAGGCGGGAGAAATCTTAGAAGGAAGGTGCCCGAGCAGCCCTTCAGAGCAGCTTGTGAGACACTGGGCCTCGGCGCTGGCTGGCTGGCTGGCAGGAGGACAGATTCTGATCTCAGTTGTGCATAGCTAACAAGCGGTGACTTCACGTTGGCAAGGCGAGCCGATTTGAGTGCTTTCAAGGACACAATGTGTCCTGCTATCTGGAGGTGAAAATCAGAACTAAGCTGCTATATCTAGAGGCAAGGGAAAAGCTTTTGGAGGTTGATTCCACCCCTGTCCTGAAATGAAGGCTGCTCCTCGGCCACACTGGCCCTTCACCCCATATGAGCTTCTGCGTCATTTCCCCTTAGGATTCATCCAGTACGTCCCACCTACTGCCCGATTCTGTGGTCATCTTTTGGGCAGGGTCATCCCTCCCTTGGCCCCGTTATGAACTCCGGGAGAACAGGGAACCTGATTTCTTCATTTTTGTAACTTCATGACATAGCCCCACGCCTGGCACGCAGCAAATGCTCAAAAAAGGTTTCTGATTAATCATCCCTGTATATTATTTTAGGATCTTTGCTTGCAAATGAGAGGAAAGAGTTCCAAAGAGGTCATTTGTGCCGATCCCCTGACGCCAGGCCAGCCTAACAGAGCCACATCTAGTCCATATCGAAGACCTGCCTCTTGTAACCCCACAAAGTTTCAGAGAGAACTTCCACCAGCCCACCTTGGTAAAAGATAGTGATGTCAGTTTTCCAATGACTAGCCTAAATTTCTCCTGTCGCAGTTTAGAACCACTCCATCTCCTCTCAACATCAGTGTGACAGCCCAGCTGCCCACTGCCACCTACAACCTGGGCTGACATTCAGCCGCAAGGCACTGCTACGACAGCTGGACTGGTTGTTAAAAGATTGAAAGGCTTCTGTACCATATAGTAAACAGCCACTGTCCCCAGCCCCCTGAATGTCCTCATCTGCCACCTGACCACCCTCGGCTACTCCGCTGGGATCCTTAGATTCCACTCCAGAGCACAGAGGACCTCCAGGAACCCAAATCTCTAAGACAGTTCTGAGTCGTTGGTGCCCACATTCGAATCTCGCCCAGCCGTGGCAACTTCACCCTTCTCCTCCCCAGCTGAGTCCGGCAGCCTGTCCCCTCCCGTCGGGCGTTGACGTGCAATGGCAGCAGCCCCTGGCAGATGTGTAGGCAAGTGTGCCGACCACAGATTGGGAAGTGGTGCTGTCAGCTGTCCACCACGGGAGGAGAGGTGAAGTCACTCAACAGGGACAGGTGGGGATCAAATGCCCAGAGAGGGGACAGGAGGCCAAAGCCTGGTCTGTGAAGCCACTGAAAGCCAGGATGAGGCTGGGCGGGATGAGGCTGGAGCCTGACCTGAGCGGGATGCCTGAGACAGACCAAGTTCTTGGGCAAGTGTGAGGTCAAGGCCAGCCAGGCAAAAGACAAGCTTATCTGGGCTACCAGTTCCCTCTCCCAAGCCTGGAAATGCCCATGAAATGAGAAGGTACCCTGTTTTCCAGAAGGCAACCAAAAACCCACGAGAAACTCCAGGAGAGCCTTGAAGACAGCCTTGAAGTGGTGTCTGTTGGGATGGTGGGTGGCCAGAAGCAGAATGAAGGAATAGGTAAGAAAGAAGCTTTTGAACTTTGGTTTTTGCATCATCTCATCCACCGAAGGCCTTGGGACTGTCATTTCCTGCCCCTCCATGACAGAAATCAGTGGCAACAGCCCATGTTGCCAATGTCAGGGTCGTGGGGTACAATCAGGTGACACAAGCCCACTGGGTGAGGAGCTGATGCAAAAAGACACTGGGCGAAGCAGTACGCCCAGGACTGATGGGCTAGAATCTAGCAAGTCTGCCCCCTCCTCTGCTGCGGACATTTGAGGGCTGAAAGGAAAATCACCATCCGTAGGATTTACCTGGTGACACGGCTGCAAACTGGAGTGACGAAGACTGGTTCTGCGGCGCCAGGGACTCTGCCACTACCTGGGGTCTGGCTTTCGGCCCTACACCATAGCATGTGACCTCAAAGGGCAAAGCAATGAGGCCCCTGAGGAGAACGCCCGGCACAAAAGAAAGCCCTCAAACTGAACATCAGAACCAGCTGCAACGGACGTACGTGACCGGCATGGAAGGCCCAAGCATTTAAAATAAGCATTAGGACTCTCCTGAGGAGGGAAGAGAAGACAGCAGTGACCTCAGACAAGAACAGAGGATCATTGAAAAATACCAAATGGAAATCAGGAGAAAGAAAAGAAGAGATGAAATCAAGAGCACGCTGGGGGACTTTCCTGGTGGCACAGTGGTTAAGAATCTGCCTGCCAAGGCAGAGGACATGGGTTCGAGCCCCGGTCCGGGAAGATCCCACATGCCGTGGAGCAACTAAGCCCATGAGCCACAACTACTGAGCCTGCGCTCTAGAGCCCGCGAGCCACAACTACTGAGCCCGCGTGCCACAACTACTGAAGCCCGTGCGCCTAGAGCCCGTGCTCCGCAACAAGAGAAGTCACCGCAATGAGAAGCCCGCGCACCGCAACGAAGAGTAGCCCCCGCTCGTCGCAACTGGAGAAAGCCCACACGCAGCAATGAAGACCCAACTGCAGCCAAAAATACATTTAAAATAAAAATAAATAAATAAATAAAGCATATTTGTCAAAGAGCTCTTAAAAAAAAAAAAAAAAAAAAGCTCGCTGGTTGGGATAAATACTAGCACGGGGACAATTAGAGACCAAATTGGCGAGCCTGTTCTTCAGACGCCATCCATGTCCCACGCATATCCCTCGGGTCCCTTTCTCATTTCTGTGTATGCCCAGAAACCCGCACCAGTGTCCCTTGGCTGGAGGACTGTCCTCCGGGTGCCAGACTTGCCTTGCCCGTGCACACAGCCAGTACCTGGTACTGTGAATTCAGCCCTTAACCACTCATTGGAGGGAGAGGTAGTAAACACTCTGGCCCCCTTGTCCCAGACCAGGGCCAACTCTGAGGTGTGATCTTCCCTGTCTTCCAGAGGTCCCCTGTGGGACTCTGCGTGGCACCTGGCGCTTTCCCCTCCCCATCCCGGTTCGACACCCCCCAGTTTGTTTTCCCAGAAAGCAGGTCCTAACAATCACTTTCGCATACCGCCCTGGCTCAGGGCTTGCTTCGGGGGTACCCACCCTAAGATGCAGGGCAGCTTTTCTCAGTGAATGACACTGCCGTCTCTCCCGCTGCCCAAGCCCAAGACCTTGGAAGCCAAGATTTTGCACCTTGGAAGCCACCTGCACGCCATGCTCTCCCTCACCCCCACATCCAATCCACCAGATTCCCTTGGCTCTAACCCCTGAATGTCTCTAGAATCTTCTCTCTCTCACAGTCATGTCCTGTGTGGACTACTGAAACAGCTCCTAGCAACTCATCCCTTCCTGTCTTGGCCCCTCCGATCCTTCCTCTAGGAAGTGGCTCCCTGTTGCCCTCAAGCTAAAGTCCAGTCTTAAGCATGTTTGCAGGGCCTCTGCTGCCCTGGCCCCTCGTCTCTCACCACTCACCACCTCCCCAGCCTCACTGAGCCCATCAACTCCATGTCTCACACAGGCTCTTCCTTCTGTCCCCAACAGCTGTCCGCCCTGCCGCCTGCTCTGAGCTTGCCCTCTTTCGGCTCTCCATCTAAATGCCCCTGACTCTGGAAGCCTTCCCCTCTCCCTGTCTAGCCCTGTCCAGTGCCCCTACCACTCTGGGATGGACACTTCATGTATTATCTGCTCCTTTTCCACAAGCGGCCCCCTCTCCATCCACAAGGTTTCCACGGACAGCACCGTATTCATCGTTCATAACCCCACCCCTTCCCTGAAGTTGATTGGACCAGAGCTGGATACCTGACCAAGCAAAGCCAATGAAACCCTTCCCCAGAATTTTTGGACCTGGAATGGAGAAAGGTGAGTAAATCTGACTGGGCGGCTGAAGCTGTGGGAGATAGTACCCCAAAGCATCGCACGTTATATTCTCTGTCACATGAAGAAAGCCAGTCTGCATGAGAGAGAAGAGAGATACTAAGGAGCAGAGAGGAGATGGGGAGAAGAGGTTCCCGGGTTCCTAGTGTCCTGAGCCCAGACACGTTGCTGCCTTGAGTTCTGTGACATGCCCGTTTCCCTGTAAATGATAGCGGAACTTGAACTCCATTTTCCTTTAAGCTAGTTTGAATTGAGTTTTGTCCCTTGCAACAAAAGAGCTGTAACTATTAAGCTAATGTCAGACTTCACTGTAAGCATTTGTTTAGTTGGCCCTCTTCTAGTCGGCAAGCTTCTGTCCCTATCTTCTTCCCTATGGAATGAGAGGACCAAGCGCGGTGCTTGGGCCATGGTAGGTGCTCAGCGTGCGTGTGGGCAACAGCACGGAGGTGGCAGCGGGTGTGGCGGCTGCTCGTTGCTGCGAAACAGGCGCAGGCACAGACTGGTCATTTCATCTCTCCAGAGGCTGCCCAATCTGGCAGCTCCTACATCCCTTCTTGTGCCCTGCAGGTGGGCAGTGGGGGAGGATGGGGCACAGGCACTGGGACTCAATCCAGTTCCGAGCTTTAGGAGTTCCAAGGGGGCTACTGACAGCCTGAGCGACACTCCTAAGTGGCTTTGGTCCTGCTGCAGGGGCACATTGAGTTATGCCCCTGCAGGGGTCTGGCTGACCCTGACCATAGGCTCAGAAGTGAGTCTGCCGTTATTTCCCGAGCCCGATGACAAGGAATTACCACACGGAAACCCATTACCACATGGCTCCGGACATGGCCAGAGGAATGGGATCCTATTCCCACAGACCAGCATGCTGACATTCAAAAAGCCAAGGAATACATCCAGCTGGAATCAACCCCCAAACGTGTCTGAAAATGCCCGTGACATCCGTTAGAAATGTCAGCCTCTGGTCATCAGCGAGGGTGGGGAATGTTCTGTCACTCCTCGGGGACAGCACACCCCAGGAGTGGAAACACCTGCCCTTTTGCCTTCGGAGAGAGGGTATTTCCCAAGACGCATCCACAAAGGGCAAAGCAGGTTAGGTACCAAGGTTTAAATGAGGCATAATTACTCAGCCTCCCCATCGCAGGCTCTTCTTTTCTTTTCTTTTCTTTTTTTTAAGATCTACAAAGGCTTCTGGAAGCCAAGCAGGCCTGTGACTTTCCCTTTCTTTGTTTATTTTCCTCTTATCTGTTATATTATTATTACACATATTAAGGATATTTTATGTTAATTTGTGAATATGTATTATCATACCAGCATGGGGACTTATTTATACAGCGCAGAGTCTCCACCCATCTCAGTCCCCTGTCCACACGGTGCTCCCCCACCTCCATGCTATTCCTTTCTTGTTTCTCTTTCCAGAGTTAATTTATGCAAATATAAGCAAACACAAATACATGTATTCTTATTTCTCTCCTCTATTTACATAAAAGGTAGCGTTCTGTACACACTGCCCTGCACCTGGCTTTTTTCACTTCATCTACCTTCAGGATTTTCCCAATCGTATACAGGGGGATTTTTCATTCTTTGTTCAGCTGAAGATTATTCCGGCGCGTGGATGCCATAGTTTATTTAGTCCATCCTCTACTGATGGCCATTTTGTTTGTCTCTATCACAAGCAATGCTGCAGTAAGTAACCATGCACAAATGTCATTGCACACGCATGGAGGATTGAATACATATGTCGTTGCATCGATGACCCCAAGCCTTTACCTCTTCCTGTGTCCCTGCCCTTTGACCCTTGACTTTGCTGCTTCGCTCGCGAAAGAGGCACAGTGCCTTCCATTGCCCCTTAAATCTGGACTTCACCGTGTAACTTGTTTAGCAGACTTGATGCATACTTAAAGCAGACTTTAAAACATACCTGCAGGGCTTCCCTGGTGGCGCAGTGGTTGAGAGTCCGCCTGCCAATGCAGGGGACACGGGTTCGTGCCCCGGTCCGGGAAGATCCCACATGCCGCAGAGCGGCTGGGCCCGTGAGCCATGGCCGCTGAGCCTGCGCGTCCACAGCGGGAGAGGCCACAGCAGTGAGAGGCCCGTGTAACACACACACACACACAAAAACATACTTGCAGTTTTAGTTTCCTCTTTAGTTTCCCTGAAATTGCCATGAAACATGCCCGGGCCAGCTTGAGAACAAGCTCAGGATAGCCTGCTGGAGGATGAGAGCGTGCAGGGCGCACGGCCCAGTGGCCCAACTGAGGCTGTCCTAGACAAGCCAGCCCCTAGCCAATCTGCCAGCTGACCACAGATACCGGAGTGAACTTAGCCAAGATCAGCTGAGTCTAACTCAAATCAGCAGAACCACCCCCACCAACCAACTAGTGAGAAATAATTAAGAGTTGCGGGGAGGTTTGTTAGGCAGCAATAGCTAAGCGATACATCATACAATTTAGGTGCAAGTAAGATAAATTCCCAGAAGTGGAATTGCTGGATCATAGCGTAGGATGCATTTGAAATTTTGATAGCTATTGCCAATTTCTCCGCATAAAGATTAAACTAATTTACACTCCCACAACAACGTATGAGAGCACTTGTTTGTAAACAGCTTCACCTTCATAGTATGTTGTCAGTTTTTCAGATTTTTGTCAATCTGGTAGATGAAAAAGAACACCTCTGTGTCGTTTGTGTTTTTTTTAAGATTTATTTACTTATTTAATTTATTTTTTGGCTGCATCGGGTCTTAGTTGCGGCACGAGGGATCTTTGCTGAGGCGTGCGGGGCTCTTCGTTGTGGTGCACAGGCTTCTCTCTAGTTGTGGGTTGCGGGTTTTCTCTTCTCTAGTTGTGGCATGCAGGCTCCAGGGCACGTGGGCTCTTAGTTCCCTGACCAGGGCTCGAACCCCCGTCCCCTGCATTGCAAGGCGGATTCTTTACCACTGGACCACCAGGGAAGTCCCCCTCTGTGTAGTTTTATTTGCATTTTCTTATCGTAAGCATGAGCAGCACTTCATATGTTTAAAAGCCATTAGACCTCCTTTTCAGTAAACTGTGTTCATCGTTTGCACGTTTTTCCTATTGGATCACTATTTTTCTTACTGATTACTAGGAACTCTTTATATATTGGTGAGATTAGCCTTTTGCCTGTGACCACCCTTCCTTGAAACCACACACTCCAGATGAGAAGCTTAATGGCAGGCAAAGCGGGTAAACACGGAAAGCAGAGCTTGAGCGGAAGGTAACTTTTCCTCAAACAATCGGCAACTAGGTATTGAGCCCTTTTTTGTTCAGGGCTCTGGGTTACGCATCCCAGCGTACTCAGAAAAAAATTGACATGGTACATAAGGAATGTTCTATAGATGGCTATGGTTAAATCCCCACATATATCTACCCATAGTCCCTGCCTAAGGAGTGGGCAAGGGGACCATATATATTCCTCATGGCCCAACCTCCCCGACCACTGCTGACTGGCCAGAGCAATATGCCCGATCTAGGGCAGAACCAATTCGATTCTCTTTTGAGGTTTTGAACTCAGAGACATAAAATCGGTCAGAGAACGGTGGGCCCTGGAGCTATCACATCACTTTGCAGAGACGGCGCTGCCATTTGGGGTAGCCATATGGAACCATGTACAATCAGACAAATGAAGCGAGGAAGAGCCAGCGCGCAGACAGAACACGGCCGTCACCTAGAGACCGGCAGGGAGGAGCGGCCACAGGCCCCAGCCTGAGGGAGAAACAGACAGACTGCCACCTCATTTCCAGCTCTTCCAGGCTCAGCTCCTATCTCCTTGGTCCCCAAGAGTTTTCCTGTAGTTGGGCTCTATAAGAGCCCTTCTTTGCATCTTGTTACTAAACCTCCTATTTCCTTGAACTAATTTAAGTAGTGTTATTATTCTTGGTATCAGGAGTGTTTTAAGACGAGTTTTCATATCAGCTGAAAAAAAAGAATAGAGCATTTTCATCTCGTATGGCATAGTTCTGCTTTAAAGAGTTTCGTGGTTGCCATCACTTCTCATTTCATAGCGGGAGAACCTGGGGGCTTGGCCAAGGTCACCCTGACCACAAAAGGCAGAGTCCAGACATGAGGGGAGGCGTCTGCTGCCACGTGGGCCTTCCCCTCAACACCACCTTGCTGCTTCCAGGCATGATACAAGCACAGGCTAAACCATGGGGCTAAGGCTCTAGGTTAGGGACAGTTCCCGGGAGAGGGCGATCGATACAGGCTAGCATCGCCAGGGATGTGGCCAGGCCCTGAGGACCTCTCCGGCTTCCACTCCACCCCTCAACCCGGGTTACTCAGGGACACTTCCCACGCTCACCCGTGCTTATTATGTGTGTGGCATCCTGCCTGGGAGGAGGGCTGGTTCTCTAAAGGAAAATCAGAGTACTGGTCCCCCAAAGAGATATGCTGGCCTGCAGGGCTGCTCACACGGCCCCCACAGAGGACCGCCATCTCTGCAGGGACACGGGTGGCCATGCACTTCACGCAGGGACCACTCTTCCCACCCACCCGTCATCCCTCACCAGATTTCACATCAGAAGTGGGGAAAAGAGGCACCTGAGCCCAGTGGCCAGCCACTGCCCCCTCCTATCCCTACCTTCTCTCTCCCAGCGATGAGCAGAGCGGCCCGGAGGTGTGAAGTTTTCCTCTCACGTAGGATCCTAACGTTCAGGTGGGGTGGGCTAGGCTAGGGGGTGGGAGGGGAGAGACCACCAGCAGGCTGGAACAGCCTCCCACCCCCGGGGCCCCCCAACTCCCACCCCACCCCCGAGGGGACTTGCAGACCCCCTACTATGGGGGGTAAATGGGTCCCCAGCAAGGAATCCACGTTGTCCCTCTGTCCACAGACACATCAAAGAAAAGAATGAGCTCACCCAGTCTCTCCTAAGCACCCCCTATGTACAAGACATCCTGCATGATGCTGGCATCGGTTCTGGAGCCTTCTGGGTGCATTCTCTAGCAGGGGGAGGGGACAGGGCTGGGGCCTGGGGGGAAAGGAGCAGGAAATTAACCTTCTGCCAAGTAGGACGGAAATTGAATTTCTTCCCCTCCCCCTTCTTCTGCCTCTCTCACCAGCCCTCCCGGACGACTCACTTTTTCTCTCTCTCCAATTACAGTTTTAAGCATTTAGGGTGGTGTTGTTTTAGTTTTAAATTTTGTTAGGCTCAATTTATGCCACTTAGTAAAACCTCTTTTCCAAATGAAGCCAAATTAGAACTAAAACACTGCAAGCAATAAAATGTGGGCATTTCATTTGGGCTGGCTTGGCTTTTTGATTATTTGTGTAAATGAGGTCGAGAGAAGAATTCAGGAGTCTGTCTCAGGCCTGGGCGAGGGGAGAGATTCTCTTGGGTCCCTCGGAGGTCTGTAGGTGGCCGGGGCCAGCCTGTCCCCTGGCCCTCAGGTCGCCCCTCTTGTGCAGCTGGGTGAATAGCGAGCCTTGAAGCAGGTCACTCCGTTCTTTGGCAATGCCCTCGCATCCCTCACTTCTCCCCTAATGGTCGGGACCACTTCCTGCTAGCCAACCGCACCCTGGCAGGCCCCGGGCAGACTGGTGGCCACCACTCACTGCCACCGCACAGTGTACAATAAATAGATGGTGAATTTAATCCAACTGGCTGTAACTGGGGGATGGGGTGGGGGGGCACAGTCTGGAAGCATCTCCTCCCACACCCTTGCCAAGCAATGCCTAAAAATACACCTTAGGTTTCAATGACTGTGGCCTGGGGGTAAAGGTGAGCCCCACCCCTCCCCGGTGGAGGAGAGGAGGAGGAAGAAGGGGGAGGGGAAGGGGAGGGGGAGGAGATCCTGAGCCGCTAATTAGGCATCTGGTGTTAGGGGAGATGGCTACCAAGAAGGTCAGAGAAGTTCCCGGCTGGCTGATGAGCTGGGCCTCCCAGGGGCCCTCAAGAGGTGACATCTGGGGTTCCCCGGCTGGCCCCCTCTGTGCCAGGGGAAGAGGGCAGCAAATACCGCGAGGACTGAGAGCCCAAGAGGGGAGACGGAAGCAGCAGCGACGGCCACAGTGATGAGACCCTGACTGAGGGCCGGCGTGAGGCTTGCCGAGGGATTTGCCTTGTCCCCATGCCAACAATAAAGGCCTGGTGTCTGGCAGGGGAATGGGGTTTTGTGTGCAGAGGGATACCTCACGACTGACCCCGGCGGAGAGCCACAGTCCTCAGGAATCAGCCCAAGAGGAGAGCAGACGCGAGCGGGCAGAGGAGTCCTTTGCAGGAGCAGGGGCTGGACGCGGGTTGGGGGATGTTTGGGGAGGAAGGGCAGAGGGCAGGGTGAAAGGGACTGGAACAGAATCCATGCTGAAGGCCAGGGTTGGTGGGGAGTTGCCCTAACGAAGGAGTCTATTACGCTTGCCATAATCTCTCAAAGCAAGTGGAAATAAAATAAAATCAGTGGAGGAAACTTCAGGAAGAGTTTAAAGGAAACTGGATAAAACCCCCAGAATAAAATGGCATCTGGAGCCCTACCGCTCCCTAGGATGGAATTCATGATCCGAGGCGTAGGTTACCCTCTGTCGCAGGCTGGGTTCCCGGGAAGCGGACGCTGAGATGGAGTTGGGGGATGGAGGGATGTTTGGGAGGGATCAATCACTCTGAAAGGAAGGGGTTGGGGGGGAAGAGGAATGGACAGAGGGGGGAGTCAAGTTGAAATGCAGGCCTGACAGAGACTCAGCCACCAGATAGGGGCCGCCCAGGAGAGGGGGACAGGGCTGAGGTGCTCTCAGCAGCTGAGGCCGGGCCTGAATGGGCAGCAGGTCCTTCCTGGAAGGGGCCTCTGCCCCTCCGTGTCTGTCACATCCTCGCCCTCCCTTCATTTCTAAGCTCCTGGCACATCTGGACAGCTAAATCTATCTCTTTTCCTCTGGGCCCGGTCGCCCCCTCCCTGTTCCTTCCAAGGCTGTGTGTCTGGAACCCAGTCTGACCCTAGCCCAGGCCAGCGTTTTTGGTTTGCTGCATTCTCCCAGGCCCGCCGATGAGAATTCTGGTCTTATTTCTCCATCAGGATTTCCTCCTACACTCAGGTCCTGCGTCCTGGTAACCAGCAGCCGTCACAGCTTGCAACTTGCAGGGGGCCTAACGCTTACGGCTTGTTTGGGGCTCAGCCTCGGTTCTGCAGTGCTGGTCATTAAGCTTCATTGTGCCACCCACCAGGGCACTGGCCAGCCCAGGACAAGCCTCAGATGAACTCAGTCTCGCTTAACTAGGACAAACCAATCCGGACCACAAAACGTCCACTGCTTGGCCCATCAGCTGCGGCAAACGTGGTCCTGCACAGGCTCCAGCTCAGGCCCCCTTTCCGTCGGTGGCTTGCCAGTAACCAGCTGTTACTCGGCCCCATAGCTTCACCTCCGAAGGATCCGGAGCACCAGTTCCACTTTTCAGCCTCATTAGTGGAATAACTAACTGGCACGTTCTCCAGATACCTGCCCGCTCCCTGATTTACCTGGGCTGTTCAGAAGCACGATTTCTGTCTCTGGACTAACGGGGAGGGTCCCGCAGAGGAAGAGAACAGGTCTGGGGATGTGTGGGAAAGGAGCTCAACATGCAGGCCCGGTTTCCCTTCCTGACTTCTGTCCTAACCTCCCTGTCTTGCAGCCCCTGAAGCCCAGCCAGGATGACACAAGTTATAGCACAAAATGAACACTGTTGGGGGCTAAGTGGAGGCAGGAGCGGCTTCTGGCTTCCGCGGTGGTAGGAAAGGAACGCCAGGAGCCCTGCCCTCCTAGGAGGTGGGAGAGCATCGGGGGAGGCCGTGGCACGCCCAGCATACGTGTGTACAGAGACGGAACCAGCTAAGCCAAGCTCTCCCAGTCTGCCTGCTTTGTCGGGCTCACGCCACAGCCCCATGCTCCCGCCAGGAGGGAGGTCTCGGGTGCAGGTGCCCAGCCCACTCTGGCTTGTAACTTGGGTCGGCAGGAAGCTGTGGGCTTCTGGGGGTGGAATCCTGCAGGAGGCCTCCTATAGGCCTACTTAACCCCCATTACATTCATTCCCTAATATACTTTTCACCTTCAGCAAATAGTGCAAATTTGAATTTTTACTCACTGATCAAATATTTACCCTGTGTGCTGCCAATCTGACTGAGCTTGACTTCTACAGTTCTCCACGTTTATATTAGGTGAATTAGCATTTTATTGTTGGTCCACTGGTTTGGGACTCAAAGGTGAGATAGGGAAAACCACGAGGTAGCAGCCCAAGAGATTCTCCACGAAGAATGGGTTCAGTTGAGTCTTGCGTCTTAGTGTAAGGGACAGGTCTCCCAAACAACTCACCAGATACTTGAAAACAGTGTTTTGGAAGCGATAGAAGATAATGGCTTCTAAAAAACAACAACTTTCTGTACTGCAGGACACATATCTTTGAAATCTGTTATCCAGGAAGGTGGCTTAAATGTTCGTCTCATGGTTTACTTGCTCTATAGACACGGACAAATCGGGTCATCTCTCTGAGCCTCAGTTTCCTTATCAGCGTAATGGGTACAATAACATGACCCCGGTCAGAAGGTTGTTGCAAAAGTCAAAAGAAACACTGGAGGTGACAACACCGTAAAATGGAAGGCACTAAGTGAAGAGTTGTATAAGATTGGAAACTCAAGCTATTTTAAAATATAGTCCCCAGATGCTCCTCGCATCAAGAATTTTGGGGTCTATGTCCCTTCCCATTGAATCTGAATGGGCCTGTGACTCCTTCAATGGCTAGAGTATGGCACGTGTAACATCGTGTGACTTCCCAGGCTGGGTCAGAAAAAAACACGTAGCTCCCACCTGGGTCTCTTGTGACACTTATTGTGGAGGAAGCCAGTCTCCATGTAAGAAGTCCAACCACCCCAAAACTGCCCTGCCGGGGGGTGGGGGCATATGCAGATGCTCCAGGCAACAGACATGGGAGAGAAGCATCTAGACCCAACCTACCCATCGCTGGGTGGTCTCAGTAGATGCTACAAAGAGCAGAAGAATCACCCAGCTGAGCCCTGTCTGAATTCTGACCCCCAGATCTGTGAGCATAATAAAATGCTTGTTATTTTATGCCACTAAATTTGGGGGTGTTTGTTACATGGCAGTAGTAACTGGAACCCAAACTATTCATCTGTTAAGTTCCTATACCCACTAAGACATCAAAAACCCCCATTGCTGGTTTTCTTTCCTCATCCTTATGTGACTCGAAGAATCAGGCTGAGGTGGGATTTCTTATGACCCAGCTTTGTGGATATGGAACCGCAACATACCCAAGAGTCCATGGAATCATGGAAGGCTTGAACCCAGGGGTCCTGCTGCCTGGACCCTGGCTTCTCCCACAGGATAGAGTTGCCAGGACCTCAAAGGGAAAGGCTATCCTCATGGGTTCTGACCTCATGTAAAAGAATAACGACGAAACTCCCAATTACCAAGCGATAAAGTAAGTGGGTACCGCAGAAAACCACCAACAGCCCATCATCCACCATTAATCTCTTCTTGACTCGGGAATGCTGGGGGGTTTGTGGTTGAAGCAGGCTGTCCTTCCCACTGACGTTTGGGCTTCTTCTAAAATGCAAAAAAAGAAAAAGGAAAAAAAGAAAAAGAAAAAGGGGGTTGAGGAAGGCTGGCCTTCCCAGAACCTACACTACACTGCCTGGAAGGAGCTTGGTGTGGCCCAGAAGGGCGTGATAAGCGTGCCGGCAGCGGCCTGCCAGGGATCTTAAAAATACCCGGCTTCAGACAATCCGGAAAGTGAGCAACCCACACCTGGAAAACAGGTTGCTGGCGGCACAGAGGTTTCCAAGTCTGCATCCCGTTCACACTTGCCGAAGCGCAGCCTTCTAATTCCAGCCGCTCATGAAAAGGCACGTAGGTCCTCCTTGACGTCAAATCGCTCTTTCAACTGAGCATAATTTCTTTCAATGATGGGCTTGGATGGGTTGCAGCAACGGTGGGTCTTTTTTTTTTTTTTAATGAATCATAGACATGCAGATCAGATTTAGTGTTATGACTGTGGTGCACAGAGCGTCACTGTTAATTCTTGCTAAGTGCTGACAGCAGGATCAACCCCCAAAGAGCACAGGCAAATACACCATCCCAGCCCCGGGGGCTTAGAGACTGCATAATTACAGACGATGCACGGTACTCATTACCATCACCGGAACATCTCAGCCCAGGCACGGCACCCCCCTCACCCAGATCCAGAGACCCCCCTGGTGCGCCTGCCAGCTCGGCTCCCCTCAGCTCACTGTCCTTCTCTAGACCAGAACGTGGTCACCAAAAGCGGGCTGGGCAGAGCCAGAGCGCCTGCTCCCCCGTCCTGAAGGTTGAAGGTTGCAGTCCGCAGCGGTTGAAGCTTGCTCTGAAATGCTGCTGAGTTTGAGCTGGAAGGGAAGGGGTGCAGGGCTGTGCAGAATGCATGCCAGATTTTGCTAAATGCCGAACAGCTGAACAAGTCCCCAGGGCTGAGGAAAGAGCGTTCTCCTTCCCTGCGAGCCACTCGCTGGCTCTAGGCGTCTCTCATCAAAGGCCTGGGGGTGGGGGCCGAAGTCGGAGCGCTCAGCTGGGGTGCCCTGTCATTGTGTGTTGTCCCGGGATGGCCGGGGAGGGGAGAGGGCGGGGGGCAGCGGGAGTCACCAGCACTCGGCTGTGTTCACACTGCTCAGTCGGGGCATAAAACCCGCATCTGGAGTTTCTGCTCCATCTTTCCTCCAAAAGGTTTAAAGGGAAAACCAACCTCCTGGGGTCTGTTGAACACTGCAGGGTTCTCCTTGCTCCTTCTCTGTCAACCTGCAAATGTTTAATGAGCCCCAACCACATGCAAGTGATGGAGTTGGGCTGAGAAGGCTGAAGAGGAAAGAAAACAGGCAGCCTCCAGACCTGGAAAATGGGGAAGTCATTTTAGATCTTTCAATGCAGTGTTTTCTGGCGCAGGAAGGCCAGTAATCACGCCTCATCACCCATCGTCCCAGAGCACCTGCTCTGTGCTGTGTGAGCTTCACGGATCTGGGCTCACCTGGCCCTCCCAAGGACACTGGGACATGAATGTCACGACCGCCCACTCAACAGATAGGGAAACTGAGACTCCACTTCGGTGATCTGCTTAAAGGTACACAGCACATGAGGCTCCGAGTTTGAATGGAGTTCTGTTCTTTCTGGGGCTGAGGCCAGACCCTTGAGGTCAGTGGTCCTCACCTGGGGCCTCACACTAGAGTCCTTGGGGAGCTTTCAGTAACCCCCATGCCCAGGCCACACTCCAGACCAAATGAGTCTGAATTTTGGGGACGGGGATGCAGGCATCAGTCCTTTTTAAAGCCCCGTAGGTGATTCCAATACGCAGGCGAAGTCGAGAACCCGTGTTTTGTCCCACTGCAGCAATCTTTCTTTCTCTTCCTTTCTTTCCTTCCAACAAATACGCATTGAGTGCTTACTGGGCACTAGATGTTCAATAAATGAGCTTCCTTCCCTCGAAAGCAGTGGTCCTTGAGTGCGGGTGTATATACGCCCCACAGACAATCACCCAGAGGGACGAGGGGTGACCTGGCAGGAGTGGGCTCGCAAGAGGGGCCAGAGTGGAGGCAGAAATTGGGGTGCGGGCTCTGGACCCTGAAGCCCCTGATCAGCGATCTTCTGGCTCTGCTCAGAGAGTCCAGAAAGGAGGCGGGGTGGGGCGATTTGGTGTTGATCACTCCAGCCTCGGAAATTTTATTCCTAAAGTGGCTTCCATCTCTCCAGGAGGAGAACGATGAGCGTCAGTGAAGGCTTAAGCTCAGCCTCGGGCCTACAGGGGCCCCGTAGCCAAGCGGGGAGCTCTTGGGCTACTCCTGCTGCACCCGTGAAGCCTCTGGGGTGGGCTCTGCCCAGCCAAAGGGTCCCCTTCTCCATGGTCAGAAACAAAGGAGGGGGAAGCACCCTGCTCCCTATTGGATTATTGTCCCTCCCGGAAGCCATGGAACAGTGCTGCAGATCAATTGTTTTCAAACTAAAGGATGCTCTGATGGGCATGCTTCTCGCATTCTGCATACAAAGCGATGCCAAGCTTCCTGTGTCAAGTGACATAAAGTGAATTTTCTTGGGCAGCCAGCAGAAATTTTTTCATCTTTCAGACATAACGTGTAAGGAAAACACTGACCCCCTCACTTCACCAGCATCAGGAAACGATGAGTTGTTTTCAAGAAATGAATTTGCAGGCTAAGTAAAGCCTCCCTTCTGGAAACTCTAAAACTTCAAAACAAGAGTGCATCTATTTTTAAATAAACCATATCTAAACTGCATTACAGGGGGAGGGATAAATTAGGATTACCCGATACACACTACTATATATAAAAGAGATAACCAACAAGGACCTACTGTACAGCACAGGGAACTCTACTCAATATTTTGAAAGAACCTATAAGGGAAAAGAATCTGAAAAAGAATATATTTTATATATATATATATATATATATATATATATATAAATGAATCGCTGTGCTGCACACCTGAATCTAACACAACACTGTAAATCAACTATGCTTCAATTAAAAAATAATAAAATAAAAAAGTAAACGGCATTACACAGTTGCCTCTTTCCTTTGACGGCACAGACACAGTTGAAGTGGTCTTGGTGGCCCGCTCACTGGGAACATGGACAACTGTGTCACGCTCAGAGACGAAGCCACCTTCTGCGTCCATTTGCCCCACTAGATGCCCCACCATTTGCCCACCCAACCATCGCCACCAAAACAAATACCAAAATGGAAGCAGGAGCTGGAAGGAATTTCAGAGTCATCTGGTTTGTTGGAAAAGTTTGTGAAGTAAGTGTCAAAAGGCTCTGATGAGAAAAGGTCCCAACACGTCCGTGGTGAACAGTCAGTGGACTTCAGAGCAGGGCATTCTCACCCATTCTGGCACCTCTGGATTGATCCTGATAGTTGAGGTCGCTAAGGCAAGTAACTCCTGGATAAGGAAGGGGTCATGGTTCATAATATTTAGTTTGTCTCCTTTGGTTTAAAGCATCAGCTTTGTATTATTCCAGAAACAGGCTACAATTCAGGGACTTGATGAGAGCTTTTGATTTCTCTCCTCTTCTCGATTCCCCCATTACACCATCCCCCAAAGGGCCAAGACTCCCAAATTGGAAAGGGCAGCTGTCAGACCAGGACCAGTGAGAAATGAGGACGAGGCCTCCTTCATCCCCCCTTCTCTCTTTCTTTTCCTCCTTTTCCCCACCCACAGCTCTACCTGCCTCGGGCATCAGTCAGAAACCAAGGCAGGAGGCAGCACTGCCCCAGAATAAGTGCAAATAAGGCTCTGGAAATTCCAGAGGGGAGTGAGCTCCCAGGACCGGGGGCAGTGCCGGGCACGCCGGCAGACCACCACATTCCACAGCTGACTCAGGAACAGGATTGAGTCGGTGCACCTGGAGAAGATCAGGGGCGGCCAGGCCTGACTCTCAACCGCCACACTGAAAAGATCCGTGCAGAAGTCGGATGCCGACACAGCCATTGGCCACGGGGCCTATTCCTTTCCCGGGGCAGGAGAACCCATGCCCACCTCGGAAGCATCCTCTTTGAGGTTCCTGGGACACCGAGTCAGAGTTTGGCAGGTGTGTCGCGGGAAGGAGAGCTGGAAGTCACGGTCGGTGTCTCTGCCTGGGCGGCACTGGGTAAATGCTGCTGATTGATGGTTGGTTGGTCGCTTTCGACCTCTTGACTCCGTACTGACCGTTCCCTGCTTTTGACACAATCTAGCAGACAGGTCCCGATATGATGGGCTAGGCCAGAGCTTCCCTTGACGTCCCAAGATGGTAGGCCTACACTGTGGATGGGTCAGGTTGTCCCAGCTGCCCCCAGGCCCACCCCCGGATAAGTGCGAAGGGGAAAGGGTTTGGGAGAGTGAGGAAGGAGAACTGACCCGGGAGGAATGCTCATTTTCCCAAATTCTGCGGTTCTTCCCAGAAGGCCCCTATAAACCGACTCCAAGTGCCGCTTGTAAAATAAGTCCCGCCGGCCTTCCCCACCAGCTTCCAGGAGCCCGCTGGCTAATCATCAGACTAATTTAAGATTCCGAATCCTCAGAGAAAGCCTGCAAGTAGATGGGGGCAGAGACGGCCTGGTGTTCCCCACCGTGACCCCCACCGCACTTGTCCTGAGCGCCCCCCCCCCCGCCGCTGCTAGGGGCTCCCCAGGCACCGCCTGCCCCGTCACTCACCAGGGGAGCCGTCCTTGACCTCGTGGGAGCCGTCCTTGACCTCGTGGGAGCCGCCCGCCCGCCTGCCCGGGAGGCCAGCCTGGCAGAATAGCTCTCCCACAGCCTCCTCGCCGACCTCCTGGGCAGCTTTTCCGAGCTCTCTCTCTGGCTAACACAGGAGCTTTGGAATGAGACAGGGAGAGAAAGACATGAGGGGTGGCGGCCCTTTCTCCGAGCTTATTAAAAATCTTTTGTGTGTCATAGAATGAGTCCCGTCTTGTCCGTCCTGCTCCCCCAGCACTTAACTTTTTCAAGCCTGATGAGCATAAACGCTTCAGTTAGTCCATGAAACCAAAGATCCTTCTGGCCTTCGATTGTGTCTGGATTTCCTTTATGTGGCCGTCGTCATTAGGCAGCCGCCCGACCCCGTGGCCAGAGGTGCCTTCTCCGGCTCTCCACAGCCCTGTCTGTGTCTCTGAGGACCCACGCGCTGTGCCAGGCTGGAAGAACAGTCTGGAAGGAAGGCCCGTTGTCAAACAAATCATCGTTCTGGGAACACAAAGGCGCGGGGACCCTCGGGCCGGCAGCATCAGAGAGTCGTGTCTCCTGTGTGGCGCTGAAGCCCCAAGTTTGGAGACAGAAAGCTGGCCGGCAGCCAAGAGCAGCGGCCGCGGACACCTTATCTAAATAAAGGGAGAGAGTGCAGCACGCAATGTTATCACAGGCGCACAACAGGCTCCGAGAGGGGAAGGGGTGGGTGGACGCTGCGTGGGTGGTTTCGTGTTGCGATTTTTTTTTTTTTTTTTTTTTGTCTCTTGCGGCTGTTGTTTTCTTTTTTATCTATTCAGTTTTGGAGGATTCAACAGCCGGGCGCTTGGCAAAGCCTGGCAGCGATACCCACACGGCCCTTTCCAGTCCAAACGGCTCCTGTCAACTTTCACAACCCTGCGCTAAAACTCCAGGCACACCTCCTATTGCCAGCAGTCCGTTATTTATTTGTCCTGCCTGTCTGGCCACACATTTTTTCACGGGTGTGTTACCCCCATAGTGGCTACAACTTCCCTCCGGCCCTTAAAATGCCAGTAACCGCCCAGTCCACTGGAGAGCTGGGAGGTGTTCAGCATTTCATGGTTTCAGGATCCTGCGCTGATGAATGTCATTTTCATCTCCGTTCAGCTCTTTGTGACCCGAAGGAAGAGGAAGACTTCTCCATTGTGAAAATTGCTCTCTTTCGCTGGAAACCATTGTTACTGATAATAACCTCACCAGGCACAGCCGTCAAAGGGCCCGCCGGCCATCCCCTACCCGCGGGGGTCAGGCACACACACAACTCAGAGGGGACGCGGCTGGCCCAGGTCAGCAGGCGAGGGCCCCGGCCTCAGGCACTCCTGCAGCCCCATCCGTGTTCTGGAACCTCGCTCATGTTCTCGAACTGGGCCTTTCATTCTTTTTTAATCCTTTACACAAACAGAGTGTGTGTGTGTGCTTTCCTGTGTGTGTGTTGGGGAGGGGGGTGCTTTGAGATCATCCAAAAAAAAATAATAAAAAGGGTTTTCATGGTTGAGCCTGACCTGGTGCAACGCAGAATATATTATTTCTTTCAGAGCATGGATAGCAGATCTGCACGTGAAACACAGATCAAACACGGCCCGCAGAAACAATGGTAGGAAGCAAAACCAGAGTGAATCGATTCCTTGATCTTGCTGTACCAAAAAATTAAAGAGGAGAACTCCTGGGGTTTTTAACCCAGATACGACTTCAGCCACAGCTGTGTCCCCATGTTCTGAGATCTCTGGCTCTGGCTCTCTTTTTCTGTGTCGAGTTCTGGCTTTTTTTTTTTTTTTTTAAATTAAATACCTCTATCCCATCACCCTCAACACTCACACACACACACACACACACACACACACACACACACACACACACAGAGGCTTGTTTTACCTTTTCCCCAGAACTCAACACTAAACAAGACAGACTCTGCAGTTTCCCTCATCAGGACAAGAAGAAGGCAGAAAAGTCCCTGGCAGGCATCAGGGGAAAATCCTTAAAGCAAAGAAGGTTCTATTCCCCAGCCTGAGGCCCCGTCCTCTCTCTCTGTCCCCAGGTGATGACATGGCCCCTTTGCTCTCAAAGATCTGTTTAAATATGTAGGTGGTCTTCCTCAAGTCAGCTGGTTTTTATGTCGGCATTGACCCCAGGCCTGAAGATCCCGGGTTGCCCATCCTGGCTGAGCACTGGGCCACCAAGGCCACCCTGTTGGGCTGGTCAGCTGCAGCCAGTCTCCTCTCCTGACCTCTGCTCTAATCGTGAGACACCACAGTACAGCCCGGTCCTCAAGTCCCAGATGTGTTCACTGGAGACGAGCTGGCAGTGGCCCCAGGCTGGCTCGAGGGCTCCTCAAAAGAGGCCTCAGGAGGGCAGGCCTGGCTCAGGCAGGTTCTGGGTGAGACGGAACTGAGATTACAAGTTTGAGTCTCTGAGGCCTGAGTTCAAATTCCAGCTCTCTCACTGGCTGTGACCTTGGGCTACTGTGTAACCTCCCTGCTCCTGGTGTCTGCACAAATGGAAGAGGAGATCACAGAAGGATGGAGCAGAGAGAGGTTTGAAGATGCTGGCCTTGAAGTTTGGAGATGCAACCACAGGCCAAGGAAGGCCGGCCACCACCAGAAGCTGGCAGAGGCAAGGAACTGATTCTTTCCTGAATTCTCCCGAGGGAATGCGGCTGACACCTTGATTACCACCCAGTGAAACCGATTTCAGACTTCCGGCCTGCAGAACTGTGAGAGAATAAACTTCTGTTGTTCTTAGCCCCTGAGTTTGCGGTCATTTGTTACAGCAGCAATGCTAGATCAATACCGGCTTCCATGAGATGGGCTGTGACCCGGCCGTCCAATCTGAATGGGCCTCACAAAGAGCTTGTACAGTGGTGGCTGAGGCAGGCCTTACCCCTTTACCGATTAGAAACTGGAGGTGCCCAGAAATTAAATGTCTTGCTCAAGGTCACATGCTGTTTGGTGGCAGGGCCGGGACTAGACCGGTCACCCAGAGTCTGGTCCCTCTCCACCACCACCATGCCCTGTGCCCACACTCTCCCCTCTGGACAATTCTAAGCAGGTGGGAAAGAAGGCTCAGCCCCCAGTGGGAGCTGGGCAAGGCTTCCAAGTTCCCGGAGAACACGGAAACCACTCTCTCACCCCCTTCCTGGCCCTGGTGTTCGTATCTGGAGGGCGCACTGGGCTGTGGATGCCCCACCCGAGTCGCATCTCTCCTTGCAGAGGAGAGGGATTCCGGGGATGTGAATTCTCCCTCACTGACTCACCTCCAAGCCCTGTCAGGTCTCCCGGGCCTCAGAGTCCTCCGGGGTGACATGGAAATACTAACAGGGCCGCCCCCTCTTCAAGGAGCCGTGGGATTAGAGAAGCCGTGCCTGGAGAGAAATGCCCGGAGTGAGTGGGTTACTCCTCGGGAACAGGAGGGCCACAGGGAAGCTCCCCTCCGGGATGGCCCTGCTCGGTCCCTCACCCACGTGGGCTCCGGCTTCCTCTTCCTTGCTCCCTCATTTTCTTATTCTCTCATGGTCTCTGCTGCAAAGGATGCCCCAGAGCTCCCCCTCGGGATCTGGCTGAGGCCACACTTCCCGTGAAATGGCATCCTTGCCTAGCCTGCTCCTCTACCTCTCCTGCTTCCCTCACTCCCTCACTGGTTTCTCCTGAGAACACACTCCCCATAAACCACGTGCACATCACATGAAAAGGAGCTCAACATGGCTAATTATCAGAGAAATGTAAATCAAAACTACAGTGAGGGGGCTTCCCTGGTGGCGCAGTGGTTGAGAGTCTGCCTGCCGATGCAGGGGACATGGGTTCGTGCCCCAGTCCGGGAGGATCCCACGTGCCGCGGAGCGGCTGGGCCCGTGAGCCATGGCCGCTGAGCCTGCGCGTCCGGAGCCTGTGCTCCGCAACGGGAGAGGCCACAACAGTGAGAGGCCCGCGTACAGCAAAACAAATAAATAAATAAATAAATAAAAACTACAGTGAGGTATCACCTCACACTGGTCAGAATGGCCATCATTAAAAACTCTACAAATAACAAATGCTGGAGAGGGTGTGGAGTAAAGGGAACCCTCCCACACTGTTGGTGGGAATGTAAATTGGTGTAGCCACTATGGAAAACAGTATGGAGGTTCCTCAAAAAACTAAAAAGAGAGTTACCATATGATCCAGCAATCCCACTCCTGGGCATGTATCTGGAGAAAACTCTAACTGGAAAAGATACATGCACCCCAATGTTCATGGCAGCTCTATTCACAATAGCCAAGACATGGAAGCAACCTAAGTGTCCATCAACAAATGAATGGATAAAGAAGATGTGGTACATATATACAATGGAATATTACTCAGCCATAAAGAAGAATGGAATAATGCCATTTGCAGCAACATGGATGGACCTCGAGACTATCATACTAAGTGAAGTTAAGTCAGACAAAGATCATATGGTATCACCTATATGTGGAATCTAAAATATGATACAAATGAACTTATTTACAAAACAGAAGTAGACTTACAGACATAGAAAACAAACTTATGGTCACCAAAGGGGAAAGGAGGAGAAGGGATGGATAAATTAGGAGTTTGGGATTAACAGACAGATACACACTACTATATACAAAATAGATAAACAACAAAGTTCTACTGTATAGCACAGGAAACTATAGTCAATGTCTTGTAATAACCTATAATGGAAGAGAATATGAAAAAGAGTATATATTCAGTTGGCCAAAAAGTTCGTTCGGGTTTTCCCGTAAAATGTTACATAGATGTTATGGAAAACCCGAACGAACTTTTTGGCCAACCCTATATATATAAAATAACGGAATCACTTTGCTGTACACCAGAAACTAACACAACACTACAAATCAATGATACTTTAATTAAAAAAATAATTAAAATTAAAAAAATCACGTGCACATGATTGCCTGTCTCAGGCTCTGCATCTAGAGAATTCTTATCTAAGATACCACCACATTCGGTTCTAGGGAAGCAAAACCAGTAAAGACATGCCCCGGCCCCCCAGGAGCTTCTGTCCCGGTAGGAGAAGCAGCGTGATGGAGAATCCAGGGCAACCTCCAGTGTTCTAGGTGTAATGGTGGAGGTCCGCTCAGCTCTCTACGGAGCAGATGATCTGTCAAGTGTGTGTAGGGGTAATCAGGGAAGGCTTCATAGAGGAGGAGGTCCAGATTAATGAGGAGGCAGGGGAGGGAAGGGAGATGAAAAGAGAGAAGATAGGGCCACAGTCTAGCCCACCAGGGAGCTGCCTGCTGCTGTGTGTAGCTGGAACACAGGGTGACCGGGGTGGGTGGCACAGGATGAGGCTGGAAAAACCTCAGGGCCTCATACAGCAGGCCTCCAGGGGCTCAGTTAAGGAGGTCCAACTTTCTCCTGAGGGCAACAGGGAGCCATTGAAGGTTTTAGAGAGATCCAGGTTTGTTTCTGAAAGCTTACCTTGGCTGCAGAATGGAAAGATTTGAGTAAGGCAGCTGGAGGCAGGGGGTTGGACAATATGACCTCTCGGGTCCCTTTCAACCGGGAAGTTCTAGAAGTCTCCAGGGAAAACAGGGAGAGCTGTGGGACATGGAGAAGAAAGAAGAGCAAGAGCTGGCCAGTCAGCTCCCCTCCACGGCAGCTATCAGGAGAGATGGCAAACAGAGTAAGCAGCAGAAAAAGGGCCTGCCCAAGTGCCGGGCTGGGCCACACACTGCCAGCCCTGACCCAGAGCCGTTCCCGCTTGGGCCCATCATGTGGCCAGGCCCTAAAGTGCCTGGGGCTGGCAGACAGGGCAGGAAGACAGACTGGGACAACAGGGCGATGATGGACTGGGTAGATGCTGGTGAGGCCCTGGGACAGAGCCGGGTGGGCACCAGACCCCTTTATTCCTCTGAGAGCCCTTCTTCGCCCCTGCCCACAGCGCAGCCCTGCATCCCTCCCCTCCCCCAGTGGTGCGGCTGGGGGGAGGGGTGTCCTGGCCACCTCCAGTATCCCGAGAGGCCCAGGCAGGGCTCAGACCGCCCAGCGGAGGGAGGCTCAGCTTGTGGCCTTTCTGCAAGTCTGGCGATGAGCGCAGGAGCCCGGAGAGCAGACAGCAAATGGCCACTGGGGTGGGGGGCGGGGAGGGGCCAGGGCGAGGGGCCGCTTCCTCGTTAGAATGCAAAGCACTTCCTTCCACAAGCCTCTCTCCGCTGCCCGGCCACTCTTGCCAAGAGCTGTGTGCAGAGCTGCGGGGAACAGGGCAGGACAAGGCGCCCAGAACCTGGAGTCCCAGGAAGACAAGGAGATGCTTGTCGGGGTTCTGGGAACCGGCGGAGGCCGCAGGGCCCAGGGCAGGCCCAGGCTGCATACGGAGGCGGGAGGGCTCCCTGGCTCGGAGTCCTCGGCTCTCCACCCACTGTCCTTTGGGCCTGACTCCGTCTTCCCTGGCTCTCTAAGACCCCGGGGCAGAAGAAGCCAGCTTTAATTCCTTTCTGGGTCCTTCTGCAAACACAGAGAACTCCTAAATGGGCCAAGTGGGAGGGTGGGAGCATGGTGGGTGAGAGAGGTGGGCTGCGAGTGAGGGTCTCTACCGTGCAGCTGTAAGTTATTCTCGCCCCTGCCCTCCAGGAGTTCCAATCTAACATGGGGGGGGGGACAGATATAATCACGACCACCGACGGTGCGATCAGATACGGAGGATACATGGCATATATACTTAGTAACACGGGAGGAGCGCTGCTGTAAGCCACTGACGTGCAGTAACACATTTCCTCCTCACCAGAGCCCTTAGGCAGGTGCTAGCTCATGCCCCATTTTACAGATGAGGCAGTTGAGGCCCAGAGACGTTGAGCAACTTGCCCAAGGTCACACAGGGAGAGTGGGATTTGTCCCAAGTGGCCTGGCTCCCTGAGTCTGTGCCCTCAACCACCATCCGAGACGAAGGAATAATGTCATCTCTTTGGTCTTTGTGACGGCATTTGTGCGAGGTAGAGAGCACGGGGCCTTGTGTCAGGTAGACCCTTGTGCCTCTCTTAGTGGCCTTAGGCAAGCCCCTTGCCCTCTTGAAGCCTCAGTTTTCTCACCTGTAAAATGGGGATAGCAACAGTACAGCACCTTCTCGGGGGGCTGTCGGGAGGAGTAGAAGAGCAGAGGGGCGTGGAGCTCTCAGCACTGGGACCACCAGCAGACAGCTGGATTTGCATGGGAAGAGCCTCGAGGCGCTTTCACGTAAATTCATTCTACTTGACCTTAACAGGGGAGGAGCCAGGTAGGGACTGTGCAGGCCTGGCCTCAGGGCCCCTGGAGGGATGAGGGCTTCAGGAATGGCTTATGAAGGGGGCCAGGGCTTGCTTCTCCCCTGAGAAATAGTTAGGTCCCCAGAGCGTCTCCCCCAAGCCACCTACCCTGGCTTAATCTCACCCCCATGGACTCCTGAGCCATCACACAACGGCATTGGTCACCCCTGTCATCGGGGGAGGCCCAAACTCGGCAGCCCCCAGCATTCAAGGACCAGGGGCCCCCAGTCGGCCGCCATTCAGATGACAGACCTGAATCTGAGGGCAAGGTCTAGGGAGGACAGGAGAGAGGAGGAGGGAAAGGGAGGGGAGGCACACCTGCCTCTACCCCGCCTCATTGACGAGCTACAGAGCCTGCCTAGGATTAGCTCCCGGGGGGGGGGGGGGGGGGGGGGGGGGGGGGGGGGGGGGGGGGGGGGGGGGCGCCCCGCCCAACAGGAAAGCCGCCCACAGGCCACCACCCCCTGCACGGGGATTTGCGGATGGCTCGGTGATGTGATCTAGGGTCCTCCCTGGCTGCCATCCACCAGCCTCAGATGCAATTAGGGGAAAATCATGTGTAAACAAGAACTAGAACCTGTGCTGCTGTGGGCAGGCACCAGCGGCTCCTCCCGGGGCCTCCAGCCCTGGACAACCACACACCTCTGTGACCTTGAAGCTCTGTGACCTTGTACCTCTGTGAGCTCACAGCTCTGCGACCTGGCAGCTCTGTGACCTCGAAGCTCTGTGACTTTCCACTGGCTCTTCCTTTGCCGAGAACCTTCCCCACCCCATTTTGTCTGCCTGGAAATATCCATTTCCAGCCCCATCTCCTCCATGGCACTGTGTCTCATGAAACCTCGCCATCTCACGCCCACACAGCCACACACACGGGCTAAAGTCTTCCTTCCTCTCCTAATGCCCAGGTTGTGGCATGTATACACCTTGGTTGAAGAGAGTACCTCACGATGTTACAAATTACCCACAACTTAATGGTTTAAAAGAGCGCCATTTATTTTGCTCACCAATCTGCAGTTTCAGCAGGTGCAGTGGAGACAGCTCATCTCTGCTCCACTCAGCGCCAGCTGGGGCAGATGGAAGGCTAGCGCTGGCTCATCTGAAGGTCCCTCTCATGTCTGGGGGTTCACACTAGCCATTGGCTGGGATCTCAGCTGGGACAGGGGCCATAGCCCCTACACATGGCTGCTACATGTGACCACTGGGCTCCCTCCCAGCATGGCGGCAGATTCCGAGAGGGAGCGCCCCAAGGCCAGACGGAAGCCCTAGTCCCGTTTATGGCCTCACCTTGGATGCCACACAGCATCACTTCTGCCATACTCACAGGCTCTCTGATTCCCAGGGAGGGAATTCAGACCCCACATTTCAGGAGAAGAGCGTCAATGGCCAGTTGGAAGACAAGCATGTGGGGTGGCATGTATTTTTTTAATTTTAATTTACTTTTTATTGACGTACAGTTGAATTACAATGTTGTGTTAATTACTGTTGTAGAGCAAAATGACTCAGTTAAACATATATATATATATATATATATATATATATATATATATATATACACATTCTTTTTCATATTCTTTTCCATTATGGTTTATCACGGGATATTGAATATAGTTCCCTGTGCTATACAGTAGGACCTTGTTGTTTATCCATTCTATATATACCAGTTTGCATCTGGTAATGGGATGGCGTGTATTGATGCAGCTATCTTTAGGAAGAACAATCTGTCATATTCCCCTACTAGACTATGATTCAGGAGGACAGGGAGTGTTCCATGCTGCTAAAAAACAATGCTTGCAAAAAGAAAGGAAGGACTGAGGAAGGGAGGGAGAAAGAGACGGAGGGAGGGACTTTATAACAGAAGTGCAAAGACTCTTTAAAGCTGGAGCTACCGAGATCACCTAGTCTAACGCTCCCATTTTACAGATGAGATAACTGAGGCTCAGAGGCGTACACACCCTGCCCAAGGGCACAGAGCCAGTTCAGTAAGATCCAATCTCTGAGTCCCTCTCCTCCCCTTGACACTTATGTGAGGTCTTGGGCCTGCCCAGTCCCTAGAGTCGATGCCATTTTGGCATTTTGGGAACATCAGCCCCATCCTTGGACTCAGTCACCCCAGACTTTGTTTCTCGGGCCCGGTCTTCACCACACGCATGCCCCAGTCCCTGCCTGCCTCCCCATGCGTGGGGCGGACTGGGGCCAGTGCCCAGGCCCCAATTCCAACTGCCCTGGGCCTGCCTGGGGGCTGGAGCCTGCCCTGTCCTCCAGCCTGCTGTCAGCCTTCCTGGATCTCCACGTGTCAGCACATCCCAGGAGGCCTGTCAGAAACCATCACTCCCCATCTCCCAACCCTGCCCCAGACAGCGTGGGGTCAGGGAGAGAGGACTGGCTGGGGAGCCTGACGGATGTCAGCCTAAACACAGGCTCAAGTTGGTGTGACCCCGGACATCAGGCTTCCTGGCAGGCGAGCAGGGTAGATTCAATGGAATCTCATCCCTGAAGGACTCACCAGCTCATTGGAGGTGCCCAGAAACGGCAGTTCTTCTTCCCTGCTTTTCCCTGATCCTCATGAAAGCAGCAGTGCCCAGCCCGGAGATTTTCTTGATTCCAGAAATAGAGCTTGGGTGGAAAGAGGATGACTGTCCTCTCAGCCCTGGCCAGGGATAGCAGCAGAGTCCAGCCTGCTCAGCCACTGTCCCCTGTGGAGGGGAGAGTGACCCACCAGACCTTCTCCCCCAGCCTGGGGAGAACATCCCTCAACATCATCCAACTCCCACTACACCGTTTCTATAGTCACCAAATAGTCCAGTCATCTCCTGCTGCGTAACAAATGACCCCAAAACCTAGTGGCTTAAAACAATCATTTTATTATCTCTCATGATGTTGGGGTCAGGAATTCAGGTGGGGTGCAGCTGGGCAATTTTTCAGCAGCACCTGGCGTTGACTGGGGTCACTTGGTGGCATTCATCTAGCGGCTGTGCTGTCTGGAGCACCCAAGATGGCTTCACTCCCGTGCCTGGTGCCTTGGCAGGGGAACCTGGGAGGCTGGCTCAGCGAGGCCTCTCTCCCTGGCCAGGGGGCATCATGACTTCTCCATGGGGTCTCTCCAGCAGCATGGTCCAGCTTCTGACATGGAGGCTTAGGGCCCCAAGAGACCAAGGTAAGAGCTGCCGGTCTTCATAAAGGCTAAGCCTTTATGGGCATAGCATCACTTCTGCCATCCTCATTAGTCACAGCTGCCGGGCCCAGCTCAGACACAGGGAAGGGATGACAGACCCCACCTCTCAATGGGAAAAGTGTCAAAACTTCCACGGCCCTCTTTGATCTGCCAGGGCCAAGTGGCTTTCAGACCCGAGGCCTGGGCTCCTGGGCAGGTCTGACTGCCTACCAGGCAGCTCTGTGCCCAGGGTCAGTCCCATGACTCACACCAGACTGAGCTTGTTATGGGCTGCATTGTGTCCTCCGCCTCCACAAATTCATATATTGAAGCCCTAACCCCCATTACCTCAGAATGTGACTGCATTTAGAGACAGAGGTGATTAAGTTAAAATGGGGCTGTTAGGGTAGGCTTAAGCCAGTATGACTTGTGTCTTTATAAGAAGAGGAAATGTGGACACGCAGAGGGACACCAGCGACGTGAGCACAGAGGGAAACCCACGGGAGGACACAGTGAGAAGGTGGCCGTCCACAAGCCAAGGAGAGAGACCTCAAGAGAAACCAGCCCACTGACACCTTGACCTTGGACTTGCAGCCTCCAGAACTATGAGAAAATAAATGTTTGTTGTTTAAGCCACCCAGCCGGTGGTATTTTGTTTGGCGGCCTGATATAAGCTCCTCTAGGTAATCAACACATAGGCATTTTGGTATCTATCACTCTTTAGTGAATTTGGTGAAGAGTCTACTGCTCCACTGCTTTGAGAGTGTGATTAACGTAGTTAAGTTCACAGAATGGGCAAAGGAATAGGGAACCCAGTTCCGATCCTGCCGTGATGAGGCTTGGACCAGGCCCCTTGGGGAGCCCTGTCAGGCGTAGCCAAGGTATGTGGCAGCCAGTCGGCGCCCACCTGTCCTCACCTCACCCACATTCCTGGGTCTGGGAAGGAGAAGTCAGCTTCAGCTGGGCCTTGGCCAAGATCCCATGAGCCTGTTGGAGAGACGCTGAAGGGACAGACAAAGGACGTGGGTCTGAAATTGAATATTCCGAGTGTCTAGGCATCGGCAGGGATGACAGATGTTTGTCACGTGGGCCACAGCGGGCTCCTCTATGGCTTCTGTCCCCTTGGCACCATCCATGGCTTCCCGCCCAGCTCTGTGCCTCAGTTTCCCCCCACCCCGCAATGGGATGGTGCCACCTGAACCTAAGGGAAAGCGAGGGCCTCCAAGAAGCAATGTCCAGAGAGAGCTGGAGTTTCCTGGGTGCGAGAGGTGACCACCAAAGCGCTGATGACTGTCACTGCTGTCACTTCCAGCACTGGTACCTCTCAGAGCCATGCTCACCCGAGACCCAGCTCATCCGTCCCGCCCTCTCCCAGGCTGATTCCCAGTCAGCCTGCCTCACCGTCATCCAATGGACTTAGATCACCTGCTTAAGGTTTCCTGCAGCCAGAAAAACAAGCAGAGCCCCAAGAAGAAGGCAATAGCCCTACTGGGAGCCCCGCCTACGAGGGACAGGACCCCACCCCCTGAGCCACCGGCCTAGGCCTCGGGCTTCTCCCAGAAGCCATCCATGCACTCACCCATGGTGGCCTGGGCTCCCGGGCTGGGGGAGGAGGGATCACTGAGCGATGGGGTCACACAGGGCTGGGAGAGGAGGACTTGGGCAGCTGGACACCCAGCAGAAGAGGAGCTTTCAGCTCACCCTTTCCAGAAGCATGACTGGTCTGCAACGGGTAGAAGCAGAACGATGACCGTGAGAACGCACAGCAGAAGCCCCTGGTCCCCGAGCTCTGGCAGGGAGCTCAGCCCTGGCCGAGGGCCTCGCGGGTGGACCTGGGTTCCTCCTCAGTGACTTCAAAGGAGGATGCTTTATTGTATAACGTCAAACAGAGGCTCGTCAGAGAGGGGAGGGGATAGATTTGACGTCACACAGCTGGTAAGAGGCAGAGCCCAGATTCAGTCTGATGCAGTTTCCACGCCCTTAAATTCTACCCTATGCTGTGGTCCCAGGCAGGGTAATGAGGCACAGTTGGTGGCTGTGTGTGCCTGTGCATGTGTGCGTGAGTCTGGAGTCATAGAAATAGATTTCAGCATGATACAAGTAACAACTTAAACACTTCACTATTTTAAAAATTCATCAGCGGTTCCTGGCGTTCAAGAATCTTTCCCTGGCCCCGATTCACAGCCACATTCAAAAGCTTCTCTCCTTTGGTAACTTCTTCCCTCCCTGCCCCTTTGCTTCCCCACTTGCCGACCACTCCCCTCAAAATTCTTCCTAATCTCTTAGGCAGAGCAATTCCGTCTTCACTTAGTCTCACCCACCCACCCGGACTGGGGAAAGGCCCAAGAAGTTTCATTGAAGTGTTGCGACAGTTTGACGCCAGTCAGAGGAAAACACTCCGGTCTCTGCCCATCCCAGCCTCTGCTGCCCTCCTTACTCTCCACATTTCGAGACACTTTCAGCTGGAAAAAGGCCAGCATCTGCTAGACCAACCATCTCACTTTACAGATGGGGACACCGAGGCCCAGATTGGTGACATGGTTTGTCCAATGCCAAGGAGCATGTTTCTGGAGGTTTGGGGCTAAAACCCAGGGACAGAGATGCCTAAATGTTACTTAGCCCAATACTTCTTCTTAATAGTCTGTGGGTCGTATCTGCAGGATTGGCTTTGGTTATTCCAGTGACAGGAAGTCTGTATTCATTATCTATTACTTGGTAACAAATTGCTCCAAAACTTAGCGGCTTGAAACAGCAAACATTTATTATCTCGCACAGTTTCTGAGGGTCAGGAATCTGGGAGCAGCCTGGCCGGGTGATTCTGGCTCAGGCTACAGCCAAGTTGTCTGAAGCTGCAGATTCTCAAGACTTCACTGGGGCAGGAGCGTCCGCTTCCAAGCTCACTCACGTGGCTGTTGGCAGGAGGCCTCAGTTCCTTGCTACATGGGCCTCTTCATAGCGCTACTCATGACATAGCTTTCCCAGAGCCCGTGATCCATGAGAGAGAGAGAGAACCTGAGACACAAGCAGCAGTCTTTTTATAACCAAATCTCAGAAGTGATACGCCATCACTTCTGCCATATGCTATTGGTCACACGAACCAGCCCTGCAACAATGTGGGAGGGGACTGTGCCAAAGTAGGAAGCCCAGGAGGCGGGCTCATTGAGATAGATCTTAGAGGCTGCCTACCACAAAACCCAAGAACATAGTGGCTTAAACAAGAGAAAAATGCATTTCCCTTTCTCACAGATAAAGTCCATGGGAGCAGTCCAAAGTTGGTATAATATTCCATCTTCATGGGAGCTCCAGACCCCTTCCCTCTTGTTTTTTTGCCACGTTATAGTCCAAGATAGCTGCTCAAGCTCTAGCCGTCACTTCTGCTCTCCAGGAAGAAAAAAAAAGGTCCCCTTCCCTTTAGGAACACTTCCTGGAACTTACACGTAACATGTCTACTTATATCCTCTTGGCCGACAATTAATCACTTCTAGCCTCAAAGGAGGCTGGGAAATGTAGTCTTTGTTTCACCTGGCCTATGTGCCGAAAAAGAATTCAGGGGCTCTATTATTGGGAAAAAAGAAAAAAACAGATATTGGGGGTCAACTGCCAATCTTTGTCTTTGAGCACCCAATGAAGGCTATGAACTTTCCCTTTCACAGAATAAAAGAAATCACGTACGTGCAAAATTGTGCATACAGCTCCGACGGCCTGTGGGCATCTGTGAAGTCACTTTATGGATGTCACATGAAGAACCTCTGCAGCTCTGGCCAGGCCCTCCCCCTATTCCCGTGCGTGAACAGTGTTGATGCAGACCCTTGGGGCAAGGTCCTATGAGAAGGACAAGCAGTGCTCCGAGACAGCCCTAGCACAGTTCCTCGACGGTGTGTGGGCAGTGTCCCCCTACCTGGTAAGATGTTCCTCCCCAGGAGTTGTTGTGCCAGCGTCCAGCAGAGTACAAACCTCACTCTCCCTCCATGACTTAATGCAAAACAAGGGCTGATAAGGCGGGAGCCGAAATGCGTTAGTGTCATGGGTTAACGTTGAGAGACAAGCCATTGGTGTTGAATGAAGAATCAGCAAGTAGCGCTCCTTGGAATTCCAAATCAGCTGTTCTCTGCTGCTATTTCAAATGCCAAGTTACAAGCACACAGGCACAGAGCAGTTGCCTTTGGAAAACGGTTTGACAAGTTCTTATAAAATTATATATGCCTTTGCCACAAGACTCAGCTATCTCCCCACGGAGTACCTATTGCAAAAGAGATGAAAGTATTTGTCCATGAAAAGATCTGAACTTGTATATTCATAGCAGCATTACTCATAGCAGCCCCAAACTGGAAACAACCCAAATGTCCACCAGTGAGCATGAAGATACAAACTCCGGTATATCCACACAACGGAAAACTACTCAGGAATCACGACGAGGAAGCTCTTGATAGATAACAACAACTTGGGTGATCTCAAATGCATTATGCCGCAAGAAAAAAAAAAGCCAAACATGAAAGAGCACACACTGTATGATTCCATTCATGTGAAATTCGAAAACAGTCAAAATTAGCCTATGGTGATAGAAATCAGAAAAAGGAAGGAGCATGAGAGAGCGCTCTGGGGATGATGGAAATGAGCTATATCTTGATAGAAGCATGGGTTACACGAGGGAAAACTTTTGCCAAAACTCCTCAAACCTTAGCACTTAAGATCGGTGCATTTCACTGTATGTAAGTTACACCTGAACTTAAAAAAAGACCAAAAAAATCTGGCAATAATGTGGGAGCTGGCACCCCACAGACAAAACCCCAGCTAGCTGCCTGCCCTCCTTGCAGGGCCAGGATCCGTGCTCGGTCAGCCATGGCAGCAGGAACTGAGAGCTACTGAGATCTGCCAGGGAAGGGGATTCTGTTCTGAGACAGCCCCAGCCAGGCAACCTGCAAGGAGTAATGACACCTACAGAGCCGCCTGAGAGCCCGCCTGCCGGAGTTCTGCTTGCAGCAAGGAGCTCCCCCAAATGCACGAGGGACTCAGGCTGGCACCCGCTGCCCTAGCGCGTCTTTTCCATCCCCTTCAGCCTCGAAGAGGCCGCCAGCATGACCAGAATGGAGCGAGTAGAGACACAGCCGATATCAGCTCCCATCTTCCAGAGAAGGGAACCGAGACACAGAGGGATAGCGCCTTGCCAACTGTCACCTAACCCCGTCCCTGGGCTCCCACGCCAGTGGTCACACATCCACAAACAACTTCCTCTCTTGCTCAGAACTTTCCCAGCAACATTTCCAAAGGCACCGAAATGAACAAGAAAGCCTGTTTTCCTTCGTTTTCTCTTCAAAGTTTATGCCCCCCCGAACCCCCCAAAAAATCATTTCGTGTTGGGAGTGCGTTTCCCTACAGATAGATTACAGTCCGTTTGGACCAGAATGTAAAGAAGCCCAAAAGATGCGGGGACCTTGGACTTCCCTGGTGGCGCAGTGGTTAAGAATCCGCCTGCCAATGCAGGAGACACGGGTTCGAGCCCTGGTCCAGGAAGATCCCACACCCCACGGAGCAACTAAGCCCCGTGCGCCACAGCTACTGAACCGCGAGCCACGGCTACTGAAGCCCATGCGCCTGGAGCCCGTGCTCTGCAACGAGAAGCCACCGCAACGAGACGCCCGTGCGCCGCAATGAAGAGTAGCCTCCGCTCACCGCAACAAGAGAAAGCCCGTGCACAGCAACGAAGACCCAACGCAGCCAAAAATAAATAAATATAAATAAATAAATTTCTTTTAAAAAAAAAAGTTGCAGGGGCTTTAACTCAACCCACAAATCAAAAGCAGCTGGAGCGTGTACACGTCCCTGTCCTACACAGTTAAGGCAGGTTTCAAACTGGCCGAGTCAGAGAGAAGCCTGTCAGAGAAGGCTTGTCTCCCCTCCCGCAGCTGGGGGATGAGAAGGTGACCAATCCGGCGGCGTCCAGGGAGCCCAAGAAACCGTCTTCCCTCCCCAAAATGTAGGCACCTTTTGAATCTCTCCAGCTCACACTAGAAGGGACCAAAATGCCAAATAAAAAGGGCCTTTCCCCCAGACTTGAGTGACAAATGACACCTGCATGTCCAGGTATCTTGGAACTCCCCCTCTTCCTCCATGCCCTCTTGTAGCTAGCTGCACCCGTCTCCCTCCTATGCACGTGCGATCTAGAAGCCTCACCCTGTTCCCTCTCCCCGTCCCTCGTAACTCTCTAGACACAATACTTCTAATACCAGAGCAGATGCCTTTCACTGAGCTCCTTCTATGTGCCAGGCGCTGTATCAGTTAGCTAGAGTTCCTGGATTGCAAGCAACAGAGACAGATTCTAACTAACTTGGGCAAAAAGGAATCTGTTGGAAGACGATTGGAGATTGGCATAATAGGCTGGAAATCTGGAGAAGAAAGCTTGGCATTGGTAGGGGTCAAGGCAGACCAAGAGACGAACAACCTCCTACAACTCAAGATTCAAATGCCAGGCAAGGGTATAAAATGACAGGACTGCTTTGGACAGTAGTCTGGCAGCTTCTCACAAGGTTAAACATACAACTACCCTCCGACCCCATGACTCCACTCCTGGGTACTTACCCAAGAGCAATAAGAGCATACATCCAAAAAAATACTTGCACGGGGCGTCCCTGGTGGCGCAGTGGTTGAGAGTCCGCCTGCTGATGCAGGGGACGTGGGTTCGTGCCCCGGTCCGGGAAGATCCCACATGCCGCGGAGCGGCTGGGCCCGTGAGCCATGGCCGCTGAGCCTGCGCGTTCGGAGCCTGTGCTCCGCAACGGGAGAGGCCACAACAGTGAGAGGCCCGCGTACCGCAAAAAAAAAAACACTTGCACGGGAATGCTCATAGAAACTTTATTCGTAATAGCTCCAAACTGAAGTCAATTCAAATATCTATCAACTGGTGAACAGATAAACGAATTTTGATATAACCAAATAATGGAATACTACTCAGCAATAGAAAGGAAGGTGCTGGGCCTCCCTGTGGTGCAGTGGTTAAGAATCCGCCTGCCAATGTAGGGGACACAGGTTCGAGCCCTGGTCTGGGAAGAGCCCACATGCCGCGGAGCAACTAAGCCACAACTACTGAGCCTGCGCTCTAGAGCCCACGAGCCACAACTACTGAGCCCATGAGCCACAACTACTGAAGCCCGCACCCCTAGAGCCCGTGCTCCGCAACAAGAAAAGCCACCGCAATGAGAAGCCCGCGCGTCGCAACGAAGAGCAGCCCCTGCTCGCCGCAACTAAAGAAAGCCCGCGCCCAGCAACGAAGACCCAACGCAGCCAAAAATAAATAAATAAATAAAATAAAAAGAAAGAAAGGAAGGTGGTAGCAGCACTCACAACAACGTGAATGAATCTCACAGATGACTATGTCGAGCCAAAGAAGCCAAACACAAGAGAACACATGCTGTATGATCTATTTCTATAAAATGCAAGAAGAGACAAAACTAACCTACAGGGACAGAAATCAGAACAGGAGCTGCCTTTGGTGACCCATAGGGGACGAGGGGACTTTTGGGGAACGATGGAAATGTTCTATATCTTGACTGCGGTGGTGGTTCCACAGATGCATATATTTGCCAAAACTCATCAAACTGTACACCTTCTGCGCATTTCAATGTATGCAAATTAGGCTTTAATTTAAAAATTAAATTAAAAAGAATCGCAAGCAGGGCTTGTGCCAGGAGTGGAGATATGATAGTGAACAAGTCAGGCAGAGCCCCGTCCAGAGGGAACTTCTGTCTGGCCCCAAAGTCACAGAGCTGGGGGCGAACTGACATCCTTCTGCCTTCCAAGTCACCCGGTGATTCCCTCGGCGTGGCCCTGGGCAGCACACCCCAGAGCATGACGGGAGCCCCAGGGAGGTGGCAGGCGGCTGCCCCAGAAGCCAGAGGCCAGTCCCCCAAAGGACTCCAGGCTTCCCAGCGCAGTCCGGCCCCGCAGGGAGGAAACATTCTCAGAGCCTGCCACTCCCACCGTGTGCAACGGGGCCAGGCCTCTCTCTCCCCTCCTGAAGACTTCTGACCCCCAGAACCTCATGCAAGAGGGACATATCAAATCTTTCTTTCAGGATAGAGGAAATAGAAAATATGCAGGACCAGAAACCAGAATATCATTCGGAAAGCACCAAACTATTTACAGATTTTCTTACCCATTCTGGCCAGCGAAGAGGTAGGCAGAGAGAGATATAAACAAAGAGTAGCACAGACCGTCCGAGACCAGGGTGATGGGACAGGCGAGGCGTTCGCTTTGGGGGGGTGTGGTTTGCCGGTGAACATCGTCCATCTCCTTGGCCTGAGGTCCTCAGAGCGTCACCAGAAAGCAGTCAGTTACTTAATGATTGTGCAGGCTTTTGTCATTCTGGCCCTTAAGGCCCTAGAGCCTGGAGTGGCCAGGATAGCCCACCACAGTAGAAATTGTCACCCACATAAGCCCCAGGTCCCCCGATCTTGGGGAATGTTCTCAAGACCACCAATGTAATTCCTTACGTCATTCAATCAGCCCTACCATTGAGAGGTCGGTGTTGCCGTCCCTATGCTACAGATGGGGAAACTGACTCTTTGAGAGACTTTTGTCTTTGCTCTGAGAGACACAGACAGGAAACAGCAGAGGCAGGGCAAGAACAAAGATCCTTCGAGTCTTACGTTTGAAGCTCTTTTCTCCACAGTTATTGGTACCGATGGGAACTTTCTCAGGCCCAAGAACCTTCGAGGGTGGCGAGGCTGACCAAGGGCCTGACCCCTGTGGCAGGCAGCCTCTAGGAAGGCCCCCAGGGAGCCCCACCTCCTGGTATTCACACCCTCTGAGCGTGGGCTGGACTCAGGGTCAAGATTCTAACACATAGAACAGAGCAGAGGTGATAGGATGTCACTTCTGAGTTTAGGTTACAGAAAGACGGTGACTTCCAACTCCGGCTCTCTGGCTCACTCACTCTCCCTCAGGTCACCGGCTGACATGTCCCGAGAACACTCTGGCAGCCTATGGGAAGCCCCACGTGGTGAGGAACCCAGGCCTGACGGCACCACGTGAGCGAGCTCAGAGGTGGATCTCCTGAGGCCACCTGCCAACAGCCATGTGCGTGAGCCGTTCTGGAAGCGGGACCTCCAGCTCAGTTAAGCCCGGAGGCAACTGTAGCCCCGGCTGACATCTTGACGGCATTTCATCAGAGACCCTGAGCTAGAACCACCCAGCTAAGCCACTCTGGAGTCCTGACCCTCAGAAACCACGGGAGATAATAGATGCTCGTTGCTTTAAGCTGCTAAGTTTGGGGGTCATTTGTTACACAGCAAAAGATAAATAATACGGCTCATAACTAAAAGTCCAATACCCCTGCACTAATAACTAATACCTCCTGCCCCACAAGGCTTCCCAGGCCAGGGCATGTGACCCTGACCTTCCTGGCCTGATACACACACACACACACACACACACACACACACACACACACACACCCTCTGATATCTTGGCATTATTTGACTTGCTTTCCTTTTCCCATTTTTCTCTCTCCCCCTTTCCCTAAGAAGCATGACAAAGTCGATTCTCCTATACAGAGAACACTTGAAATTGCAGGTGTGTCACCCAGGAGCAAGCAAGCCTGCAGGTTCCACGCGCCGTACCAGTTACCTTGACCGCCTGGAATACGCCCGGTGCCTTTTGCAGGAAAGCCTTTGTTTCAAGCACACCCTCAATTGCCACTGCGCCAAATGCTGAATGTGACCAGAAATGACACAGGATGAATAATGTGGCATATAATTATCACCACATTTCAGATGAGGGCAGTATGCATTTTTCTCGGAGCCGAAGGGATGCAATTTTATTTTGTAATACAAAATGCTCCATTTGGGGGTCACTTTTAGAGCAGCCCTTCATTCAGAAGCAATTTCACGTGAATAAAACCATTTGCATTCATGTGCTGCGTACCGCACATCATCGCAGCCCCGCTCCCGCTGTATACTTCTCCACACGACTCCAGCTCTTTGCAGTGATCCAGCCCCACGTTCGGATGTGAGAAGGTGACAATGAAGATGTTTTTGACTTATTCCGGGTCTCTGGATCTTTGTCTCCTTCTCTGCCCAATGGGGACGAGCCAGCATCTCTACAAACTGCTCTCAGACTCCACCTTGGTGACTGGGCTGTAGCATTCAAACAAGAGCATACACCTTCACGGAACACCGACCTTCTGTGCCTGGATGACGATGCCCTAAATTTTTTTCCCCCAGAAAAGCAGACTCTGAGCCAGGGATGTGAGGGCAGGTAGTTTCTTGGGGAGGTATATTCATCTGCTTGGACTGCCGTCACAAAATACCACAGGCCGGGCAGATTAAGCAACAGACTTCTTTCCCGTGGTTCTGGAGGCTGGAAGTCCAATATCAAGGTGCTGGCAGGGATGGATTCCACCGGAGCTTCTCTTCTTAGCTCAGCGGTCCCCAACCTCTTTGGCACCAGGGACCGGTTTTGTGGAAGACAAACCCCCGGTGGCAGGGGTTGGGGTGGGGGAGGGTTCAGGCCGTAATGCAAGCAATGGGGATCCCCAGATGAAGCTTTGCTCGCTCTCTGCTCACCTCCTGCTGTGCGGCCCCCTTCCTAACAGGCCGCGGACCCGTGCCTTAGCTTGCAAATGGTCACCCTCTTGCTTCCCCTTCACCTTTTGACACGCCCTATCTCCAAATGCAGTCACATTCTGAGGTACCGAGGTTTAGGGCTGCAACATACGATTGGGCCTATGACAGGAGGTGACCCAGGAAGCGTGGTGAGGGGCAGAAAGTGAGATGGGAAGGGAGGATGTGTTGATGAGCAGGGCTTTGTTGTGGGCAACTGGGGCCCAGGTCCTCAGAGGACCTCTGGGGGAGAGCATAGAGCACGCCACAGAGTTGTCCCACCAAAGGATGAGGGAGGCAGGGCACTGATGCCTGGAATCCAAATGGATTCCGTGTCGGTTAAGAGTTCTCCCCTGGAGACATTTCCCCCTCTCGGCATTCTCAGACCGAGCGCTCTCCCACGAGTGGAGAACCCTCTTAGGCAGAGCCACAGGAGGCCTTGGATGGACCCAGGAATGGTCTGCAGAGGAGATGCCTCAGAAATTCAGAGCCATCACCTTGAAAAGGGAAGAGAACGTCAACAGGATTTTGATTTCCAGGTTTGAAACGATTCTCGTGGAAAAGTTGCAAGTATAAATTGACACCAGAGGAGTTCCCTGGTGATCCAGTGGTTAGGAGTCCAGGCTTTCACTGCCGTGGCCCAGGCTCAATCCCTGGTTGGGGAACTGAGATCCCGCAAGCAGCGTGGCACGGCCAGTAAATAAATAAATACATACATAAATGACACCAGCTCAGGACTGGGCCGGCTACTTGAAGCTCCTTGCACAGACAGACAGCTGGGGCCCAGCAAGATAACCTGACAGGCCCGAAGTGGACAAAGTGGAGGAGAGAAATGAGGAGACTGCTCACTTCCAGACGCCCAGGCCAGCTCTCTCCCCACGCCAAGCGCTGCTTCCTCACGTAGCTTTCCTTCTCACTCAGCAAGGGCAGGCTTGGGTTTGCCAGTCTCTTTGCTGGCTAATAAACTCTCAGCTCACCAGAAAATGCACACAGAAAAATCTAAGAAAGGTCAGAGGTCATCTCCTTCCCAACACATGCCGTTTCCACCTCCAAAACAGCCAGATAGAGACCCTAGGAGCCCAGCTAAAAAGAGAGGCGACACTCCAGTCACAGAAGGCTGCACCTCAAGCCAAGCCCAAGCCCCAGATGTGAGCAGAAGTGGTTCGTGAGCTGCAGGATCTTGCCAAAACTCACCAAATTCTTCCAGGGTCCCACAGGGTCCCCCCACCCTACGGAGTAGCAGGCTCTCCCTAGAGAGTCTGCCCCACCGATCACAATAAAACCAGACACTTTTGTGGATTTCCCAATTTATTCTTCACACAACTGTGTGAGGTCAGTATCACTGGCCCCATTTTATGGATGCATAAAGTGAGCTCCCTGGCCCAGCGAATGTCATCTAAGATCACACCTTCAGGTAAATTACATACTTCTTCTTGAAATTGGAATGCTCGCTCGGTGAGACAAGTTTCCTCCGAGGGAGCTTGAAAGGGCTGATGGGAAAGTGGGGCTCTCTCTACTGGTACCCACCATGCAGTGAAAACTCATGCCTCTCTCTCCAGGGCCCATGAGGTTTCTAGAATGTTCCAAAAGCAACATCCCAGCAGTAAGTCATGTAGAACTGCTGCCGGTTATGAGCTACAGCAGAGCAAGGAAAAGCCACAAACACTCCCTTGCAGCCTCTGCCGAAAAGGAAGTGGCAGATGGTCCCCCCTCTGTCCACATCAAGAGCATCAGAATTCGGCTGAGGAGGAAGAAGTCGAATCCCAGGACAGATGACCACTGAGTTTTTGGAGTCTGTTCACTCCCAGACCTAGGAATGGTGGGCAGGCTTCCTCCAGGGGCCAGCCAACATCCTTGGTCTTCAGACATTGCTCGTACGACGGAAATCAGTGGGACATTTATCTAACTGCCATCCGTCCATCCATCCATCCATCCATTCGTCTTTTATCCAACAAATATTGAATAAGTGCCTGCTATGTGCCAGGCGTTGTTCTAGGCGCTGAGGATACAGCAGGGAACCAGACAAATGAAATCTCTGCTCTAGTGAAGGCTTACGTTCCGACAGGAGAGGAATAGACAATAATCAAGATCAATGAGAAAGAAAGATGCGTAATCTCTCAGACGGTAAGTGCTAGGGAGGAAAATAAAGCAGGGACGGGGTGCTGGGAGAAGACGTCACTGAGGAGACATGAAGGAAGGGAGGGAGGCAGCCCTGCCGATGACTGGGGGACAAGCTTTCTAGGCGGAGGGAACAGCAAGTGCAAAGGACCTGAGGCTGGGTGTGTCCAGGGAGTGGGAGGGATGGCAAGGAAGCCAGTTGGTTGGGGCTGAGGGAGTGAGGGAGAAGTGACAGGTGATGAGGTCAGAGAGGTGACAGGGACCATTCTGTAGATAGTTGCAGGCCACGGGGAGGACTGGAAGCCACCTTGAAGGTGATGCCAAGCCCCCAAGGGTTCTGAGCAAGGAGCACCGTGACCTCACTTCGGTTTTAAAGAGATTGCCTGGCTGCTGTGTTGAGAGTGGAATGAAGGAGCGCCGAAAGGGGAAGCAGGGGGACCGGTGCGGGGGAGGGGGAGGGTGCTGCGGTAATTCAGATGTGACAAAGTGGAGAGTGGAGGCTGCCCCAGGGTGGGAGAGAGGCTGGGAGGCAGTTGGATGTAGGAGTCAGGGGTTCAGGGGAGAGGTCCAGGCTGGAGTTAGACATTAGGGAGTCTTCAGCATACAGGGGCATTTAGAGCCTGGAGACTAAACAAGGAGGGGAGGGGAGGGGTGAGGAGAGGGGAAGGGAGGGGAGGGGAGGAACGATCCAAGGGCCTGAGAAAGACCGGGCTACAAGCCACACTGTAGCAGGTGACCACAGGCTTTGAGAAGGTCCCAGCGAAGGTCCCAACTGGAAACCTCTCAGCCTCACTCAAGGAACCCCGACGGTGGCCAGACCTCAAGGACCAGGAGACCAGGCCTAAAGGAGCAGACAAGTTCACCTCTGCTCAAGGTGACGTGCACTCTTCAGCGCTGTTGGAAAACAAGGCACAGCCCTCGCTCTTGGCAAACAAGACTCCTTATGCCCGGGGTTGGGGGCGAAAAGCAGGGCTGGGAAGGATGGGCAGGGCCCCTGGCACGAAGGACCCCTTTCTGGTTTTGCAATTGCCTGGCTCCGGGCGAGGCATGAGCGCTAAGACAGGGTGATCCGCAGTACTTGCCAGTTACATATGTCTCTGATTGACTAAAAAACAATGAAATGAATGAATTCATGGCTTAACAATTTATAGCCAGACTCAGGAGGTGACACCTGAGCTGCCTCCTGACAGGGTAATCCAGGAGGGGCTGGAGAGAATTGTTCTAGAAAGAGGGAAAACAAAGTCCCGGGGACAGTAGCTTGGGGCTGCCGAGACGCCAAATTTGAGTCAGAGGGCGAGGAGAATCGAGGCTGGAGAGGTGGATGCGAGAGCGGGTGATAAACCATTGAAAGAAACTTGGCCCTTCATCTCCAAGCGCTGGAAACCCCACAAAGCGTTTTCAGGAGGGAATAACAGAGTCCAATGTGCATTTTAAAGAGATCGTTCAGGCAGTTCTGCAGAGAGAAGACTTGAAAAGGATGGAGCAGGCAGACCAGAAGCCTGGGGATGGGGGCGGGCAGGGGAGGTGAGATCCTCTGACGGAATCAGTGGCTTTCCCACGTCCCCCTCCTCCCCATGGAATCCAGTGGGTCAGGAATCTCTCTCACCTTCCCCACGTAGCCACTGTCAACCTGGGAGCCCTGGGAGAGACATCGTGGAAGGGACCCTGGCGGAGAAGCGGGGCAACCTGCTGGCCAGGAACGTCATGCAGTAGCCCCCCAGCAGCTGTTGACAGCGGGCCCCTTGGGAATACTGGTGCCAAGTAGTCCCCAGGCCAGGCAGGCGGCGGGGAGCTGAGGCGGGAAGGAGTCCAGTTCTCAACTCTGCCTCCGCCGGCCCAGAAAACAATCCCGGGGCCATGGGGGAGGAGGGTTAGTTAGTGGCAGAAGTGGGTCACTGGAGAGGGAGGGGGCACCCTGATTCCAACCTTGGTCCCCTAAAAGGGAAGAAGGGTGGTCCAGAGCACCCTGGGGGTGCACCCCCTCACCCCATCCCACCTCCAGGTTCTGCGAGGTGAGAAGACGTGTGCTACGTTCCCCATCAACATACTGCAGCCTGCTGGGTAGGAGAAGGCAAATCAGGTAAGCCCAGGCCTAGCCACCCAGCTGGACTCAATGCTGAGAGTCCCCATCTAGCCCCGCCCTCGGCAGAACCACTCCTCCCACCAACACCTCCCCCCTCAGGTCCCCCTCCCTCCCGGATCACTATTATTCCCTGTTCCCCCACCAGGATTCCTCATCCCGGTTCTGCGAAGGCCCCGGTGTTCTGGTGTACACTGCAGGCCTGGGAGATTAGAGACCTTTTCCCCAAATCCCCCAGCAAATCACAGCAATGCTGCGGCAGCCCCGATTCCCAAGCAGGAAGCAGAGAGCAAATCCTGGCCAGGCACCAGGGAACCCTCTCTCCGGTCTTGCAAGACCTCCGAAAGCCATGGGCCGGCCAGTCCGAGACTTCATTAGACACCGCTCGGTGGCCTGCGTTTGCTGCAAACCCATTAAACAGCCGACATAATCCATTCATACATAAAAATAAGGGAAGGGGAAGAAGGAGCGCAGTCCCACAGGATGTGTGTCTGGGAGAAACAGTTTCCATGAAAATCCAAACAGAAACAAGGTTCACGGGGAGGTTTTGGCTGCAGTCACTTTTGGCTTCTGGAAATTCTAGCTGAGGAAAGATTCCCTTTGTGGCCCGTTTGGAAGCCCTCTGATTCGGAGTCACAGAAACAAGGGAAGGGGAGGGGCTCCCCTGTCCCTATGCTGACCACCCTACAGCTGAGGGATTCTTCTAGAAACCTGGGTATTTGGGGGTTCCGGAGACAGCAAATCACAGGTTCACACAGGCCGATCTCAGCCACCGCAAAGCCAGGCCACTGAGCTGAGTGTCCACAACAGCTGTGGCCATGGAGACACTCCCAGAGCTTTGGAAAAGGGAGGAAGACTCCAAGATTTAAATAACTCAGGCAGCAGGATCCCTGCTCCTTCCCATGGGAAACTGGTTCACAGGCCAAGAAACCCCACGGAAGAGACCCCTCTCTCCAGCTCTCGCCGAAGCCAGCAGGCCCGCCATGTGTACACATGCACAAACACACGTCGCCTTGCAGAAGAGAAGGTCAGGAGTTGCTGGATTATGTTTTTAATAAGCTGGTAAACCAGTATTTTTATTCTCTGTCATCTTTAAAAGAGAAGGAAAAAAAACACAGAAGAATGCAGCTAGTTTCTTAAATTAGAGATCTGTTGTGTAATTAGTCCATTTTATCTTCTGCGAGTTGTTGCTGTTTTCTCTCTGTGGTTTCCAGAAATGTCATTGGCTAGGCTTAAAAGTAGGGGTTTTTTTTCCTTCTAGAGAAAAATTCTATAAATATTTTCTCCCTTTTAGCATGTTTTAAATTTGAACGACATATTGTAAAGATAGCAAGAGTTATGAAAGTCTCTCTTGGCCACCAGTGAAATGCAGTGGGAAAACTGATTAGAGAGGGAACTTGTGTCCACAGAGAACGCCACTGGGCTGCTCCCCCAAGGAGTTCAGGAGCCAGGGTACCCCAGCTGCCTCTGCTCGCTGGCATTTGGGCTTGGGAGCTGGAGAGAGGGGAGGGCCACTCTCAGGGTGAGCAGGCCGATTTTACTCAGGGAACCGGTCTCCCTTGCTGATGGTCAGAATTCCACCCTTAGTGATTCATTTCTTTGGATGAGATTTAAGCATGGATTTTACATAGTTAGATATGCCTTAAAGGTTTTTCATGTTAAAATGCATATCCTTTTTTCCAGCCAAGATATACAGATCTACCACATGTGAGTAAAAACCTATGTAAAGGGATAGTCATAGCCAGGTTATTTGTAGCTGCAAAGGACCAGAAATGACCTGAATGAATATCCATTAGCAGGAGACTGGTTAAACAAAGTGTGGCACATCCTCATAAGAGAATGTTATGCTGCCATTAGAAAGAATGCAGTAGAGCTCAAGGTACTGGTGCAGAATGCTCTGTGAGACACAGTGTCAAGTGAAAAAACAGGATGTACAGAACTTTATCATATGTTTACAGTATGCCGTCATTGGTCTTTTTTTTTTTTTTTTTTTTTTTTTTTTTTTTTGCGGTACACGGGCCTCTCACTGCTGTGGCCTCTCCCGTTGCGGAGCACAGGCTCCGGACGTGCAGGCTCAGCGGCCATGGCTCACGGGCCCAGCCGCTCCACGGCATGTGGGATCTTCCCGGACCGGGGCACGAACCCGTGTCCCCTGCATCGGCAGGCGGACTCTCAACCACTGCGCCACCAGGGAAGCCCAGTCATTGGTCTTTTTAAAAAGAATATTAACCCTGTATTAGAAGCTGGTAGCAGGAATGGCCTTCAGGAAGGGGAATAGAGCCAGGAGGGTGACTCGCTTTTATATATAGATATAAATGATATAGATACAGATATCCTATTGAACTGTTTGCTTATAGCATGCTGTCATTTGCAGTATTTGAAAAGGTTACATTTAGATACAATCATATACATATTCCAATATGCCCCGACTATCTCTGGAAGGATACTAAGAAGTCAGGAGGGACTTCCCTAGTGGCACAGTGGTTAAGAACCTGCCTGCCAGTGCAGGGGACACAGGTTCGAGCCCCGGCCCGGGAAGATCCCACATGCCACGGAGCAACTAAGCCCCTGCGCCACAACTACTGAGCCTGCGCTCTAGAGCCCGCAAGCCACAACTACTGAGCCCAAATGCTGCAACTACTGAAGCCCCCGCACCTAGAGCCTGTGCCCTGCAACAAGAGAAGCCACCGCAATGAGAAGCCCGCGCACCGCAAGGAAGAGTAGGCCCTGCTCGCCGCAACTAGAGAAAGCCCGTGCGCAGCAACGAAGACCCAACCCGGCCAAAAATAAATAAATTAATTTTAAAAAAAACAACAAAAAAAAAGTCAGGGGCCACACGGGGGGAACATCTTTTGATTCCAATGTACGCCCTTGAAGTCATTTGACATTTTAAAGAGGCTGCTCTCCCAGGCTGGGGTGGGGCTGATTCCAAGCAGGTGGGTTGGGCCCTCGGGAGGTGGGGGAATAAACTTTATGCTCTTCAGATCCACACAGGAAAGCATTAACGTGCGTTAACACTGGGAATTTCCTGGTGGTCCAGTGTTTGGGACTCGGCACTTCCACTGCAGGAACCTCAGGTTGGATCCCTGATAGGGGAACTAAGATCCCACAAGACTGCAGCGCGGCCAATAAAATAAAACAAAAAAAGTGCGTTGACGTTGCCAGCCCTGTGCTCCCCAATGCCCCCAGCTGCCCCTAGTCTGTGCCCCACATTACCCCATGCCTACTGCCATCACTGCATGTTGCTGAGCTGATTTCTTTGTCTGTCTCCACCCCTGGACAGGGTGCTCCCTGCAGCTGAGGATGAATTTTATTCCTCTCTACAGCCCCAGGGCCCAGCACCTTAGAAAAAGATGCTCGAGCCAGTTAAACCAGGGCACGGCTTGGGCAAGTGCCTTAATCCCTCAGAACCTGTTTCCTCATCTGTAAAATGGGAATGATACTAACATTTTTTCTTTTGGGGCCGTGCCACACAGCTTGTGGGATTTCAGTTCGCCGATCAGGGATTGAACCGGGGCCACCACAGTGAAAGCACTGAATCTTAACCACTAGGCCATCAGGGAACTCCCCCTAATAGCTTCCTCATAGTGCTGGTACAAAGATGAAGCTGGATAACAAAGGTGCCTGGTACGTGGTGGGTGCATAGCGATAATAACTGTTTAGTAGAGGATAGGATAGGATCTCAGAAAATGCTTATTGAATGAACCAATTCACCCCACGAGGCTAAGCCTGGTTAAAATGCAAATATTCCTGATGCTAACACCGCCAGGTCCCGTCGCCAGGTAGGGGAGTTTATCACATAACTTCTTGTCAAGGCCCCTTTGACTGCCTGAGAACACGTAGTGCCTGAAGAAAGAGGGTGGGCCCCCGAGGAAAAAGGATGCTTGCCGAGGACAAGGGAGGCGATGTTCCGATGCGCACCTGCTACACGACCGGCATCACGCCCGGCTCTTACGAGCGTTATTTGATTGAACTCTCACAGTTACCTCGAAGGAATATATTAGTGTCCCCATTTTATAGACCAGGAAACTAGGGCTCGGGGAAGGAAAATCACTCACCCGAGTTCCCATCATGGAGTCGGGATTTGAACCCAGTTAGTTCTATCTGACTCCAAAACTCCTGCCATCGACCAGCCTGCCGGCCCGCCTGCCCCTGGGCCTCCAGGTGGCTCTGTGTAGCCCCGGCCTCGCGGATGCCAGCTGCCTCCGTCTGTCACACCCCAGAGCGCCGGTTCACCAAGTGCCAGGGAAATCTTCCTGCCAGAGGAGCCTGAAAACCCCTCAGTCACACAGACAGAAAAACAAATCTGTGTTCTGGGCCTGTGCGCTCGGTGGTGGCCAAGCCCTGGGGTTGCTCCTCCTTGCAGCCATCACCTGGAAGGCGGGCGGCCTCTTCCACGGCTCTCGTCCCCTCACTCCCAGCAGCCTGCTGGCCGCTGACCATTTGGGAACCACTGAGCTCTGATAGGAAATCAACCTGGGTGCGTTGGGAGCATGTGCGGGCGGGCAGAAGGGACTCCGGGCTGCGTTTCCTTTCCCCCTCTAGCCCGGCTCAAGAACATTCCAGAAGTCCTGGAAGAAAACTCAGAACTCCCCAAGGAGGAATGAACTAAACTGCAGGGTATCCGGCAACTTGTCCTCAGCCAGGCCTTCTTCAGAAGCTCCTGTATGTAGCTGGGCAATCCTCGGCCTCCCCACGGTCCACCCCCATGCCATCTTGCCAATGTTCCACTCCACGTGGACCAGGTAAATGGGCAAAAGGAGATGCCCAGTCAGGAGCCCCTGCCTGCACCCTGCACCCTCACACACTCAGAGGACTTTGCTGGGTCCACGGGAGAGAACGCTGATACTCTGCTGAGGGATCCACGTGGCCGGGGAATAGCCTTCTTGGGCAGCCAGACAGCCTGCCAGCGGTGCCAGGTCTCCGCCAGCCTGCCAGCACTGGCAGGATACTCTCTCGGCCTGTCCCAGTGAGCCCACAGCACTAGCAGAAGGGAAGTAAAGGGCATTGGAATTTGAGACTACATTTCAATTTGGGCTGGTTTTGTGTTTCCCTCAAGCTAAAGCTGTGCGGTTTCCAGCACCTGAGCTCCTACAGGAAGGGGAAACGTTTCTGTTAGGTGCCTGCTTTCAGAGGGAGGGCAACCGCTGGGAGTGGAGGGCAGAATGGCCACCCATGTCCAGGAGAACCATCTGCCTATTCACTGTCAGCCCAACAAATGGCCAAAAAAAGCTGAGCTTCTGAGTGACCCCGACAGCTGAGGGTGGCCAAGGCCAAAGTCCATGGTGGGGAGCCAGAACTTCAACACCCAGGTCAATGTCGCTCTCTCTCCCTCTGTCGTTGGCAATAGTACTCGAGGCCAACCAGCCAGATAGAGTTAGTCCAGAAGTCAAAGTTTCAGAAAGAAAAACTTCTCAGTCTTCAAGGTACATACGCAGATTGCCTAACAGCAAAAGATCCGGAGGCCATAGTGGACCCCAGACTTCAGAAGCAGTCTGCTATTCTAAAGTGGTCTAGGTTCACTCTGGAGGGCTTCTGGGGATTTGGCTTCCGTGTCCCTCTTGGGGTACCCCCGGCCTGCCCCTCAGCAAGCCCATCCTTTAAGCATTGAGGTACACTCCGTTTCCTTGGTTCTGAAGATAGGCTTGTATCCTAGTTCTTCCACCTACTGGCTGTGGTCTTTGGGAAGTTATTTGAGCCCTTGAGCTTCACCTTTCCTTTTCTGCCAAATGAAGCCAGTAACAATATTAATGTCAGGGTAGCATCGTGCAGCTTAAAGAATGTAAATGAGATTTCGAAATTTAGCCCAGTACCTAGTACATAGTAGGCCCTCAAGAGATGTTAGTACTTCTGGCTCCCCAGAATGCTAACCTAGCACAGCCTAGGGCAGGCTTGCTAAAGCTCAAAGGAACAAGACGGCTGCCAAAGTGAATCCCACTCACGGGCTGATTTTCCAAAAGGCCTTCTGAGTCTATGCATCTCACACTCTGTCCCAAAGAAGAAGCCAGCCCCACTGCTCACCAGCTCATCTTGCTGCACCTTCTAGTTCTTGCTGGTACATTTCCCACTGTCCTTTAGATCAGGGAGCCGGGAGGTGCCTCTCCCTGGGCCCCCAGCGGGGAGGGAGGAGCATTCATCAGCCGGGCACAGATGATCTGGGCTCCCGAGCCCAGACAGGCCGTGGCTGTAGCCATAGCGCGCACAGGTGATCCTCCAAGGGCGCCACGCTCACACACATCTCGAGGGGAACCGCAAGACTGCACCGTTGTGCTTACTGGCGCCATAAATCACCAACTCTTCGCGTCTTGCTGCACCTCCCTCCCTCCCACCACCCTTCCAGCCAATCTGTCCCCAGGGGTCCCCCACTGCCACACACCCAGCAGGACTCTCCCATTCAGGGGCCAGAGCCAATAGCTCATTCACAAGCAAGAGGAATTCAGCTGAGTTTATTTTTTCTCCTTCTTGTTCACAAATCTGAACTGCCTTTGTTCCTGCACAATGCGGAGGGTACAGCCTTGGAAGGTGGAAGGGGCCTGGGGCCAGGCATGGGGCAGGGTGGGATGGGGTCAGGACCAGGGCTTGGCTGCTCTGAGAGCCTCAGACCAGCACCCTGCTGAACCCCGACTCCTGGTCAGCCCTCCTCCAAGCTGGCTTCTGTATCCAGAACATTTTCTCTATTACACAGTTCACAGCCCTTTTTCAAAATCAGCCTAACCAGACACAGACTCAGCTCCTGCGGGCATTTGGGAAACCAGCGTAGAGTCTTTGGCCCTATCGCCCGCTGAGTCCCACGGCCTGCCAGCCTACCTGCTCCCCATGGGCAGAGCGAGTATCACCTCTGGGAGTCCCTTCCCTCCAAAGACGCTGCTACCAGGTGGTCTTCCGGATTTTCTTCTGCTTCCACAGAAAAGACCTGGCAGGCAGAGGCCTTCTCTTTGGTTTCATGACCTGGACAGAGGGGACTCTCCAGATGTATCCTAGAAACGCCTCCCCCACAAAAGTAGAGAAAAAGTCCCAAATTAGAGCCAAAAGAAGGAAGAGGGAAAGGATGAAGGAGATTGTCAGGGCACGAGATTTCGTCACATATGTGGAATTGAAGGCCCTCTCACGTGCACGCATGCTCAGGCACACACACACACACACACACACACACACACACACACACACACGTAACACAGTTAGGAAATTCTCAAAGAAGACCTTAACATATCCCAGCTCCCCTTGACTAGCTGTGTGATTTAGGGAAAGTTATCTGTGCTCAGTTTCCTCATCTGTAAAATGGGGTCACAATAATCCATGTCTCAGTGTACTGTTGTGAAGTGTCCATGAGGTTATCCATATCAACATCTGAGAGCGGTGTCAGGCATATATAGTCACAGATTCAAGAAATACAACTATTAAAATCTTTGAACCTTATTTCCTTGGCCCACATTGTTGCTTTTTAAATTTCATTTTAAAAATATATGTATATACACGTGTGTGTGTGTATACATAGTTTGAATTCAAAAAGTAACATGTGCTTATAAGATTTCAAACAATTCCCAGGAAAAAAAGGTGAACCTCTCCTCTCACCATCCTTCCTGATACTGCTTTCCGCCCCAGAGGGACCCAGCAGCCCCAGTCTGGCCAGATAGCTCAAGGCCTTTCTCTCTGCATTGATAAATACACGCACGGGTTGTTGTGTATAAAGGAACTCATGCTGGATTTGCAATTTACTTCTCATTTCATATTTCTTGGAGAACATTCTGTATCAGTACACACTGGTCTTTTTAAATGATATACTGTATTTCATGGCATAGATGCTCCTTATTTATTTAACCAAATACTGTATTTCATGGCATAGATGCTCCTTATTTATTTAACCAGCCCCTCCCGTTGGACATTAAGGTTATTCTCAAATTTTTGCCATAAAATGACGATGCTGTGAATATCCCAGGATATAGGTTGGCCTGCTCATGTAGGTTTGAAAAAGTGAGACTTAAATGGAGAAATTCTGGGCCAAAGGCTATGACCACACTTGAATATGCGTAGATAACAACCAAATTATTCTCCAAAGGGCCTGTCCCAATTGAAGTCCCCTCCAGCATCCCGCTGGAGCTCTGATTTGCATTTCTTTCATTATAAGTGAGTATAATATAAGCATATTCTCACAGGTTGTTGTTGGTTATTTGTATTGGGAGAGGTCTTCCTACCTTACAATTAGGAAACAGTCCACAATGAGATTTCATCAGGTTTTTATAGTTCTTTGAAACGTTTGGATTTTTAATCCACCTGGTATTTCTTTTTGTATAGGGTGTGAGATTAGGTCCTAATCTTATGATAATATTGCTTATAAATAATTTTTAAGAAGCTACTTAAAAAGAAAGGCTCTACATGGAGACATCACACACACACACACACACACACACACACACACACACACACACCCCAGCTATGTGTGTGAAGCAGACAAGCAGAGAGCAAAGTGCAGGGGGCCCCTGGGTTGGACGTCCAGGCCAAGAAGCCTGTGGCCGCCAAGAGAGAGCTGGGCCCCCAGGCCCCTGCAGCAGCCCCGGCAAAGGGGGCGCAGGCTTCTACCTTCTGCCCTGCAGGGTAGGACGGGTTTTCTGACCCTCAGGATTTAGGAAATTGTGGACATAGTTCTGGCGGCTCACCCTGCCCCCAGCGTGCTGCCTGAGGACCCCACAGATAGACCAGGGCTCCACAGAAGACCTGTCCCCAGACCGGCATTCCAGGGCACAGACAGAGAGGCAAGGTAAACCCAGACACCAGGAATGCAGTCCGCCCCTGCGAAATAATGCCGCTGGCCGCCCAGATCCCCATCGTAAAAGCTTAATGTAATTACACAGGAACGGGGAACTTCCGGCTGGAGTCAGGATGAAGAAGGCATTCTAATAAGGCCTGGCCCCCCGCCGAGGCAGCCCAAGTGGAGGAATAGCTTGGCTTCCAGACCCTCACGCACCCCCGACTCCCCACCTAGCCCAGCCAGGGTCAGCAGGTTCCACACACCCCAGAGCATGAGGTGCTTAGCCTGAGTGCCACCAGGCAGTGTGGCCTGTCACCCCCCATTTATGGGGGCCCATGGACCCAGGCCTTACCCTCAAGAAACCCTCAGGCTGTCGGGGGGGAGGGGACACGACAAGGACACTGATGGTAAAGTAACAGTGGTATCCACTCTTCGTTGAGGATGTGCAGGAAGAGTTAGGGAAGGAAGGAGCAGGGCGGCCTCCTGTAGCCTTGGGAGGTCAGAGAAGGTTCTGGAAAAGATGATCTGGAGGGGTGTGGCTCTCAGGAGATCTGATGGCTGCAAAGACATGGTATGCCAGGGAGGGGGACAAGGGACAAGGCAGGCGGCTGACGTTGGCAGGACCATCCCAAGGAAGGAACCAGAAATTGCCTCTCTTGTGGACATCTCCTTGTCAGCTCGCCCTTCCCACCACCAGCCCCCACCAAAATTCTCCATCTCCTCTGAGATAGGCCACTGCTGACAGATCCTCACAACCATTCCTAGCCTGTAGACAGTTGTTCTTTGAAACAGGCCTGAAAATGCTAAAGGCTTCTTCTCTGGGTGCCCGTCCCCAGGCTCTGCTCTGGAGGTACCGCGGCAAACCAAGCCAGAGGAGGGTCGCCTGGCAGACACCATTTTCCAGAGTCCGCTCTCCTACAATATGACTTTGGCATCCTTACCACGGAGAGATGTGGTCTACGTCCCCTTCCCTTGAATCTGGTGGACTTCCGACTGGCTCGTAATCAAAGAATGTGGCAGAAGTGACACCACGTGACTTTGGAGGCTGGGTCAGAAAAGGGGAATCAGCTCGCGCCTCGTTCATTACAACACAGGTCCCGGAGCTGCCACAGAGGAAATTTAACTCCCCTGAAGCCACCGTGCTGTGAGGAAGCCCAAGCCATATGGAGAGACCAGGGTAGGTGCTGCAGCCAGCAGCCCTAGGTCTTCAAGTCTTCCCAAGTGCCCAACATGTGTTGCACAGGCCTTCAGCCGGTCCACCCCTCCAGCCTTCCAGGCTTCCAGCTGAGCCCCCAGACATCGTGGAGCAGTGACTAACCATCCCTTCTGTGCCCCTTTCAAATTCCTAACCCACAGAATCTGTGAGCATAAAAAATGGTTGTTGTTTTATGCCCCTAAGTTTGGAGTGGTTGGCTCTAAAGCTATAGTGACTGGAGACAGGCTGGAGGTGAGATCGAAAGGGCAGAAGGGACCAGCGCCTCTAGGTTATGGGCCACATCAAGGGTTGGGAATGTTGGGCATGTGCGCTTACTGAAGGGCCATGAGCGGGAGAGTGGGTGAACAGATCTGTCAGAATGGACTGCAGGGGGGTTGAATGTGGGAGGCTGGGTAGGAGGCATCTCAGCGGTCCAGGAGACAGGGGAGGGGGGTCAGATGAGGGAGGGCCGTGGCCATGGGCATGATGCCTTGGAAGACTTGCTGGAGGTAAGGTGGTCAGGGCCAGGAGTTGAGTTGGACGTGGGGTGTGAGGTATCAAGGATGGCTCCCAGGCTTCTGGAAAGAGCCATTGGGGGAGCCATTGACTAAGGTGGGAAATGCTGAAGGAGCAGAAGGTTTGGGCTGGGGAGGTGAGGGGCAGAGATCAGGCATTCTGCTTTGGACGCACTGGGTTTAAGGTACCAATGAAACTGCCACTTGGGACGCCAGCCGCAGGCGGGTTTGGATGTCTGGAGATCTGGAAAGAGGTCTGGTCTCAAGTTATCAGTACATGGACGGTATTTTAAAAGCCATGAGAGGAAATGAGATCATCAAGGGAGAGGGGGCCGGGGGAGACGCGGAGAGTCCGAGGACTGAGCCCTGAGGCAGCCGACACATGGAGGGCGGCCGAGGAGGAGACCCGGGAAAAGGGAATGAGAAGGGGCCCCACAGAGCCTGGGGAAAATCCTCCTGCGGGGGAAGCCAAGCCATAGGCATCCTACCAACATTCCGCGTGCGGGACCTTCAAGTAGAAACGCAAAATAATATCAGTCAACTTATTATGGAATAATCTTCACATAAGGTTATTCTGGATCCTAGAAAGAGCTGCTCTGCATTTAAAGTCACCAGCAAAACAAGGAGACCGTTTCCCACTCAGGGCCCCATGAGAAGCTTTCTGGGGAACCAAGTCCCCACTCTCAAGAAGCCCATGGTCTAATCGAATTAACAAGTCAAATAACAGGACCGTGAAGTGAACAGTAATAACTGCTGGCGCTCCTTGCAGACCCCCAAGATCTGTTCGCCCCTCTTCCTCAGCAATCAAACTTTCCAATTTTTACTGCCTGGAGCAAAGCCTATATTTCCCAGCCTCCCTTGCAGGTAGGTATGGTCATGTGCTTAAATTCTGGCCAATGGGTTGTAAGAGGAGAGAGGGTGTACAGAGACCAGGAAGTGGGGAGCCCAAAAACAGAGGGCTTAGGAGAAGCTGAATGAGCCCGCCTGAGTCCAAATCTTGCTTCAGTCACTTCCTAGCTGTGTGACCTTGCACAAGTTACTTAACCTCTCTGTGTCTCCATTTCCTCATTTGTAAAAGGAAGCTACTAATAGTTCTTACCTCATAGAGTTATATGAAAAATAAATGCACTTGGAACAGTGTTTGGCACGTGGTAAATGATGCCTCAGTGTTTACTGCTTTTACTGTTATTATTATTATTACTAACCCTAAAGAGAGGTGGCATGCCCTTCTCCTTCCCTTTCCTCCTTTTTACTAGCTGGAATGCAGTCATGATGGCTGGAGCTGAAGCAGGCATCTTGGTCCATGAAATGACTTTGGCAACCAAG